>NC_049187.1:6879090-7183750 GCF_009769625.2 Cygnus olor | reverse complement strand
TGGCTTCCCTTGTACCTGCGTGAGCTGTTTGGTACCCGTAATATCTTCTGACAGTACGTTTTGCGTGGGTTCCCTGAGCGAAGATAGTCTGTTTGGAAATAGCGTTCTCAAGTCAGTAACCAAATATTTTGAGGGGACCGTTACGATTTTAGCTAAGATTTACTGTCGTGGGCAATGCTGGCAGAAAAGGGTATTTTACAGGAGGAAAAATGCACAGAATGGGACGTTCATTTCATTCTGCATCGTACCATTGAATCTCCTGGCGGTGTTTTTGATGTTACCGGTGCTGCTTTGGCACTGCTTTCAGTCTTGTTTCTGCTCATCAGAACAAATGATTAATAAAGAATTTCCCAGTCTTTTCAGTTAACACCCCTCTGCCCCCAAAAAGGAATGCGTTCAGTGCAGTACAGCATGTGATGCTTTAATAATGTATAAATCAAGCTGGACAGAAGCTGCCTGTCAGTTTTATTAACTTTGACCTTTTCTCCCATTATAAGGCTGGTTCGGTAAATATTTAATGGGCCCTTATAGATTTTGACAGTTGGATCTGCATTCTTGGAAGCAAAGGTAGATTATGTATAAATACTTATAATTAATAAAAATGGCTTAATCACTAGGAGTCAGCCTTCAAGGACAGAATTGTTTTTTAGAATATATTTATTTTTAATTCCTATTTTTCTCATGCCTGACCGCGAAATGTCAGGCTAGCCAGGAGGTTAGGAAATGTTTTTCAAAGGTTACATTTAAAATTCATCTGATTAGCACCTGTGATTACGTCTGTCTTTGAGCAAGTGACCAAACGATGTTATTTACTTGAAGTACCTGTCAATGTCATTCAGAGCAGAGGACGTAACTGGGTGGTGTCACCAGCACAAGATGGCTGAAGGAGCGCTGCTGTAATAAGATGCAAGAAATAAAGGGAAGGGCATGTTGCTTGAGTCAGAGGGGCCTTCTGCTAGAGCTGTCTTTCCCTTTAACTCCCTGCGTATTGCACTCGCTGCAAATTTCGGTGGTGAAGATAGAAAACTAAGCCCTTGACACTTTGAAACATCGCCTTTCAAACATGTGCTGTCCATTGCTCTCATTGATTTTCTTCATTCCAGAGATCTGTAGCAGAAAAACAAATTTGAGCAAAATTCATTGGCCTAAGATGAGCTGTTAGGGCAATAAAATAGCCCTTCCCTCGGTGGCTGAGTGCTGTTCTCTTCCCGTTAGCCACGCTGTGCATCCTCTTGTTCTGCCACGGCTTAAATTGCATGGCAAAGCAGCTGCATAAGCCAGGGGCCTGGTAGAAAGCCTTCGGGTTGCTCTGAACGTTGATATTTGGGACAGATTGGCTCACTGGATAGCTTCACTCATTTTAATCCCCATTTTCAGGTAGGTTGCTTTACCAAGCTCTGTTCCCCTTGTTTTCAGTCATTACCCCGCAGAACAGCTTTGCCTAAGACCACTTCGTTTTCTGAACGTTTGTAAGCCACACTTTCCTATCTAACGTTTTTTGTACGAGGATCATGGGATCGGTGTTGGTAACGTTAAAAAGTTCACCTTCTTCAGAACAAGGCTGTGGACAATTGACTGAAAGCAATGATGCAGGGACTGGAGTGGTGAAAGGGATTGCATTTGTCTGACACTGCATCGTGAGCTTCTGCACCCACCTTCCTTCTCAAAACGGGGAGCTGAAAGCATGCAGAGGTGAACTTGAAACTTGTTGCACTTGAAGCTGCTTTCAGGACAGACGCAGCGTTGTGGCTGTTCTTAGATCTGAGCAGTGATAATGTGCTCCAAAACTTGTAAATTCACGTGTGTCCTTCATAAATTTGTTTTTTTTTTTATTGGCAATTAAAATAAAAGGTTAGGGGAGAAAGCTACTGAATGTGAATCTTCTGCGATGATAGTGAAATGTGTGAGTAGGTATTTCAAAGGCTAGGTTTTTCTTTAGAGGGCAGAAATTTCTTTGTGAATGTTGTGTGTTTTCGTTCAAGAAAAAAAATGAATGTTATTTTTTTAAAAAAATTGTTTATACAGTGGAAGGGTCAAACCTTTCTTCTTCTTACCTTCCTTTAGATGGTTTGGATGCTTGATCCCTAGAGAGGAGGAGCTGTCTTAATGTTTAAAAGCAAGTCCAAGCTTCAGGAGAGTTAGGACTTGAGAAAGTCTTTGATTCATCATCTTATTTTCTCAATGGCATAATTTCCTTGTAATACCTCTTTTACAACAGGCTGTTTTTATATGCTTCTGTTCATATCATCTTCCATCCAAGCAATATATGAAATAGCATTGAAATATATACATGAAATAGCTTGCTGGCTGTAATTTTAATGAAGTGGTACAGATTGTAGAGGTCTGACACAGAGTGCTGCAGTGGTGTATATTTTAATGTTTTTCTTTTTTTTTTTTTTTTTTTATTATCCAGTTGCAGTACCATGCAGGGCTAGCATCTGGCCTTTTGAATCAGCAGTCTTTGAAACGGTCAGCCAACCAGATGGGAGTATCTGCAAAACGCAGACCGAAAGCCCAGCCAACAACTCTCGTCTTACCCCCTCAGTAAGTAATGGGCTGTGTTGAAGGGCTTACATGGTGGGGTGGGGTTATTTTTAATTTTTTATTGTGATTATTGTTATTAAAAAATGCATAATAATGAAAACTTTGTGCTTGCATTTTTGTTTCATGTTGGGTGGGTGGGGTACCCTATGGAAACAGTATTTTGTTTCTTCTACATTCGGTGGCACTCTGACAGCAGAAAAGTTGCAAGGATTCTTCTTCATAACAGGGCATATAAGTTTTTACAACACGAGATTGTCATTGAGGAATGATGTTCCCTTGATTAGTATGACTTGGAGCTTCAAGTAGCACTTTTCTGAAGGTCCTAAAAGGCTGAAGCCAAAAAGTCTTTGGTGTGAGTACTTTTTTGACAAATGCCTGTTCTGAGTCCATCTGTTCACCATATGTTAATTTTGCATTGGATCTAAACCTCTTTTACAGGTGACAAGCAATTATGAGGACACTTAGAAACTGTTTGAGGACATAGAGTATCAACACTTTAGGCGGTCTGTGCATTGATGCCAAAAACACAGAGATGTCCACAACTAAACTTAAAAAATTAATAAACTACTTAAAATATTTAGTTACATATAAGAAAATGATTATTATGTAGAAAATGAAGCACTAAGCAATTATTCATCGTACTGAGCATCTTTGTAGTTAGTGGAAGCTGCGTGTTTTTTCACAGAACAAGAGTCACTGATGTATAAACTATGTTACTAAAAACCTGGTTATAATAATAAAAGTCTTTGTTGTCACTGGAGTCCACAGGGCGAAGTTGATGAAGCAATCAAAAGGAGTTTAGATTTTTTTTCTTTATATGAAATGATAACAGATCACAGTAAACAGAACTCTCCCCTTGTATATTAACTTTAAAGGGTTGCTAATTCAGGAATCCGTAAAATGTTCTGTCGCTTTACCGGTACATCAATCGAACAGGAATGGTTAGAAGGGCAGCTGTAGCAGAACCACAGGTTTGCAAAACAGATGCTTTTTCTGTTATATTTGTGAAAAGACAGTGGGGTATTGTGACAAACTTTGGTTCAATAGTTGTTTTCTTTGTTGGGGTGTTGAGTTTTGAGCATAAAATTTCTCTGATTGAAGTCTATAAACTAGAGCACTGTGATACCAGTTGTCACAGGTTTAATTCAGAGGCCTTAAAATAAAACTATATTTATCATGGCTTCCCCAGTTACTAGCAGTACTCATAATGAGGGGGGAAGAGCTGGCTTACATTTTTGCATATAAAAGTCTGTACTTGTATATTCTGTCATGAACAAACAACAACAAAAAACAACTGAAGATTTTCAGCTGTATAGATCTTAATATGGTAAACAAATTTAAAAGTATTAGATGTCTTTTTATCTGCAGGTGATTTTTCCTTTTCATTCAATGCTGCATTTATCTGCAATTTGGAGATAGAATTAAATTTGAACACAGTAACTAAAATTTGGCTAGTCTTTGAATTATATTTTAGTATATTATTACCACTTCCAGCATTATTCATAGTGAAAATGTGTTTGTACTGAGCTGAGCCCTTTATCTATCCCTCGTTTCTTGTTCTCTGACTTCTTTGACCTTTCTGTTTTTGTTCTTATTTGCTATCTTGATGCGTCCTAAAAGAGAAAAATTGTTATATTAAGTCAAATCATATAGCTGTTGAGCTCAATACCATGTCTCTAACACAAGGCAGAGGTAGATTATGAAAAGACTTATGAAAATAGACTTATGAAAAGTGTTCTTTAAAAAAAAAAAAAAAAGTATGGCAAATGGGATTTTAACATCTTGATTTTTCTATAGTTTCATGCAAATAATGATGAATAATTCTGTGATATTCTTTTCTTCATTCTCTTTAAAATGCAGAAGAAGAAAACATGCAGGTACAGAACTATGTATCTCCTTGAAAGGGCATCTTAGGGAAAAAGGTGGACTTTTCTGACTTCAGTGCAAATTTTTCTGTGGCAATTCAGGAATTTTATTTTATTTTTTAAAGTTTTATTGATTAGTCAGGAAAGGGGTAACTGTTTTTTTTTTTCTCTTTTTGCTTTGATTTATGCTAATAAAATAAAGTTCAGTGACAAGTCTTTGGGCTGAGTAACAATGTGCTATGAGTCAAGCATATATTAAATGTTGTTCAGAACGACTATATTACCTAGAGCTTTTCTTAAACATAAGTAGAGAAAACTGGCTATGTACCAAGACGTCATTTTAAGGTTGGAGGAAATAGCAGCACTGCAGTAATCCTTTTCAGTCAGTAAAGAAATGCAGGAAATGCTCTTGCTCAGGAGGTAACAAATAATGCTTTGGACAAAGTATCTTCTAAAAACTCTTTATTTTGATGCTGATTCTGGATACGTATGCTTTGATATCTAATGGCTTTATTTTAGTCACATCAAAGAGCATGCTACTGAAGTTTTTATTTATTTTCCTGTTTCTTGAAGAAACTGCATAGGTAACTTTTGTTATTGGTGGTATTAAATTCTAAATGGTGATGCAATCTGAGCAGTTATCTTGTTAACCATAGCTTTGGTCTCTATTGCTGTGGTGACACTTGAGTTTTATCCCACATGCTGAGTATTGCCAAGTGGTATGTCTTGGAAGAGTGGTGATGCAAAACATGATGTGTTTTGTCTTGTGGCAACTCATTTGTCAACAACATTTGTCTTGTGGCAACTCATTGTTCACTTGAGGCCTTCGTTTCTCTCCTTTATCTTCTTTTTCTTCTCCTTTTCTTCTCCTTTCCTCTGCAAAGTATCTCTTAAAAAATACATAAAATAAAAAACTCCAGCCTGTCTTACATGCTAAACAATTTCTTCTGCTTGCAGAAGGAGCTAGAGAAGGGGTTTTGCCAATGGCCCAGCTGATGCTTGGTAGTCCTGCTTGTTTGTCCCTTGCCAGTCTTAGGCCATCTTTTGATATACTCTGGTTTGGGAGTGAGAAGTTCTACGTTATCGCTAGTAGATATCTGTAATAGCATCAGTCATTTTGAATAAGAAGATACTTTTTAAAATGGAAGGTCTCTGTCCGATGTGACTGCTCTCGGTAAAATTTTCATTTTCCCTCTGTTTTTATTATCTGAGGGCTTCTAAGGGTGCCGAATTGAAACAGGCGGCTTAGCACGTCAGGTGGCATCTCTCACCTGATTTTGCCGTATCTCAGTTTTGAAAAGAGGCCTTTTGGTGTTCGTGTTTGCTTTTCAGTATTGGTTTCCTCTGGCTCTGAAAGTGCAGAATACTGGCTTGCTATGTATCGCATTTCTAGCCAAGTGTATCTGTATGAGAAAATGACTAACTGCTGGCTGCTTTCTCTTCTTGCTTTGTCCCTCCTTCTGTCTTCTATTAACAAGACATCTCCCTGTACTTGCTAATAGATGCGTTCCCTCACATGCTTCTCATCTGGCTGCTGCTTCCTTCCTTCTGGTACAGAATTGCGGAGCAGTGTGTGCTGAAGTGCTGAAAGCTGTCAGCTCCTTCCAAGTGACTAGGAAAGCGTATACATGCAACACTTCGGGAAGCCAGCATGGCTTATTTTTGAGGGTGGTCTGAGGTGGGGGTGGAGTGGGTTTGCTTTATTTTATTTATTTTAAAAGAAAAAGATTCTTAGGTTTAGGATTTTTTTTTTATCCCCCTTGACATATATTCATTGATGCAGTTAATTAATCTTGTATTATTCTACAATAAGTGTCTGAAAAACAAAGTCCTGCTGGCGGTGTCAGCTCCCCGACCCCTGCAGGAGCTGAGCACTACGCCCCGAGCAGTTCGGGAGGGCTGGGAGCAGCGAGCCCACGCAGGTCCCTGCCAGCACGTGTCCCTGCCAGCTGCCACCCCGCTGAGAGCCTGGCAGGCTCCGCTGTGGCACCGTGCTGCTGAGAAATGACAGCAGTGAACCACCGCGAGGTGAGGAGGAAGAGAGAAAAGAGGAAGCACAGGACATCGGCTTTGTGCTCATGCGGTTGTATTCATTGGCGCACACACAGGAGAGTCAGTTAGTATTAATGGGAATTTTTAGGGGTCTCAGCTGAAAACCCTGGGACTCTGATAGCTCTGTGGCATGGGGCTTTCTCGGTGTTCCAAATTAATCATTTGTCTCCTTTGCCTGGAAGGGAATTGCCAGAACAAGAACTTGCTCACCACTATAAGTACTGAGACTCTTGCCCTTTATGGTGCCTTCTAGGGTCATTTGTTGTGACATTTGTAGTTCTGCAGAAATAAGGACACTATAAACAATAAACAATTGCAAGTCTGCTTCTTGTTTGACAACTGCAAGCTCAGTGGATAGAGAGGCTTGAGTAAAAATGAGTCCAATTTTTTGTTTTAGGGCACTTCAACTTGTCTTGTAAATCTCGTGTGCTCTGATGGATTTCCTAACTTGACAGTGAAAACATTTTAATAGATTGAGTAAAAATCTTTGTGAATTTAAACTGTATTGCTAGAAGCAGACCAGCAAAATTACTTTTCTTTTTTTTTAAAAAAAAGACATGCTGCCCATAATACTGTTGTAGATAAATGAGCAACAAAAAGCTATGAAGATAATTTTTCTTTTAGAAGGGAATAAGGACTTGAGGATAGAGTGCTGGGTAGAGACTCAGGAGGGCTGTTCTTCTAGTGGTATAATACCATTTTTGTATAATCTCTAGGTGCCATATAACGAAATTCTGTTCCCACATCATGTAGCCACAGAATGCGGAGTCCTAAGCACTGACTTCTTCCATCTTTCTGGTTGTGTAAGTGTCTGGATTAATAAGAAATCTTTTGTCAAGATTGCTTGCACAATTTATTGTGCAAAACTCCTCATCCCCTCATCTTTTGATGGCTCCCATCCCCTTACTTTTTGTCGAGAAGATGGATATATTCAAAAGTAGTTCATACTTGTTTTGGAGCTACTTTACCAGAAGATGCTCTTCAGTGAGCAGTCTCCTTTAGGAGCTTATTTGCAGGCTCAGCAGATATGTGTTCATCTGGATGTGGAAAATAAACTTACAGATATACCAAGCTCTGTTTATTATAGCTTGGTTCAATACTAGCATTGTCAGAAGCGTTGATTTTTCATAGTGTTAATGCCCTATCAGATTTAATGATTCTGCTGTACAAGTGTCATTACAAGATTCTATTGTATTTGTTAAGAGCCTTCTTCAAGACATATCAGGTGAGTCTCGAGGAAGAAATGTAACTAAAAATAGTCAGCAATGTAGTAGTCAAAAAAAATGATTGACTTAAACAGTTAACTGAAAGGTATTTGTGTATATGTATATAAGCTATATACCCAGTTGTTAGATGTGCCAAAATAAATTATTTGGAACTTAACTTGTGTAAATTATCATTTCTACATTAAGAAAAATCCAGATGAGCCCTTTGCCAAGAATTTTTGAAGGAAAAGTTTTTTTTTTTCAGTACTTTGTTTTATAAACAGCGTCTAATTACTTCCTAGGTTCAGGAGTTTCATTATGAAAGAGGCAGATCGCGCTAAGGATAATGGCAGAGCTTGCTTAAGCCAAGAGATGCTTGTCGTCATTGTTGTTCTTAAGACCATATGTTTAAAGTCTGTTTTTAAGACCGTATGTTTAAATTACATTTATCTCGTCTGACCTTGCTGTGTTAGAGGTCTGAAATCCCAGCCAGGAATTCATACTCCGAAACCAAGAATCTGACGCACCAGTTAAGCGTGACACCAGTATGTAAGCTGTGGGAAATGGGGTTGTTTAACATGCAAGTGTTGGTACAGCACTCTGTGAGCACTGGGAGCTGGAATCTAACATGTGGGCCTGTTCTTAAAAGTATTCAAGAGTGAAAGAGCAAAATGTGCGGCTGTCTTTTCCTTTTTGAGAAAAGTCATCAGAAGTTCTTTGCGCAGTTCTAAAATTCTTCCTTCCCCCTACTGGCAAAGCCGTATTAAGTATCAATATTCATTAAATACCACCGAGATGATAATGTAATAAAGAAATAATCCTCGGGCCCACATCTATACTTCTCTCCAGAAGAGTTGAGGTTGAGAATATAATTAAAGATTAAAACTCTGTTTGCATTCTGGAACATGGAGATATCTTTTTGTACATGATGGGGAATTGTATTATTAAGGAGGAGATCAGTTTCCAATAACTTCGAATACTTGGAGCTCACTTAATATCCCTGTTCATGTTTAAGTTTCTCCCGGTATTCCGTTAGCTTGACTTTTAGCAAGACAGTGCAACAGGAACTGTAAAAGAACATGTTGCTACAATGTGTGACCCTTTTGCTCTGCAAATTACTCCCTTTTTATATGAGGGAAAAAGATTAAAAATTAGTTCCTTATCATGTAAGACAATAGCATTTACATGAACAGGTTTAATTACTTTGTAGCCATGTACTATGTAGATCAAACATGAATTTTATTATTTGGTATCTTGTGAACAATTTGGATCACATTTGTATTGTTTTCTTTTAGGTAATTTGATGAATGCCTGTTCTGCACAGGTTTTGTGAAGCTGTTTTAGTGTGAGCTGCAGCATATTGTCATGCAGTGAGATTGCATTTAATCTTAACTCATACTGATTTAGCGTGTTCAGAGTTTACTTGCACATCTTGCAGGACTTCTTGTTAACCGAGTCTCCAGTATTTCACTTGGTCAGAATAAATACAAAGTCTCTTTAAAACTTCCTGTATCATACTTCATCAACTTGTTAAATAACTCTTACTGCCTCTTAAAGAATTCTAACCAATCTGTTCTTTGTCTTTTTTTTTTCCTCTGCATGCGTGTAAGTTTTTGTTGTACCTTATCGGTGTTTAAGTACTTTTGTCTTTTTAATGATTTCCTTAATTTTGGACAAAGTGCAAAATATTGGTGCTTTTGTCCCCCCAAATATTGGTATTTCACTACCACAACTAATCTAGCTAGATGAAGTGTTAGCCCTTGGTGACCTCTGGTGAAAAGAACTGTGCTCGTTCCGTAGATGGTTTTGCGAGCATTTGTCCGTTAACTAGATGAAAATCCATTACAAATTTTCAAAGCCATGCCATTCCCTTGGGGGACTAGTGTCCATTCTTTTTTAAATATAGTGCTGGAGGGACAGGATGTGACGATGCTCTTCCAGGTTATGCATTCATGTACAGTCTTTCAAAGGAATGCAGATAGTGCAAATACAGTGTTAGGTTTCTTCAAAGGAAAACTACAGAATAGCATGAACTTGCTCAAAGTGCCACCTCCAACACTGTTTCAGAGAATAGCAAAGTCCCTAAGTGATTGTTTTCAAACCATGTAGAATATTAAAAGGGGTAACGAGCAAACAGGAAAGCACTATTTTGACAGCTTTGTTATAGGAAGATAAGTGCTGAGAAATTCAGATCATAATGAATTTCAGCAGCTATTGAAAATATGATAGTTTCAAGTTATTTTAAGATACAGCCATGTTTTGTTTTGGATTTTTTTTTCACGTTTCTCCTCTGCCTACCAAACAGAGATGACAACAATTGATTTGAGACAGATTGTTCTAGGGAAATGGGACAGGATCTTCTAAGGAAGTAGTACACCTTCATTTTAGTTTGAGCAAAACCTTTGGGTAATTCTGGCTTCGTCAAATACAGTAAGTATTAAATTTGTATTCTAAGGCATGGGAGGAAAAGCTCTAATTGCATAATCCTAATTTCTTTATCTTCTTGACCACTCTTCCCCACCTAAGAAATGTGGCTGTCAGGATTATTGTAATGTATGTTGCCACCACAGTATTAGAAATTGTGATTTAAGTTACCCTGAAACTAAATGGCAATTTTTAACAGGTGTAAACTGATCAGGTTCTTTTCAGATTCAGTAGCTGGGACAATCAGATCCCAGAGCTGGGGAAGCAACTGCCATGATTGAACCTGTGTTGTATAACAGATTATGAGGGAAAATTCCCAGGTCATAACACATTGTTAAATTTTATTGAACTGAGTTTTATCTAGAGAACAGCTGTGTATATAGGTGTCAAGTTGTTAATTCTGGTTTTCGGGTGTGGTACAAGACATCCAAGTGATAAGGACTAGTTAGCTAAAAGATGATTTGAAGCTTTTCAGAAGTTTTTTTCCTAAAGGTCCGTGTCAACAGCAGTGAGGACTGGTTCGCAGAGCTCAGCAGTCCACTGTTCCCAGATGCAGAGGGGTGATGAGCCTGCCAAAGCTGTGTTATCTTTCGTTTTGTGCATTTTGTTTAAATACTCGGGGAAAAAAGCACTCTACAGAGCACTTTGTCACTTTCAGTTACGTGGTATTTACTGCTCAGCACTCAGTATAATTTCACTGGGAAGAAAAAAACCAGAAGTATTGCTTTGGTTATGAAGGGTCGTGTTAGACAACTCCAGTGAGGTCAAATCCGATAACTTACTGGGGCTTTAACATCGATCAGTCATCTTACTGTTTGTAGCCAAAGATACCTTACCGAGCTGCACTCCAAAAAAGGGAGAAAGGGGTAGTCCAAGTGAACTTTCAATTTTGGTGTAAGAGGTAAATAGAGTTGTTAATTTGCTTTCTCTTCTTTCTATTCCCTGCTGTCACTAGGGTTATCTGTCGTGTTTAGCTTTGAAACCCTGAATGTGCTTTGCCACATGTTAAGGTAGCAGAGATACTGAAGGAAGGAAGATGATACAGCTGTATTTTTCATTCTTTCCCTGTTTGGTCTGTAAGGTCTTGAGGTCAGTTGTTTGTCCTTTTCTGTGCTTCATTAAGGATGTATGTGGTTCCTCTAGTAAGGAGCAGGTTTCAGTAGTGGACCAGCACAGATTTAATTAGCATCTGAAATCTGAGGGGAAAAAAGGTGGTAAGTGTACTGTAGTGCTCGGTCCTCCAACAGGTATCTGCTGGGACTCAGAGCCCACTTGTGCGTCTCAGATTTCTGCTCTGTGTTACTCTGTAAACGCAATCCAACATTATTAAATCAGCATTCAGTCAGGGGGAGAAACCCTCTTACAGTGGAATATATATGGGATTTGCATTTATGTTTATTTGGGCCCCAAGTTGGGTCCCAGGATGTGTTCCGTGAAGGAGGCACTGCCCTGCAGTCCCCTTGTGCAGCAGGTGGGCCATGGAATCACTGCTGTGGGAGCTCCCCAATGTTGCCAGAGGTCTAGCAAACAGCTGCGTAGGCTCCCCAGGCCGCTGCGCGGGTACAACGGGACTTCATGCAGAGGTTTGTTGTGTTTTGTACCAGCGGCCATTCTTGTGTCTGCTTGGCGATGCTTGGTACCTACGGAGTCGATAGCTTGGTGTTCTATGCAACTTCAGAAATATGATCCCTTCAAAAAACTTTAATCTTGATCTAATCTCCTAATATGTAGATGTATCTGACAGCAGGGGGGTTTGTAATAATCCTCTTTATTTTGTTACACCTGATCAACGCCTTTTTTCTTGTTTTTGGCTGTAGTCATATGCTGAAATTCATTTCATTCCGATAAGTGCTATACAGCTGCGTATTTTCTTACAAAGTAATTACAGAAAACCAGCAGGCATTGATCAACACAGATTGTCCAAATAAAAGAACTTGACTAAAACCAAATGTTCCTTGCGATATTCATTAACAGGATAATAATTTCTATTCGTGCCAGTACAAGAGACAGAGGTTGTGGATGTTGCTTTAGTCCCAGTAAAATTACTGAGATTTTCATTAGCGGTGTTGTAAAATTTTGCAGTGAATTTTAACACAGGGGAAAATCTGTACTATGCGTTCACTTTTCAGCAAGTATTCTAACCGACCACTGTGGAAAGAGAGTGCACGTAATTAAGATTTCATAATTTCTTTACAGCGTAAAGAGCTTCTCTTACCAGTTTGCTGTGAGCTGTTCTGGACTGACAGCCTTAGCTCGTGTGTCCTTGTAGTGAATAGCTCCATGAACACGTCTTTCTTGGAGGCATTAGCTAAAAGAGGCCTTGAGCTGATTGTTGTTCATGTTTTGGTGTCATACTCCGCAAACTAATCCCGCAAATAGGATTGCTCTGGGTGTGATGCACAGCCTTGTGTGACTGAGCACAGTGATTTGAAATAATTCCCATCTACTTTGCCAAAGATTAGCTGGAGCACTTCACAGCTGGGAGATGAAAAAGCCGTATCTCGCTGGAATCTGGGGGCCGTGTACCATCTTAGCTCTGCGTGTTCATTTTCCAGGATATGCACAGATCCAAAGCAGTGTGTAGCCCTTAGTGAACGTTAGCGTTACTGAGAATTGCAGTTCTGTTGTAAAACAGCAAAGTTCTGACTCTTTGATGTATGCTTGCCTTAAAGGTAATGTTTGGGTGAGAATTGTGCCATTAAACGGTGGCAATTCATTAAAAGTTGTTCCAGAGGCCCAGCCATTAGAAGGTGCCCTTGCAGCCTTTAGAGCACAACACCAGTATTGCACTGTAGGGAATCCCTGTACTTTCAGAAAAAGGAAAGTTAAGGATGAAGATTTTGATGTGTAATTAAAGGCTACAAATACTAGTTTAACTGCTTGTTTCTTTGTCCAAAAAAAAAAAAAAATGGAACAGGCTAGTAGTGGTTGGGCTAATTAGTGAAGAACAAGCTAGATAAGAGAAAATTTTATGAACTTAATAATGATATCAAAGCTGTTTCTAAAGCTCTGATTTTCATCATATAATTGCTTTAACCCCCTCTTTTTAGCTCGACTGTGTGGAGGGGGACTAGAGGCTGCTTTGCTGCAGCAGGCGATCAGTCTGAAAAGAATAAATTAAACCTGCTGCCTGCCAAATTCAGAAATGCATTACAGCAAGTGTTTCCATATTCATTGCTTGTATATTCCATTGTCAAAGATGACAAGCAAAAAGAGCAGAACCCTAATAAGGTGGGGGAGAAGGTCTCTATATTTCGATGCTTTAGCAAAACCAGCATTATTGCGTAACATTGTGTAATATGATGCCATATGAACATTGAATGTATTTATTAATGATGTCATTTCTGTACTTCTACGCGATTCCAAGTAACCTTTAGCTATTTAAGGGAAAAGCTAAACAGCCGTACTGTGACAGGAATAAAAGTACTTTCAAATGTGAAATGTGCTGTTGAGAAGGAAGCTCTGGATGTCTCACAGTAAGAAAACTTTGACGAATCTTACCTAAAAATAAAGACAATTACAGAGTCACCTGTATCTTTGACAATAACTCAAGAAAAAGGGAAAGGTTTCCTAAGCAGTGAACTGCAGAAGGGGATTTACTGGGGGCTAAAGTGGGAATTACGTGGGGACTAAAGTGGCTGTTCCCCTCCCTGAGGACCATCGTGAGCATGGCAGCGCTGCCTCGGGGCGGCTGTGTTCGTGCTGGTCAACTGACCCGGCTGCGGAGTTGGAGAAAGACCGGGAAATGCCCTGTCTGGAAAGGATACACAGTAGCAGAACTGCTTTGCTATGCTTTCTTTACTTGATGTTAAAAATAACTGTTAGTACTTTTTAATTTCACTTTAGGGCATTGGCTGGGTATTCATGTGTTTACAAGGAACCCTATGGATGGGTTAAATGAAAAAAGCTTGGGTAGCAGGTTCTAGCTGATCACTTCAGAGTTTTCCTCTAAACATTATTTTCATTTCTAATGATTTTAAGTATTTTGGTACAAGTATTTGCTTGTCCCAATTTCCCAATTGCAAGTATGAAAAAAATAAAATGCAACCATTTGAAATTTCACTGGGTGAAGTTATTTGGTTTTCATTTCTCTATGGATGTTGCTCTACTGTTATTTGCATTCCTGATGGTTTATTTTTGCAGAGCTCTTCCTCTTTGCTCTATAGATTTTTACCTAATAAAGTCTTAGCACTGTTTTTGTAACTTCATTAATATTATTCAGTAGTATGTGTATGTTATTTTGAAAACAAGTGTGGTAGTGTAACATACATTTCTAAGTGGACATAGATACATTTGCCTCAGTATTTTAGTTGATTTCCCCGATTCTTATTTTTGCATGGGTAACATAGGGAGTAAAATGCTGGACAAGGAAGACCTTATTAATGTTAGCAGACTATTCTGACTTTTTTCTGTGGCTTTTGGTTCTTGCAAATTTTATTTTGGGAAAGAAAGTAATACATTGGTGCAGTGATCATGATAAAATAGTGAATTAGTCATTTAACTTTTGCAGTGTTTATCTGCACACCTTGGATGAAATGAAATAAAGTTTACATTCTATGTATGATCATTTTGCTCCATTATTGCCTGTGGTACTTTGTTTCCATCCATCACAAAATATAATTGTGGAATAGAGATCAGCCTTTTCATTCTCACCAACATATGTTTAAAAGCACTTAAAGATGCAGAGTTTCCTGACTAAGTTATTGCAGACCAAATTGCTATTTTGTTGAATTGCTGTGTGCCTCGGTTTCCCCACTTGAGCTGTATGAATTGTATCAGCTGGGAATTGTGTGGGAGTGCTGAGAGCTACTCAAGTGATACTTGTACAAAGCTGGGATAAAAGAAAGCATTAACTGTAAGGTGGATACTTTCATATAGGTCAGGAGTCTGGAATTTTGTCTTACCAGTTGTTCAAGCCCAGTTAATTTTTTTAAACAAAATTCAAAGTCCAGGAGTGACACGTGAAGAATGAATGGCCGTATCATTCCTACCTGTGAGACCCAATAGGAAGCTCTAAATATCCACTGTCAGTATTAATTCTGATAAATGGATGGTGATGTATTATTCTGTATCTTTTGTGTTCTTGCCTTTAGGTGTTCATTTCAGTGATGGAAGACAAAGTGCAGACACATGAAATAATTACACAGCAAGCTTGGCTGGAGCCTGTCAGTCTGTGTCAAGCTCCCTAGACGTCTTGAATCTCAAAATTGTTGTGCTCTTTTGCTGATTGTTACATTTAATGTTTGGTGTTAAAATCAAATACGCTCCAGAAGTTGCAAAAAAAATACCTTACTGTTTTGATGTATTTTAAGTCAAAGTTTAACAGCTCTGTCCAAAATAGCACTATAAAACTGAGCTCCCCTCAAGCCAAAACCCGGCTTTTCTACTTGTCTTTTACATGCAGATCCTTCTATTTCATTTTGGCTTTTGTATTTTGACAGATGATGCTTTTGCTCATGACAAATCTGTATGTGCCTTGTAGACAGGTCTTATAAAAAGAGCCCTTTGTGAAGGACTGAAATACAAATCAAGCTTGGATCTGAATTTGGGGCTCATCAGCTACATGGCAGACTCTCATAGTTTGAAGAATCCCAGTTGTAGGTGAAAGTACTTCTTGGTGTTATTTATAATAAAGGTAGTTTAAACATTCATTGCTTTTTAGTTTAAAAAACGAAAAAAAGGACTTAGGCTGGTTAGGCAAATGTCACTGAGCTGTATGGTTAGCAAGTAACCAGCATATTTGAATGTTTAGGAAATAATTCCTGGTTGGTAATCATTGCTCAGGTGTTTCGGTTCCTGAAGTGTGATCCATCCACTGCGTGCACTGAACAGATTCCTGCTTGTATTTCCTCTGTTCTCATGTGCAGTAATTATTCAGGTACTGCTTCTCTTAACCCTCTGCCTGTTGCAGGTGTTTGCATTTTCTAGTCAAGTCAATGGCAGTGGAGAAGTGTGCTGTGGCAGTGGGTGCTCCATGTTCCCGGGTCTTGGTTGCAGCTTGATTTCCAGGTAGAGATTGGTCTGGAGTCGCCTAGTGAAGCCTGCCACTCAGGCCTAGACCAGATCAGCCACCAGGTTGCGTGCTTGCATGATCCTTTCTACTTCAAAAGTTTCTCTTCATTTAAACAAAAGGCTGTTTCAACACCGTGGTTTTTTTACAGCATAATAGTCGGTAAGCAAATCTAATGCTATCTAGTTTTAGGTATTTCTGAGAAAGTGAAACTAATTTCTTGATGTGTCACAACAATGGTGGCTTTTGTATGGCACCTGTAAAATGAGCTTGTTGACAGAAAACGCCAGGTAGAACTATTTTAACATGTGATTATGCTTTGAAAATGAAAATTTATTTTCAATGCACAGATAGCAACTTCAACACCACAGACAGAAAATCAATTATAATTTTTGCTAGTACAGCTAAAATACTACCTGCTGCTACTAATTTCTTTTTGTTGTTCTACAATTGCTGTCTTCCCTGTGTGTGTTGTTTTTTTTTTATTAACACATCAATGGAGATAGAAATTCCAATAGCAAAGCCAGTGTGGTGTAATACCCGTTTCTCTCTCCTGGTATGTACTTCTGCATCTTTCTGCTGGTACAGTACCATGTTTGAATCATCTGTTTATATACCCACTTAATTTTTATCATGCCTTAGACATCATTCTCCACCAGTAAGCTCTTACACAACTGAACTACTGTTTGCTTTTGCTGTTAAATGTTTTGCTGAAGTGTCAGTGTATGCTGTATCTTAAAGATCTGCATTTTGCAGATCTCTCAGACACTTCTGTTGAAAATTTTTTCCACATCTTAAAATGCTGGTGTAAATAAGCTACTTTAAGAGAAGCTGGTTGTAGGATGGTTTTTAGTTTTCAGGTTGTTTGAAATGTTTGCTCGTATCTTAACTTGTTCTGGTTGGTTGGTTCAGAGCATTTCAATAAAGAGGTTCTCTCTCTCTCACAGCCTGTCCAAATAGTTGACTTCCTTCGCTTTCAAATCCTAAGTAAGTATTTCATTTCCATCTCCTGAATGTGAAGGACAGGATATATTGGGAAAACTTTAGCTCTGATTCGAGTATAGAGCCTCTCGGGAGCTGTCAGTTAGCGTCGATGCAGTGTGGCATGCGAGGATGGAACGTGCTCCTTTACTGCCTTGTGATACTGTGCGATATACACACACATTTAAAGTACAGTTAATGTTTTAGGGATTTTTTTAAAGCCCTTGGAAAGAGTAAAATGAGCACTCTGTTTAGTTTGCCCTTATTTTCTGTCTTTTGCTATTATGTGCTTCTTACTAGCAGCAGTTTACAAAGAAGCCTATTTTCTGTATAATGGGATGGGTTGCAGACAGACAGTCAAAGCAGCAAACCTTTGAGTAGCTCAGCTGAGGATGTAACTATAACTACATTTGACTTGTTTTCAGTCAAGCTTTCTTTTTCAGCTTTCCCATCTTCATGCTTCCTTTTCAGAGATGATGTGCAATGTTTATCTCATTGTGTCTTTTGCCAAGTAGTTATGTAAGCCATTGATTGCATTGCATTGGATAATTTTATTTAAAAAAAAAAAAAAACGAACTATGAAGTGCTATTAAGAATGTGATTGATTTATTAGATCAATAGTTATAATTTTTTTGTATTTGGAATTTACAGAAAACCTGATTGTAAGTAGGCAGAAAATGAAGAATAATTAAATGTTTAAACAAATGCCAAATACAGAAACACATATCAATTCAGTGAGTAGTGAATGCAAATTGGATATGAATGGAGAGCAGTTTGAAACGTCTGCAAATTTACTGGTGTTCAGAAACCTAACTGCAAGATGATCTTTGAGGTGATAGATGCCATTTGGTAATATTTCATCTGCTTCTGCAGGGCATCAGCTTCAACTGGTTGACTCTCAGTAGCTATATGTTAGCTAATTAATCTTGTAATTTGCTGTCATGTTACTAGGTGAACCTGTATTCTGGTAGCAGCATGAATTTGAGATAATGGTTTCCTAATGATTGAAATAGCTATAACAGCCCTGGCCCTCATGGTTGTCTTCAGCTCTCCTCCAGTTTTCAGAAAATATCAGGTTGCTCTTACTGAAAGGTCTGCCTGCTAATACAGATAGTTTTCAGATGTATTTATTAATATAACTGAGCTGCACTCCTTTATACAGTATATTTTTATATATTATGTAATATATATACATACACTATATAAACACCATACTAAAGTAATATATTGATATATATTATGCCTGTCTTTAATATCAAACTATTATGTAGCTTTTGCTCTGTGACGAAGCAGAGTTAGTTTTTAATTGAGTATTTTTTCTGTTTATGGCATCTTAAGACTTTTCCTAGGAAAATATAGAACTCTCTGTTAGGTGGACTACTCTGGAGGATTTGCCTAGAGAGTTTATAATTAAATTACAGTTAAATTATAAACTTTTTTCACAATAAACATGTAAGCTCAACAGCACAACTGTATCATTTGGACAGCCATCTCCAGAAAAGGCAAAACAGAAGCACTGTGTTTAAAACACAGGAAAACAAATGTAACCTTGCCTTAAAATACATTATCATTTATCTCCATATTTAAAATTTTGTCTGTGTGCAGGAAGTGTCTTTAGGCTGTGTAAAAATCTAATTAAATCTTCTCATGGTAGCGATTCATGGCTGACCCCCTCTTTACTGGAGCATCGTATTAGAATAATAAACCACTCCCTGCTGAGAGACACTGTCATTGACAGGCAAGCGAGACGCTTTGGCTGCTGATTAGAAAAGGTTGATCAGGCACGTATTGTCTTCCGAGCCTGCACAAAATCCTTTATTGGCCCTTCTGTGGCAGAACTTCTGAAATGCTGCTTGGCAGCCTGCGGCCTGGCGTGGGGCCGGCCGGGATCCCAGCCAGCGCCGGCTCGCGTCGGGCCAGTCACTCACATCACGGTGGGCAGCCTTTTTAATAGGGACCCTCAGTGCACAGAGACTGCTCTTTTTGTAATCATTTACTGTAAAAACCTTTGTAGCGTCTCAGAATTTCTTTACTGTGGTAAGCACCTTGACATTCATTCCTTACAGGAGCCTGCGTTTTACACTGTTTCAAGCTTCATGTTCTTGAAGCTAGGCAATTTTAATGGTCGTGTTTGTATTTTCCTAAGGAGATTGTCATTCCTTATTTTTTTTACTTTAAGCAGTTTTCTCTCTTAGTATACTTACATAAATAGGTTTTTTATTTTTTTTAGTAGGCTGAAAACTTCTCCCTGCTTGCACTGGAGACAGCTATCCTAAAGGAGTTCTTTTACCTCAGATGTTTTGGGCAGGAAAGCTGGGTTATGTTTTACTCTTTAAGGAAGCTGTGCAGGTGAGGTAAAGATATGCAGGTACAAGAATATACTTTTGAATAGAGCAATGTTTGCTTCCCATAGTACTTTTTTGGCTTCCATCTGGACTTCAGCCCCACGAAATACTTCAAGCTCTGCTCTGCCCGGTGAGCACAGTGGAACAGCGCAGACAGAGCACAGACTCCAGCATTTAAAAAGCCACAGCAAACATAAATCCTTTCTGATCTCCGCTGTGGTTGCACACTGATCCTTGTGTGTGAGGGGAAATAACATCAGATGAGAGAGAACCTGATTACAAGAGTGGGAAGGTAGCCAAGAAGGTGCAGTGAAATTCTGGAGAGCTGCTTCACTGAGGTGTCTGGACTGTGTTTGGCAAGCCCAAGGGTTACTGGCACGATAAGCACTTTCCTTTAGCAGACTCCGTTGTTTACTTCTGCTGGTGGTGGTGGAGTTGAAAGAGAATTTTGTTTTCCAGAGTACTTAAGGGAATTAATTCTCCACCCCGCTGACTTTCAGTGGAAACGATGCCATTCATTTCCATGTGCCCTGTAAAAATCCCAACCGAAGGAAACTTGCTCTGGAATGAGAACAGCTTGTTTAAAAAGTCACGGAGGAAAAGGTGATGAGAGGCATGTCTTCTAGAAAACAATGTTTTGAAGGGCTTCTCTCCTCCAAATGTTTGTACAAGAGAGTCTTGAATTAATAAATACCTAATTGTAGTTGTTATATGCAGCTTTTGTACTAGAGGGGTGTAAAGATGACCTTGAAGGAGACTTTGGATAAACCTCTGAGTTTTAAGAGATTTTTCATCTCTGTAGTACTGGAGGAAGATCGAAATACTTGGTCAAAGCATAAGCCTGAAGTGAAAAATCAGGATTAAGTATCAAAATGCCTCAAGAAAACTTGAGAAGTACATGATCAGAAAACTTGAAAGAGGTTTTTTGGTAAAAATTTTTGATAAATTGATTGTACTGTGTTGCACAAGTCATCATTTGTTACAGTATTTCATCTTTTTTTGTTTTTAACACCTCTATAGAAAGTCAGTTGGGAGTTTGGCTATCTGCTGTTGCATTTGTAAAAGGTGGAAGGTGATGGTATTTGGGAAACAGATGACCAGTCAGTTCCCAAGAGGCAAGAACGAGAGGGTTGCAGTTGTGCATCCATTTGGTCCTTGGTTTCCAAAGGTGGCTGTGAGTCTGGTTGACTATGGCTTCACAGTGGGCACTGCTGGAGATGCTGTTTTATGGCTATAACAGGTCACATTCTGCCCCTTAAATGACATGGGCTGTCCAAGGTTTGGGTGAGGATAATGTTAACAAACAAGCTGGGGATGGGGACTCAGCTGCCCTGTTTGGCTTCGGAGGCTGTGTTTCTGTGTTAGTTCAGGGGCGCCGAGCATCCCAGCTTGTTTTTAACATGCTCCGTTCCCTGCCTTCAGTAAAACTTAGCGTCTTACAATAATGGAAGTGCCTCTGTGCTGTCTGTAATTATTCTTGCTGTCTCAGACTGAGGGTGCTGACATGAGATTGAAATTTGAAAAATCCTGCACTCCGAAGTGCTTGGGGAAGGGCTCGCTCATCAAGTCTGTTTGCAGGAAATAAGACAAGGGGTTAGCGTCCTTGGTTTTGTGTGCAAGCATTTGTAATGCTGATCAACACAGCTGATGGAGAGCTGTTTATGAGCCACCAAACATGGGTATTTTTTTTAAAGCTTCTAATGCCTCTTCTGTATTCAAGGACTTCTCATATTTAACCTGGCATTTGAAGAAGCAACAGGTTTTCTGTTTGGACCTTTCACCTGCCAAGGCTTTTTCCTGCTGTTGCTTTTTTGACTTTTTAAAAAATTTTTGTTTGTTTGAGTAAGTATAAACAGTTACGTATGTGAGGTGTGTACACACACACAAATATATGTCCATGTGTGACCTTTCTTTTAAAAAATGGTAGACTTCGTGGCCTCACAGGCTCAGACTAAGTTGTTGGGTACAGTTAATATGACTGAATGATTTGTGGCTGCCCATCTATAATGCATTCTTCAAAATTGTGTACTAGTTTTTGAGAAGTCGTCATGAAAATTGAATCTGAGTTACTGATAATGTAAGTAACATCACACTGCATGCTGCAGTGCCGTTTGTGATTCATTACTCTGATGTGAGGCGTGATTTTTTTAATGTTTATTTTTCACCTTCAATTGCCTGTGTAATTAGAGAAGAATCTCAAGTGTCCTTAAAGGCTTGTATCAAGTATCCTAAGTACCTTAGAAATATTGCTCTTAGGATTTGGCTTTTTTGCCATAGTATATCATTTTAATAAACCACAAAGATCTTGAAGTGGACAGTCTGCTGTGTCTGCTTGGAGTCTGTTGGTGAGGCCTAAAATTTGAGTCTTTGTCTTCTTGGTGCTCCCATTATGTATTCCCAAACCCTGTTCTGTAGGAATTATACAATTCTAAAGGAACTAGCAATGCAGTGTGTCACGACTTCGGTGAGATTGCAGAAGCCATGTTTTTAATGCCTTCATGTCTGTAATGTTTTTGTTTTTTTGGGGGGTTGTGCTTTTTCTCTTGACGAATATGCTCCTTCAGGCACTTCTGTTGATCTACGTATCCTTAGATGTTAGCATGTTTACAAGCTTCAGAAATCTGCTTCCACGATACAGCTAGAGTCCAGTACAGATTCTAAGGTAATAGCAATAGAATAAAACTTTTACATGAAAAAGTTGAATATCTTTGTTCTGATAGCTTCTATCAAGTCATGAAACATACATTAGGTATGGTAGAGTGGATAACCACACAGCCCACCCTACATGCATTCACGAATGAAGGCTGAAGCTCTGATATGCGTGCTGCTGCATTAGATGCTGACATGGCAGAGACAATAAACGGCTCTGTTTTTAGCCAAAACTAAAAGAAAAACATATGGTGAGGATGAGAAATTCTACCGAGACAGATTTTCAGAGTACTGAGCCATTCTGAATTTAAAGCCTGTTTTAAAACCACATGGTACTGCCTGCATAAGGTCAGAATGTGATTTAAGTAGGGGATACTTTGTTTAAAGCAGAAAATGTCAGGGCTTTGGTAACTAAACTGATATAAACAAAACCTGTCTTAGGAAAAGAGAGTGGTTTTGATCATGTTTTGATACTGTTAGACATTCCCCAGAGGTTTATATCCTTGATCTTCCCTTCCTCTCACTCTGTGCAATTTTTGTTGCCTTCAGTAAGTTCTGGGACTGGATGCACCTAACAAATGATCAGTAAGATCTCCTTCTTCCAGCAGTGCTCGCGTATGGTCAAATACAGGGCAAAAAAAGGTCTAATTGTGCAAAACATAGTTTGTTTCTTATTCATCAATCTCTCAACCCAAAAGTAAAATCTCACTAGTTTTGATAGGTATAGAATACATAAGAGGTATCATGCATTATCTGTTGCCTTAAATAAAAGGAGGTAAGTACTGTAATTTCTGCTCTGTTGAGGGAGAAATAAAGCACAAAAAGTGAGAAGAAATTGCTGTTGAAATAAGTCTTCAATAGCAGAGCTGAAAATAATGTGTTATAAAACACTGAATTCCAGCTTTGGAAGAGGAATGGCAGCACAGAACATCAGGATCCCATCACACAGTCCAAACAATCGGACCTTTTGCCATCTGCAGGGAGCCCTGTTTACTTTGTTTAGGATCCCGGCAAGGCAGCTGAGCCAAAGCCCAACTCAGCCCATTGTCTTTTCCAGAAACAAGACTGAACATGATGCATTACTTTGAGGATTTCGTCAAAGCACTGCCTGTTGTCTACTGGTTTTACATCAGCATGTCCCAACCTACTCCTGTTTCTCTCTCCCTCGCTGCCTGATTGACGTGCCAGTGCAGGGTTGTTTCTCAGAATTTCTCCTGAGGACGTTTGGCATAGCTTTACTGTATGGAAACTTGTATGTGCATGCTCAAATTTAGGTTAATAGGTGGGGCACAAATTGCTTAACAAGTTAGAAGTAACTTAAGAACCGTCTTTGTAGATAAATGCTTATATAGTGATTCTGATTCCCATACAGGCCTCTGAAAATTACTGTTGTTGGCATTTAGTCTTAGTTGTGGAGCAACATCTAGTTTCTCAAGCAAGTGGAAATAAAAACAATATATGTATGCTGTGAAGTACTGCTTCTGAAATTCTATTATTACTGATGTTGCATAGTTAGGGAGGGCTGTTTTTCCTCTAGAGGTACATATAAAGGAGTTAATGATGTTTTTCATAAAGCATACAGTCTAGTAACAGGCTCAGACAAGATTCTGATGATGACTGTAAAGTAGATGCATGCTTATTTTGTTAACCAGCATTCACACATTGTAATATCCATATTCATCTCTTGATTACTACCGTGAATTTAAGGCATTTTGAAGAATGTTCCATATAAGTACCAAGAAAGCTATTTTGACTGTGTAGAGAAATGTCTATGGGAATTTGATTGCAAGGTCTCTATTTGTAACTTGAGGCTTTCCAAATTAAAGTTACGCTATTTAAGATGGTACACTGGAATTTGATGTTGTGAAGAGAAGTCTTTTTGCTCTGTCTTAAAAAAACAAACTATGCACTGATTAACGCATTCTGAAAACACACTTTTTCTTATTAAACATGTAGATGTCTGGAGACTGATGTAAGGGCAGGTTTGCATTTCATAAGTATTCAGCATGAGAACTCGTGTGCATTTGTAGTACCACTGTCAACTCATACCTTTGAGGAAGTTCCTTATGTGTTTACACCACGTCACCTATCAGTGGATTCGCAGTGGTACTGAAGAATGCAGAACTGTGTGTGTTGAATAAACTATGTAGTATAAATAACGCATTTTACCGTAAAACAATATTTCATTGTTGTAATAGAGTGACACCAATGCACAGCATTCCTGTCCCATGAGGTTTGGTCCTTGCAGGGATTGTGCTGGCACGCAGTGTGCACAGCCACATAGTGAGTTGAATCATGAAACTGGTTTACGTTTAATACATTTATTTTATCTATTTTTTTAAGCCAGATCAGTGCTCTGATCCAGCTCTCCCAGCACAGCTGAGGGGGCTGGGATGTGTCGGTGCCTTATGTCACTAGTGGTGCTGAAGACTGAAGATTGTTGAATCACAGCCTCAGGTTTCTAAATGCCTTTGTGAGTCCAACCCTTAAACACTCTGTCTTGGCTTCTAGAGAACTGTCCAAACTACTCAGCATGCGTTCTTAAGTGCTGTACCAGTTTGGCCTTTTGTGAGCGAGAAGTGCAGATGGCTAAGTGTTTGGTACAGCTATACGTGCATATGCTTTTGAAGCAGACCACCCTGTGTTTATATGTAAACACTTTTAGACTATTTAGGCACAGAAGTTAATCTTTTGCATCCACTCAGTAATGAAACGTAATTCCTTTATGACCAAAATAAGACTGCTAGCAAAGTGGAAAACAAGCTATCTTGCTGGAATAAGTGGAAAGCTGCCTTCTCTTGGGTTTGGAGCTGAATCTTTCAGATTTCAGATGCGCGTTGTCTCACTTCTCTATGCTGGGCTGGGGATGAATTGTGGTCCAGGATATCTTAGCAAATTTGCTCCTTCCAATCCGCACATTCTGGCTTGCTTCTTCCCACACCCGTGGAGTCACACTACCAAGATGTTCTGGTGCCAGAACTCCCTCGTGCTTGCTGTATGTTGTAGCCCCCAGCCGGAGGAGCTGTATGTAACTCGAGTTCCAAGTTTGCCTCTTGTGCCCTCAGTCTACCTCATGGTAGTTAGAAGTTTGTTAGTTGAATAAGGTAATATTTTTGCTTTACAGCGTATCATGAATAAAGATTTCACAGCAGGAACGGAGGCATTAAAGGAGTAGCGGAAGAATGAGTTAGTGCGCAGATGACAAAGGAACAGAAGGAAGCACAATGAGCTGTTGTGAGGAGCCTGGCTGAAGTCTTCCACCAACAGAAACTTTGAATTTGGATGAGAGAAAAGAGAGGAAACCATTGCAGCAGTTTGTTCAGAAAGGTCAGAAGGGCAGTGGTATGTATGTAAGACAAGACAGCCTGGCAAGGAAGTTTATAGCTGGGGAGAAGTTGGTCAAAACAGGCAAATGGCTTTAGTACTGAAGTCAGGAAACAAGCATTTTTAAAGAGGTTCTATACAGAAGAGCAATGGCCTGAAATAACAACAAATCAGCAAAACCTGTGGAATTTGGGGAAAGAGGCAGAGACTTCCAGGTTCGATGTACGGATATTGCAGGTTGTGACAGCTGTCTAATCTAATGTCTTGAGACTTGAAGGTGCTTTCTCAGCGTGAGAGTTGTTGAATTTCTTTTCATGCTCTTCATTGCCTATCCAAGCAGGAAGTGTCATTTCACAAAAGCTGGCAGAGGTCACTGTTTTAATAACTATTGTTAATTGATGCTGCTCAAAAGCCTTCTATCAACTTGAATTTGCTACCTGCAGAGACTTGCTCAGCAGGTAGCTGAATCAAATTAAAACTTTAATTCTGTGGTTAATAAATCATGCTAGAACTGTGACTGTAAGTTTTAAAACATAATATTTCTCTAATCAGATTTTCTGAAAGCTATTTATTCTCTTTATAAAGCCTGGGATATTCAAAATCCTGCCACTGTTAAAAGCTTTCAGTTGATTATTCAGCCTAGTTCTGAAAAAAATAGTTGGGCCATTGGTCTTACCGGAGTGGAAGCAGGCTCTTTGCACCCGTCTTTATTAGTGAACACTACATACACTAGCAAAAGCTTGCAGCACAAGCCCATATTTCTGAAAAATTGGTCACATAAAAAGAAGCTATTAGCTGTGATGAAAATAGTAACTGAAAGCCCTCCCAAAAATCTGGGAGCAAATCAATACAGTGCTCGTAAGAGAGAGAATGTGTGGAGAGTTTCCCCTTTTGCTGTCCAGAATATCATGAATCACAGATTCAACAGAATCGGAGCATCTCTTCGTCTCATGTGTGGGTTTTTCACTGAGTGTATAAGGAAAGATTAAGCTCCAAAGTATTACAAGCATCTGTCTGTTTCTATCTCTATCTAAAATCATTTAACAAAAATTTCTCTCTTCTGGAAGACCTCCTCCAAAAATTGTTAATACCTATATTTCTAATTTTTAAACTGTACTGTTGAGTGGGGAAAAAAATGAACAGCATGCAAGTGAAACACTGCGTGGGATAAATGCTATTTAAATCTTGCCGAAGCTGCTAAACGTCACGCTAACATTGGATCACTGGATCTAATCCAGTAAAAATGAAAATAAAGAAAAAAATAAAAAGGAGAGAGAAAGAGGTCACATTAGAGAATTAAGCCATCTGTCCAGTATGGAATTGAAAGGTATTTATAATGAATTAGTTTTTCATATTATTGTCTTATGGAGGTTCTAGGAGGGAATCAAAGGGCATTTATCTACAAAGATGGTTCCTGAATTATTTCTGTGTTGTCAGCCTGATGTTTCTCTATAAAACGTCTTGCTTAGCATTTTGCATAACTAATTAGTCCATTTTAATCAGTATTTTATAACTGGCTTCCAAAGTTTCTTCCAGTTGTTCCAAGCATTATTCTCGTAATATGGACTAAAGGGCTCACATACATGCTTATTGGCAAAACTGCTGAGAAATTTTCAAAGAGTATCTCTGTTGCTTTATTATAGTGTTGTTTGTCTGCATGTTCATAAGAAAATTATTTGGAGTATAGCATTTTGAATTAGTTCTAGTCTTTCTGGTGTTTGTGAAGTAGATTGTTAGATTTGACTTTTGCAGTATTACCATAGCATGTTTGTACCAAACAGTATTGTACTACATTAAAATGAAAATAACGATTTATGGTGTTGACAGCCTTGAGAACATCTGATGTTATGTCTGATCTTACTGGACAGGTTCTGTTGCACATTCAGATGCGTACCCCCGAGTGTTACTATTTATCATTTTTAAAATAAAGATTTTCTGTCAAAAATATAATTTTGAAACCTCTTTAAAAATCATGAATCTGTGGCATGAGGGAGAGAAGGATGAAAAAAAATGGGAGAGGGAAGTTGTTACAAGCCAGCTATTAAAGCTTCTTTAAAAATCCTCCCTCTGACTAGTAAAATTACATTAACTAAATTGGTTTAGTATTTGATACGATTTAATGATCGGAAGTCTTGTTGATCGAGTCTGTCGTTCCTTACTGACTGGGCTGTGTCCCCATCTGGATCATGGCGCAGTTACTGCTCAAGTTACTCGAAGCTCTTTTGAATAGAATGGGACTAACCGAGGGTCTTAAAGTTAGGTTTTTTGAGGTCTAGAGGAATAAGCAAGATGAAATTGTCTATAAAGAATTAAAATACTGTGCTGTAATTGAATGCATGAACTCCTGGGCGTGGTCTTTTGCAGTCTGTCTTCAGACCTGTTGGAGCATCCTTTGCATGATAGAGAAGCTGTGGGAAGGGGTTTGTCTCCCCATTATCTCTCCAGACACTCTTTTCAATCCTTTGGAGGTGGAGCAGTGCTTGTTTAAGGACAGTTGCCGTATGATTTCAGTTCGTATTTAATTCTGAGAGTTCCATGTGTTTTTTTCTTCAGATGCAGATATGCCTAATATTTCAGCAAATTTATTTCCATTGGCTTTCCCCTGCTTTGTGTTACTATTTCTGTGTCTGTAAATGCTCGTTCCAACCAGCATCTATTGAAGTAGGAAAAAACTGAGACACGGTAAATACATTAAAAGTTAAAGGTACTTACAGCGGAAGTAAAATGACACTTTTCTCCATCCTTAAGTGGTATGCTTTCTGATACTATATAAGAAATCCTATAACATAAATAGGAGCCATCATATTTTTGAGCTGTAATTTGCTGGATTGAGATGTGTAAATTGTGACTGCTTATTTTGGCATTAAATTAATGTATTTCAGCTCTGCAAAATAAGTTCCAGACAGCAGCTTTTTCTCTGACCCTTTTTCCAGACAGCCTCAGGAGTGCTCTTTATCTTGTCTTTATCATATGTTCTTCAGTTTTCTCTAAGATCGTCACCAGCTATGCTTCTACATTGCTGTGCTGCATCTGACTTATCATATCCATCCTTTCACAAGATGTTTTACCAGATGTCCTCTCTGAAGGGCATATCTCTAGAAGAATTTGCCTTAGATTAGGTTGTTTGTCATTTTACATTTGAGGCTGTCATGTAGTCAGGCTAATCTAGTAATTTTATGTGAATCTTGAAGAATCCTTCTGTTCTGATGAGTCCTCAGGAAGCCCTGATGTCTACTTAAAAAAAAAAAAAAAAAAAATAATAGTGGAAAAAAGGCAAAGGGGTCTTGGATTTTTTCTGGCATCCTCTCGAGTGAGAGAAGGAAAGGAAAATCTACCTGTAAGGACTGTCCCAGAAGCTGCTGTGCCTTGCCAAAGTAAAACATATTTCCTTAGGAGTGTGTGTGTGTGCGGGGGGGTTCTTGGCAATTTTGTTTGTTTGTTTGCTTGTGGGTTTTTTGGAGGGATGGGGTTGAGGGGAGGGTGTCAACTGACCTATGAAGAGTGTTACAAAATTAACAGGCTTCTAAATGCAAAATATATTACTAACCAGCTTTTGAAAGACCTTAACATGGTATTAACACAAACAGCAGTCTTCAGAAGATTTCTGGTTTGTATCAGCTTTTTTAACCAATTGGTTAGCTTTGTGCCTGATTTCAGTTAGGACTCTTCACAAGCATGGAATTCCCTGTTTGCCTTATACCAGTCATTTCTGAAAGAAAAATGAGGGCTTTTTCTTCTGCTGCTCAGGTAGCACAAGTTGATTGTTGGGTTTGAGTCAAGTTTTAATGCACGCAGTCAAGAGAAGTTTTACATTTAAAAATCATCAGGTCTAAGAGTTGAAGAATTGCTTACCTCCAACCAGCCTGGATCACATTTTCAAAGGATAAATGTGCATGTCCACTGGGTTTTTTCAAAAAGACACAAGCAGATTAAATGCCCAAATCCAACTGTTGTTTATACAATTTAAAATTACTTGAATTTTTCTTCCTTAATGCATATCGTCTTTGTCATTGTGCAAGGAGCCCTTGTTTTATGATGTGCAACTTTTTGTATTTTGTTTGTGTTTAACTTATTATCACCCTAACCTCAGAAAATTAGAAAATTTAAGTTACGCAATCATTTGCATTAGAGTGTCCCAGGCTATGTTCACACGCAAGTGATAATTTATTTGCTAAGCCTGCAGTAATTGCATTTACAAAGTAGCATAAACTCTCATAGTGTATTTAAAAAAAAAAAGTATGGGATTCAGTAATGTTTAAAAATAGGTGTGTGCTCTTGATGTGTAGATTATTCATTCTGAAGCATTTACATGCCTCTTTCACCATGCTATGGAAGTTCTTGGCTTGTGGATATTTTGAAGGCTTACTAGCAAGCAAGCTGTTAATGAGTCATTCAAATGAACAGGGAAACTTTTTTCTGCACAACTGGAAAGGCGGATTAAGGTTTTATTGCAAAACTGGCGTAACTAATTCCACTCTTTTGTTATATGTAAAAAATGGACTGATTTTACCAGCTGTGTGTGTATAACTTTCTTGATTCATACATTATATATATGTGTGTATGTATATGTGTGTATATATATATATATGTATGTATATATATATATATATATGTATATTTCTGGTGGTTATTTTTAATCCCTTGCAAAGTAACAAATGGAGGGCAGCTCCTGGGGGGACGGGGGGCTGTTTTTTTTGTTTGGTTTTCCCAGCAACTAACGTTAGACCTGGGTAACTTTGAAGAGCAAGAATTCAAGATTTTTTGCCTTCATCTAAGCAGGTTAAAGAGAAATAATTAGATTTTTCAGTTTTATTGTTGATCTAACTAGGGCAACTGAGTTTCCAAAATCTTTTACAAAAATCTTTTATCAGAGCACATATGTGAGCTAGCATGAAAGTAATTTGTAAAGAAATGCATTCATGGTTCTGTGATCAAGTTGCAGAGTTGGTAAATGCACAAGATGTTAGTGTCAGTAGTGCCCCTCCTGACCGATCTCTTACAGAGTTGGAAAGTGTGGCATCTCCCTGTTTTGAAAAGGTGTGAAAACTTTTCAGGTTTCAGAATGGGAGTTTCTTGTTGGGCTTCATTGTTCAGTGACTCCTATGAGTAAGCTCATCTACAAGCCCTCGATCTTGGTGTCCTGTAACTTTGATGGGGAAAAATCCCATAGGGAGTTTACTTGACAAATACTGCCAGGTGTTTTGTTCCAAACATTTGCAGACTCACCTGTTGCATAATAAAGGATATTTGGCTCAGTTTAAGAATGTTTTGCAGAAATACTTTTCTCTTAAACAAAAACATATTTAAATATCCAGACTCACACTGTTTAAAATGCTGTGTATTTTTGTTTGAATATGTATGTACAGCATCCACCTGGGCTCATAGTTCATCTGTATCTAAGGTCAGGCAAGATTCCTTTTTTTCTCCTCATACAATATTTCATTTTGTACATGTTTTGCCATCTTCCCTTCTCCCGTGTACTGACAGAGCCCTGCTCCAGCTCTCCCCATGTCACGTTACAGCTGCTTTATGGTGGAGGTAGCAGGGCCATTTCCCTTCTCCTCCGTAGCGGTGTTTCTGTCTGGTCTGTGGTGGGCAGCTCTTGTGGTCAGTACTGGATCGAGCACTGCAGGGTCTGCAGCCTCTCAGAGATCATTTTGTAAGGAGCTGACATCTCGGTAGGCCTCGTGGGCCTCCTGTCTCTGCTATTTGCTGTTTCACATTTCGGTTCTCAGTTCTGACTCCGATGCTGGTTTCCAGAGGATGGCACGTTGTTCCCTTACCTGTTTGGAAATGTGGAACAGTCTCTGAAGATGGCATAGAGCAGTACCTGGCCCTGCGCTCTTGAGTGTTTCTATGAGTAGCCGAAGAGGAAGCGCAGAAACATCCCTGATACATCACATAGACGATGCCAAGGGCAAGGGGAACTGGAAGTGGTATAGGAAGACAGATCAGTTTACAGCACAGTATTGACTGTGTGGTAAACTTTGCTGAGGCAGATAGTGTGCGTTTCAACGTGTCGAAAGGATGGCTAAAGGACATAAGACGTGCACATAGGATGGGATGCTGTGGCCTGGGAAGCGAGCAGTCTGCAAGGAAGCTTTCACCGTCAGTGGGTGTGGGGTCTGCTCGCAGCACCGGGTACCCAAGGCAAATGCGTGGGCGCTAGGCCGGGCCTGCCCGAACAGAGGCAGAGGGATTATGCCCTGCAGAAAGGATGTCATCGTACCCCTGCATGTGGTCACTTCCAGAACATGCCAGCCAATTTCAGTCACCAGCGCTCTATAAATGAATTGGAAAATGAATTGTAATAATGAAGTGTAATAAATTGAAAAGATTCAGGAAATAAAGAAAACACTAAGAATGGTTAGAATGCTCAAAGAGGGGGTAAGGATGTGATAACCTATGAATTTCTATGCTGAAAGATTAATGTTGATAATGCAACCTTTGACCTCCCCCCGAGGCAAAAGTATGGGAATATGATAGCAGGAATTTAAGGCTGACAGATTTGGACAAAAAACAAGTAAATGCATGTTTTTAAAGGCAGAGTAATTAATTTTCAAAATGACATAGGGCTCTGGTGTGTTTCCTTTTATCAGTAAGTCTTTTAATTGCATTTAAATATATATATATCTATATATATATATATATATATATATGTATCAAAGAGAAATAATTTAAAGACCTGTGGATATTATTAAAAAGGAGTAGTAATCTGTTAGTCTGTGCCCAGGAGCGTGTGTGTGTTAATTCTGTTATGTTGCTTTGTTTGGTAGATACGTCGATGATGTGATCAATCGCATTGATAGGATGTTCCCTGAAATGACTATCCAGCTGTCCCGGCCAAATGGGACCTCTGCAATGCTTCTGGTAAGTTGGATCATTTAATCCCTTAAGATGGATTTCTTAAAGGATTTAATTAGTATTTCTAAAATGCAGGTTATTAAAGATTATTTTTTTTCCCAGAAAAACACTGTTCTTCATTTGTCCCTGCTGGTGGGGTGGGAGGAACATAAGATTTTTTTTTTTGCTCTTAGGCAAATGGATGACAAAAAGAATTCTGCATTTAAACATCAGACCTATTACATTTTATCGTTAAATATGGTTGTAGAAATATGAACGCAAACTCAAATACGCACTCTGTTTTTCAGCAGTCTTGGCAATGAGTGTGTCTTAATCATGATAATTAAGAAGAAAAAAAGTGGGAGGAAGAGAAAGAAAAAGGAAACCAATATGATTTAAATTTGTTCAAATTGATCTTGGTTCATTGAATTTCTGTTTTATGATGAAGTCAAGAATTTGCCTTTGAAGTAAATGAGCAGTAAAGGCCGGATTATAGATAAACAGGTCCAATACATTCGACTTATTTCTGCCTGACCAAGCAAGATTTCATTCCAGAAGAGCCTATTGTTCACATCAATTTTCACAGGCAGCTGTTGTGCTTATAGCTAGAGAGGAGTCTTTAAAGTTTTTACTCGAGGACATCATCACAGAAGTAGAGTCTGTTGAGGTCTAATAGCATGGCAGTTAGAAACTGATTCTCCTCTAGTAAGATGACAGACAGAAGTCTCATCTTTTTGCAAACTTTTAAATAAAACTAGAAAATATTCTATACCGCTGTTAAGAATTGGGACCAAATCAGTCTTTTCCATCTCAGATTTTTCATGGCACTTCCTCTTATATTTTCCTTTTTCATCCAGGCTATTACAGAAGGCTTGGGTATAATGTGATGTGAGTATAGTTCTTGTTTCCAATTAAATGGTAACACGAATCTAAAACTCAGCTATTCTGCCAAAACGGATTTGTTGAGTCAATAGATTTTATACTATTTATAGAGTTTGTTAATTTGAATGCCCAATTATTTTTAGATGTTGCCTGTATTTTTCAAGGTTTTTGTTCACTTTCCTATAGTAAGTATAACTGTGGTTATGTTGTTCTTATTAATCAACTCTCTAACACTCCATTATTAACTTTCTTTGAACAGCCCAAAATTTGCAAGAGATTAACTGAGTCAGAGGTTAAAACAAACAGCTGGCTTCCACTGGAATTAAAACATTTAATCTGCAATTGTTGGATTCACCAAGTGGAACAACATATTCCATGAAAGAATTGAATTCATCAGTGCAGTCTTAAGAAGCTCTAAGTCGTGGAAGCTTTTGCATTTGCTGCTAAGCTGACTTTATATTTAACTATTTCACTGTAGAAAGATGCTTGGTTTTACTTCCTTGCTTGGAAACCATTTCCATTCTCTTAGGTTCCTCTTTGCATCTAGCGAGTGCCTTCCAATTCTGATGGCTTTTTGAGGTCAGAAAATATGTGATAGTTCTCAAGATTCGGGCGCGATTAGGAAATTATGTAAATTTTCTTGGATATAACTGGTTAGGAACAAGGTATGTTGGAAGGGTGGACACTGTAAAAGAAGCACCATTTGCAATCAGTAGTAACTTACTGAATTCCATGTTACAGTTGGTATCTAAATCAAGGACATTGTTGCTACAAGACAGCAGCCCTGTACTGAACCAGTGGCATGCATATTTTCCTTGGATCAGAGATCAGAAAGACTGTTTTTAAAGTATTTTTGCATGTGATTGTGTGATGGGTTTATCATTTTTTCTTTTAGGCAGGTTTTCCCTCTCTCCCATCTGTCTCAGTTGATGCTGCCAATATGGCTCTTTCCATCTGGCCCTGACTGCTACAGAAGCTTTTGCTGTTTTCAGCCACAAATCATTCAGCGAAAGGTGCTGCAGGATGGGCAGTGTGAAGAGCACCTCCCCCAGAAGAAGGGAGGTTTCTTCAGTACTTGTGATTTCTCACTATGAACTCATCCCAAGTTAGATTTGGAGTTACTCCCTTACAGCAGAGTGGTTTACCATAATACCAAAGGATTCAGATAATGCTTGTTTTGTTTAAGAATATTTCACAACCATAGTGTTTGCTCAGGGTTAATTAAGTAACTCTGTGATCTCAACCAGTTTCATCCTTGGACTGTTTGTCATACCTGCCATTGCTTGTGAAGATCTTGGACGTAGAGGTTATCTATTTGTTATGTTAAGACGTCTTTAAATGCAATCATGCAGTTTATCAGAAACACATGTAGTCATTGTCAAAGGCGTGATAAACAGCGTACATATTTTAAGAGTGTGCAAATTACTGGAAGGAGTTGGGGAAGAAAAAGGGTGTGCTTTTGAGATTCTTTGAAACTTCAGAATAACTGGAGACATTGCCAAACAAATAATCTTTAGGAAAAAAAGACCTAATACAGAAAGTTTCAGCCCCACACTGATTGAGGTACAAGTTTATGTGCACATGGAAATCAATTTATGTCCTTAGCTGTAGAGCTGGGACTTGAAGAGTCTCCGATTCATCCAGTGTTTCAAGAGGAATAATTATCAGTGGTGTGAGCTGCTGGTCTAAGTCTTATGGCTAGTAACCTTTGTATTAAGCTGGGTTCTCCCTAAACAGGGTACAGCTTTCACACTAGCTGAGAACTTCAAGCAAAGAAAAAAGAAAAAAAAAGAAAAAGAATTATTCCTGGCAGCGCAAATGCTGTGCCTTGAAAGGTTGCTGCCTCCTAGTCCTTTGAGGTTACTGTTTTCTCCAGACAATAAGGAGTTTTTTGTTTTAGATTTATACATAGCAATTGTACCTCATTAGTCTGGATTTATGCTACACAGACCAAACACATAAATAATTGAAATCTTTCAGAGCTGTGTGAAATCCTCAACTGATTTTAAAAGCAGTTTATCATTTCAAGGTGCTGTTTAATCCCAATCTTCACTAGTGATTTTTCAATTTATCTTTTAATCACACTATGCATAAAAAAGACTAAACATGGAATTATATCAGCCTTAATAAGTGTTGTGCAAAATTAATTTCCAGTAGCAGCAGAGGGAACTGAGGACTCCTTAAGGTTTTTGTGAGATTTTGTTGGTCAAATGCCAGGATCTATATAAATAGATAAACCTCATATCTTAAGAAAACATAAATTGATTTTAATTAATGAAAAATACCTAAAAATACCTTGATTTTTGCTTGTATTAAATGGTTAGTTGTATTCTTAGATAATACCTTATTTTTTCTAGTAAGGTACCTTGATGGTGTGATTACTGTATGATTGTTTCACATACCTTGTTTCTGCTACCAAAATTCAGAATACTTTTTCAGTGTGAAGCTACCAATTCCTGTATACAATTCATTTGTTTGATATCAGAAATATTTTACAAAACAGCAAATATTAGCACTATTTTTTCAATGACAGATATGACTTCTTTAGGGTCACGTAGCTAGCGAGTCCTAGTCGGACACAGAAACTTCCTCTCTTGTCTTGATCCAGGAGCTACTTGGTCTTTAAGGATATTCTGTCTCCCCAGTGTTTGTAAAGCTATGTAAAAGCACTGCTGTACAAGTTAGGAACATTGGGTAAATATTTTTACAAATAATGAATAGTTTTCTATATTTTGAGCTGTTTCTAAAGGATAAGGATATGTATAACTAACTCAATTTGAAAAATTGTTTCTGCCAAACCAAAGCTCATTTCAGAAATCACAAGTTCTTGTTTTCATGTTATCTTAAAAACTTTCCGATGATAAATTCTTTTCATACAATTGTACAGATGCCTAGATTTTTAGTAGATCTTTCCTATAAAAAGTACGACACATTCTTCTACAAATTCTATTCATTCTCAGTAAAACCAGACATTTGCATTTCAACTTTCAAGTCTTGTTCCAAGCATTTTAAACAGTCTGATTGTATGGAAGCGGGCTGTATTAATTGCAAATAGGCTTGACATCTGTTCACTAAATCTGAATAATTTCTTCTGTCTGAATTTTGTTTATCAGTGTTTTACATAAAGTCAGGATGATTTTCTCTGGGAAAATGGATTCTGAAATTTATTATTTGCCCAATAAAAAAGGCCACCAAGCTGATTCTTGGTCAGGACACCCTGGTCTTGGGAGAAGCTGAAAAACCAGGGGGAAGAAGAATGCTAATTGATACAAAATTAGTATTAATGTCATACTCGACTAGAAACAATTAACGCTGTTCCTAAGACACACACATGCTCTTTTCACCAAACTGCTTAGCAGTGTAAGCGTTTCCCTTTATCGTTGCGGTGGTTCATTAGGAAGCTAGTATTGCCTTAGGACTTGCAGAGCTCCTCCGTTTCTTTCTCGGAGGCAGCACTCGGATGCACGTGGAGCATCTGCTCCTAGTGGGCTGGTGCCTGCGCATCCCTCTGGTGACCTGAAGTTACAAGTTATAAGATGACTGTGGTTAGTATCTTTTTCTAATTGAACTGACCTTTGTGACATCTGCCTTCCAATTAGCAATGACAGCAAACTTTTCACATGTTAGTGGTTAATTCTCCAGGGGTTTCCAGTTGAGCGTTTCTTCTGGAAGTCAGATGTCTCGTCCCTGCAGAGCAACGCAAAGCAGGGCACCAGAGGCTACTGGCACTGGGGAATCGGTGACTCCAGAAAATGTGGATATCCTGCATGCTTAATGCTAGCGGGGATGAAAGGTAGGCAGGTTTATGATGGGAACGTAGCCACTTTTGGTGGCTTAGGCACCTAATTTTAGGCACATGTGATGAGTCTTCATTTGGGGATTTATTCTCCTGGAGACACTAGGTAGGTTTTAACAAAGCTGCTGGGATGTCCAAGGATCCCTTATGTAACTGGGTCTTGAGGAATCTCTTCTGAACCAGTAGGGAGACTGTTGAGACTGCTGTAGCTTCACAGTTTGTTTTTTAAGATTGAGGACCAGCATTTACGAAGCATTTTAAAAATGCATTTGAGGTCATGTATGTGGAGGTAGAAAGCATTCAGTGTGAGCAGTGGGTGGGAATCAAGCTGTAAATTTTCCACTTGTCCAGTGTAAGAATCAGGAAGATGAGGAACGGTCTTTTGATGGGAAAGTGAACAGGAGTAGGAAAAAGTAGAGAAAGACCAGAGAGCCATGTCCTCAGCTTTGCTCCCTCCCACGGGGTTAATGCACACCAGGGTCGCTGACCAGTCCCAGTGGTTTGCAGGTCTGTGTTGGTGTTTTTACAGTTTTACATTCTGTAAAATCCCTGTAAAACTCCTGCTGTGCTGTAACACAGAATGCAAAAAGAGGCAGAATCCGTTTTGCCATCCGTAGCGGTGCTGGACTAGCGTGACTGATCCGTAAGTGTGACTGGCCATTGGCAAAATCTGGCGTTTAACCTTTGAACAATGTGGTTTGTTCGTCTTATCAGCAGAATGTGCCATGGTACTGAGGGAGAGGATCACCAGCTCATCCTTGATATGCCAAAATGATTTCAAGTCCTTCATTTATGCTGACGTTTTATCGTGCACTCTTGCAATTAGGTTAGATTAATGAAAGGTAAATTCCAGCCCTAACATAAAAAATAAAAAATAATAAAAAAAATCCTTGTAAAGAACCTAATTAGTATGTTTGTTTATTTAAACTCTAATGGCTTAATTGCATCTTATCTTGCTATTTACAAATAGGCGTCATTAAAGAATAGCGAGCATGTGAGGGAAGGCACAGCATTCACACCAGCAGCAGATGAGACACAGGGAAAAAACCAACAAACTAGTTGAAGGCCCGGATGGTGGGTTCTAATTATTTTTTTCTTTTAATACAAAACCTTATTTTTCAGTCTATATAAATAGGATCTCCAACCATTCTAGTGATTAGTAAGATAAATGTAGAAGTGGGAGGAAAAGCTTATGGCTGACGGTGTCACAAGGAGCAGGTGTCTGGCCTTTTGCTAGTAATGCGTACAGCTTGGCTATATCCCTGGTTCAACGTTGCATTGTTGTTTGCTAAGGTGAATAAAAGCTGCATACCAAGTCATCCTCCTCCTTCTACTAGCAGGGAGGTACCCATGTTAACTGAAAATCGTGTTTTCTTTTTTAGCTCTGCAATGCAGAGCATCTGCAGCTCAGATCAGCAGCAGATTCCCTGGGATGCCGAGAGGAAATCTGGAGCTGTGGGAACCTTTTTGCACAAGCGTTCGAGCTCGGTGGTGTTAGCACGCTTTCTCCTAATAGCAAACTCAAATAAATCTGAAGGAAGAATATTTGTTAATGCATTTTTAAAATTGTTTATAAAAGCGCTTTTCATTTGCTGTCGGTTTCAACGAGAGGGCAAAATTAAGGGGGGGCTGTTTCAAGCTATTTCCTCCAGGCAGAATTCTGGCAGGGTAAATGAATTCTGATGCTTCTCATTTTGTAAATTAATTTTGGCCCTGGTACTGACTTATTTGGAAATGTACTCACTGCTTTTCCAGTCAGTAAGTGATGTTAACTGGGAACTTTTTTAGCAGTCTTACCAGAAATTATCTAAAGCATTTTCCCTGATGATTCTGTTTCCCTCCCCCATCCTTGGCATGCACTGCCTGTCATATGCTCTTTGAGAGTTATCTTGGTGATAGACAAAATATTTTTAAAACTGGGATATTTCAGGATTTTTATTTTATATATTTTTGTCAGAAAAGCTGCATAATATTGCAGATTTCAATCAGCCGCCTGTCCTACCTTCTTCTGGAGCCTGCTGTTTTAGGAAGCAGGGGCATTATGAATAACTTAACTGTCTGAATTTAGTACACTTGAGTTAAAAGCAAGTTAGATGTGCATTGTTATTACGCAGACCAAAACAGAAGCTACAGAAGTATTTAACTTGCAACTGTTCCGTTTTCAGCTCACAGAACTGTGGGGCATATTTTTTCATTCATATTAATTGAATTTTAAAATGACCTTGTACACGTATTGATTTGAATTAAAATTTTCTACATCAAGGACATGTTGGCATATATCCTACAGGCGAAATATTAAAAAGCCAAGTGCTGTCTTAACAGGGTATCGACAGAAGAAGTTGAAATTTAATGGGAAAAGTTGGCTTAGAAAGGGAATTGTTGCCTTTTTGTCACAATTGAAAGGTATCTTTTCTGTATAATGAAAGAAGCTCCTTGCAGTTGGTATCTGTGGAAGTGCAGGGGCATTTTAGTGCCCATTAAGAAGGGATCAGTCAGGCGAGCCTTGACCTCCAGAAGCAGAGACCTGCACTATGGGAGTTCAGTCGAACTATCCGATTACTTTTTTATCAGAGCCATTAGTTTTTTATTGCCTTCTTTCGGGTGATCCATAGGGACGCAGTTGTATGACTGAAGGTGTAAATTATATTCCATACGTAGATCTCTTCTGAACACAGACTGTGGTTAGCCATGTTCAGCAGGCACTGAAAGAAAATAGTTTGCTGGAAAACATGATGTGTAAAAGACGGTCGAGGTGAACAAAAGTGTTGAGTCCTCAAAACAGTTATGAGCCTCGATTATCAGAGGAAAAAATAAAAGGTACCTTGTTTATTGTAGATAGCACAGAACGTGCTTTACCCTGAAGAGAGCTGTGGAGCATCCTTTTGGCTTCCAAGTCTGACTGCATCCTCCAGTCCAGTGCCAGGCTGTTCATTCTCTGTACTGCTTGCCTCGTTCTTTCAGTGCGGTTAAATTGATGAACTATAATTTCTCTGAGCTATGCTTGCTTTTTCAAAATTGTTTTTTCTGTCAGACTTAACTCACGTACTAATATGCCTTTTGATACAGTCCCACAACGTTTGTCTGAAAGTCTTCATCTCCCAGCCACTATAAAATCTGTACAACCCCCATGCCGACACAGCAGCAGCGTAAAACAGGGAGGTTTTTTATTTCAATACTAGACTGCTAATTCAATGCTAATTAGGTCTGCTAATACCGGAGCTCATTCACACAGCCTGGTGCTAACCTGGTTGAAGTTGCAATGTATTCTGTCGTTTGTATTACCACAATGTCTGGGTGCCCCTACTCCCAGCACAGGACCCCATTGTACAAATCATTGTGTAAGTAGTGATTCCAACCTGATATCTTCCTCAGGGAGCCCACATCTAAAATGCATATCTAAGGATGGTTTTACACTGCTCCTTCCAGATGTGAGGGACGGGTAGGCAGCATAACCCTGCGTATTTGACGTTCAGACAAGTTGGGGGATCCCCACTTGTCCCAGACCAGTTGCAGAATTGGACCTTTCAGTGCTGCGTGATGGATGGGAGCTGGGGTCTGGGTACCTGTGACACTTCGCAAAAGGGAATCACAGGAAGATGTGGGAACAGATGACGTGTAAAAAGGCAATGAGCTAATGCAGAAGCATTTTGAAAGGATTTGTGCAGGTAAGTCTTGTGGGGAGGTTTGAGGCCAGCAGTAAGTATATTCAAGCAAGCTGGAGTGCCAAGCATGGGACTCTTCAGTTTGTTACGTGTGACTAGTAATGCTGAGGATTTTCAGGAACATCCCACACAGGCTTCAGAGCAACTTCATCCAATTTTTTTTCCCTGCCTGGCAGCAATGTGAGATATCATAAATGCAAAACGTAAGGGAAGAGGAAAGAAATGAGCATCCACTGAAGTGTGTGAAGGCAATGAAAATAGAAAATATTACATATAAAGCTGGGTCTGGATTTTTGTAGGACTGCCTTTTTGCTCTTCATTAAGAAAATTTCTTTTTTGTTTAAAATTTCTTCTTTTTCTCCTCCTAATTTTGCTGTGTATGATTACCCAGCGTCAGTTCTCTCAGTAGGCATATATCCTAGAGAGCTGCCAGGCTTACTAAGGTAGGGAAAAAAATATTAACTCTAAATGTGCTGACAACTTTTTTTCAAAGTGTCTCCATTTCCTCATCCTACATCGAATTAATTATGCCGTTATAACAGAACTGTCTTTCTGATTCCAGCAGATGATCAGCGTTATAGATCAGGCACATCTGGGTCATGACTTCGTATTTTTAACTTAGTTGATGCAGTGGTAGGTACCGAAATAACTCTGCTACTTTCCTTTATTTGCAGGCCAGCTAGGTCTTATTACGGAGTATCCCAGCAAAATTCTACATTTAGAACCAACTTCACAGCACTTGATAGCATGATAGGGTTGCCTGAGAACACCAGGTAGTTCCGACATGTTCGTAAAATCCCAATCTGCAAGACGAAAGGGATCAGAGTAAACTATTCATGCTGTCGGCTTAGTTCAGGCCTCGATGCAAGTTACCCTACTTCAGCCTGTAACATTTTTCTTCAAAAATGTACTAGTTCTTCTGACCTGCTTTTCTTCTTCGTGTTCTTGCAAAATCATGCCTAGCAGCCTGTCTTCTTGAAGTCTGACACCGACTTCTTTTTCCTTTCTCCTTTCCATGTCCTGTCTGTTTCTGTCAGCTCGTTTTTGCCTATTGCTTAGTCTTCTGCCCTGGAGCTGCTTTCTCCACATCCTGTACCAAAGAGATGTCAGCTGTTCTTTTCAGGATCTGTAACCCTGTCCTGCTATATGGTTCGTCAAGGTGGAAAAGCAATATTTACAGTGGCTTGGGTAGCTGTTCTGCAAAGTCCTGTGTTCTCACCCCCTTCTTAGCACTTCCTATCACTCCTAGCCCTCCTCCAGCACGGTCCCTGCCTCTGCTTGCTCATGGGGTCTTTGTACCAGATTTCCCGTCCTCTTGCTTTGGGGAAAAGCATCTCTGCACGTCAGAGCTGATTTGCTTGTTAGTCGTAGTCAGCATCGGGTTGAGGTTACTCCTGTTGAAGGTGGGAGGTAGGAGTCATTAGCAGAAATTAAAAGGGAAAAACATACAACAAATGGATGAAGATGCAGATTGACTGATTTCTTTGGGCGTGGATTTGTCTGCTGAGGTTAGCGGAAGAAGACGATTGTTATCACGTGTTAATCTAAACTGGACGAAAAATTGGAACATGAACAGTAGAAAACTGGCCAGTGCCAGTTGGGAAATGTTAAAATAAGCTTAAATGTTTTTCTGATCTTAGTTTTATGCTTTTGTGGGTGAGTGAAAACTCTGTAATAATATCTGTGTAGCAAAACACAAAGACAAAATTCTTATTAGACACATCTTACCCATATTGAACTGCAAGCTCATCTTTGAATTGTAAATTGATTTTTAGATTAAAATGCCTTCATTATTGTATTTTTGTCAATAATATAATTTAGGCTTATTTCTGTTATATACTGAAAGCTTACATGTGATTTCCGTGATACTAGCTTTATTCTTTGCATTTTGCCACTTCTACAGAAGAAAATTAAACCTTTGAAAATGTAAGATTTTTACTGTTGTAGCTGTAATTGCCCCCGTCCCACTCAGTTTTCTGGTAAATAATTCGACATTTTTATCGGACCTAAAGTGTTTTACATTAAACTAGTGGCATTCCTGTTAAAAGCTAGCATTAGAAGAGTCTGATTCTTCTTTCAAGTTTTTTTTTATAAATGGACTTACATTGGAGAATATAAAATACATTGAAACTAATCACATTTTCTCATTGTTTTTGACAAGTTATTGAGTTGTGTTGTTAATAAAATGGAAAGAGTTTCTTGGCAGTGTCATGTCTACACAAGGGAATTCTGTGAATTCATACATTTTCAGTTGCAAATGAATGTTTGTTCTGCACTTTATAGTCTCTCTTCCTCATAATGCGCACAGTGTTTTTAGATCTTTTATTTTGTTCTGTCTATAAAATATTGAGAACTGAAATTGCATCAACTTAAGCTGTTAACTTGATGGTCTTGTGAAGTCAGACACCATTAGCTCTCCTTCAGCTTGTTTTTGTCCTTCTCTTGTTCTTGACAGGTTACCTTAGGAAAAGTGCTAAAAGTGATAGTGGTGATGCGGAGCCTCTTCATTGACCGGACAATAGTAAAAGGCTACAATGAAAACGTCTATACTGAAGATGGCAAGGTAGGTTACTGTATATCCAGCAACGTTAAATTTTATTTTTACCTGGTATTTAAATGATAGAAAAGGAATCCCATCACAAGTGTGCTAGAAACATAGAACTGTCAAAAGACTTTGTGGATGTTTTGCAAAGCGCTCAGGTTTAAATTTATCGTGCTCTGCTTCGATTTTTTCATACCCAAATGTCTGACTTTTTTCTAAGCTCTGATGCCATTGCTTGAATTTCTGATTTATCACCTTAGACCCCAGTTGCCTCATTAATAGTGTCTACTGAGAAAACATTTTTTCAGTGTACCAGCACATCAGTAGCCCAAGGTTCAGATTTCTCTTTTGAGCGCCATCGGGAAATCTTGGGCTAGCTTTATGTTCAAGTTGATAAGCTCAGCTATGAGAATCATTGGTAGGTAGTCCTCAGTTTGCTTGTCAGTAGTAGCTCATCTTGAACAGCAGCTGTTAAAAGCAAGCGTTACCTGTTTACACAAGTGTTTCGTTTCATGAACAATTCGCCCTGCTTGAACCCACAAATTTCTTCCGACTGCACATGCTCCATATGGCTCTCTTTTTAGCGCATCAGAAGATGTTAATGGGACCTGATGGCCTTCAGCTCAGTTTGTTTCTTTTTTCAGGGTGGAACAGTCTCTTAAGGAGACATCCGCCAGGATGCTCCTTTGCCAGTAACAGTACTAAATGCCTCCATGTTGCACATTTTCTCTCTGGAGCTTTCTTTTCTGATTATGAAGCCTATTAAAATACAAAGTTCATTATATCAAGATGAGCACTTGGCACCCATAGGCCATGTTATAATGAGGTGAGACTTTTTTTCCTTTCAGAAGTGATAACTGTGTTTTAGCACACAGAAGCACGTTATGTACTGACCCGGAGTTCAGCAGCTCTGAGTCTGAACCTCTGTTCCCCAGAAAAGGCCAGGAGCTGATCTACTGAAGAATATAGCACAACTGTGTTTCCTAGATGAGAGATCCTCACTCGAAGGGCAGGGGATTGACCTAGGAAGTAGTAAAATAAAAATTGCCTGGTTTTGATTTGCGTTATTCAAATATACTGGTTTAAATACCATTTTGCAGCAGCAGTTGCAGCATACTCCCTGTGTATTAGCATATAAATGCAGAGTTACGGCACCAGCCCCTCTTTACCCGAAGTTCTGTTTAGAAGTGAAATGATAGTCTGCCTAAAAAGCACTGACAGTGCTTGATGGATTCCTGTGTCACATTTCATTTGGATGTGCTCCTTTTCTCTGATGAATCCAGTTTCCTTCGAAGCTCCCTTGAAATATAATAATGCTATATATGCTGAAAAGCTGAGTAGAAGAGTTCCTTTGCAAAACTCAGCATCTGGCATTAGGCTTCTGTTCAGCTCAAGGTTAACTCTCAGGAGAGCTGTATACCTTTTCTCTGCCGTCGTTCGAGAGCGGTGCTCACCAAGGCTAACTTTGGGCACAGGGCACTAACCTTTGTCTGTTGTCAGTGGGGAGCAGTTAGCTTCACCTGAGCATCCGTGCTAACATCTGGCTTGTTTTCTTGCTTTAAGCCAGGCTGCAGGAGAGGCTGTTTTCTACCGATTCAGCTTTCAGTGTCCAACGCTAGGCTATGTGACTGCTCCCCAGAGGCTGAGTGAACCTGTGTCTGTTCAATGGCAGTTTGCTATTCCACTGGGCCGTCTCAGGGCTTTAGCAAACCTGATGGTCTGCGTTTTAGGTATAAATAGGTACATTTCTTCTGACTTAAGTAGAACTGGAGCTGCAGCCACTTAAATCATGAGTAAATTTGGCTTGGAAGAGTGAATAAATGCGTAGCTTGCTAGTTTTGCCAACTGGAACACATATTGACAAACAGTGGGCTCCCTTTTTTCCGCTAATTAACTACACTGGTAATTGGAGTATAAGAATAAGATTGTGCTCTTGCAATGATTCGCTTTACTTTATTGTGCCTGCTGGGAATGAGCGATTACAGTCAATTGCAAACATAGTCCATTCCAATTCCTTCTCTGTCACAACAGATGCTGTTGGGAGAGTACTCCAGTGAGGCTTCACTATACTTTTCTAGCTTCTCTGTTCCCAGCCTGATGTTGGGGAGGAAGCAGTAGCATTCAGAGAGAGAGAGAAGGGTATGAAAAAGGAGATCAGCGAGTATCTTCTTTAGATAATAAAAATACAGAGAGCTGTCAGCATCACAATAGGAGAGGACTGTTTTTCCCGTGAGCGGTTACACAGTAATTGCTGATCTGGGGGGTTGCTTATGTATTTCTAGGGACCATTTAATATTTGTAAACAGCAGAAATGAGATTAACTAGGAGGCATCATACAATACGGCAATTCTGAATCTCCAGTCTTTTCTGTAAGCCATGTTGAAGAAGGAATGCTGGAATAAGTCGTAGCATCATTGTACTTCTCTACACTTAACTAGCTGAATGACGGTCTTTTGAGTAATCCCCCTAAGTCCACAAGTCCAAAGGTCCATTAGGTAACAAGGGTGAAATTCACTGGGAGGATTTCTCAGATTGAAGCGGAGCTTGGGGCAATGGCATATATCCAGCAATATTCAACCAAAGAGGAAATGGCCATCACTGGGAGACTCGATGACCACACAGACAGTAAGTGTGAAAAGCACTGCAAAGCACAGAAGAGACCATCTGTTTGCTTGTGAACTGGGGGGGGGGGTCATCGTTTATCTCTGAAAATACAGCTGTTTTAGCTAATTTCACATTACTGGGAAGAGAAGGGAAAGAGATGAGTCCAAATAGAGGTATTGATGTCCTCTGGTGCATTAGGCAAATCAAATTAAAACAAATATGGGTGTTTCTGGTAGTTGTGGAACTGTGCATGTTGGCACCCTGAGGCACAGCTAGCGGCTGCGCAGGAAAGCTGACATTGCATTATCCAGGGTGCTTTAGGTTGCGCTGTACTCGTGCGTTGTGCTGTCTGTGTTGACAGGTACTTATGTGGAGGCTTCACACGGTTTCTGCAGTACTGAAGTCTGGTTAAATTGGTTACTCTGTCTTTCAGATTTACATAATTTTAAAAACAAAGGTGAAAAAATAAAAGGTGAAAAAATAAAAGGTAGTGTTAAGCTTGTAATGAGTAAAACAAGATACTGTATTCTGGTATTTTATTTTCGAGCTTTGCTTATACAGACAAAGCATCAGTGTGTTTCTTAAGTGCTTCGTATACTTCTCTCGTGAATTATTCACAAACCCTGCAGAATGTGTCTTTGCCAGGTTGCCAGCTGCATAACTTAGACATTTTTGGTGACACTTCACAAAAACAATAGGTGAGATCTGGCAGTCTCTGTCATGTAGTCGGCTCTGTACGCTGACTGTTCTGCAGGCTTCCTTGCTTACCCTACTAACCCGTTGCATCCACCACATACTGATGCATTTTAATTAGCCCTGTAGCTTTAGCAGTGGCACTGTGCCACCCTTAATTTCAAACTTTGACATACTCATTGTGCACTGGAATTTAACCGTGGATAGTAATTAATTACTGATGTCCTGATTCCTGAATAAATGAAGCTATGCAGCTCACTCTTGCACGGCAGGCATATCGTCAGCTGATCTGTTAGTATCCCTAGCCTGCCAATAAAAAGAAAAATGCATTGGGATTTTTTTTGGCATGATAATTCCCTGCTTTTCTTTGGATCCGTATCCCAAGAACCACCGTGACGGGGTGTATTTAGAGTGAGTGCTTAACTTCACTGTCTAGCCAAATTCCTATTTTTGCATCCGTTAGATGGAAGAAACATAAGTGTCTCTGTTGAATTATCACGTTAAGGAACTTGGGTTATGTTAATGCTATGGCTTCATTAATTACCCCATATCAATAAGAAAAGGCAGCTTTTAGCCTCCTAGCGTAAGAGAGGAAAAGAAATAGTAGTATCAAAGGAAAGCTTCAAAGACAGCCAGAGCTGTCTCTCGGGTAATTTCTGATCCCCACATTCTTTCCACTTCAAAGCTGGATGCGTGTGTGTTTGGGTGAAGGGGGGCTGAATCCGATTTCTCTAATAAGTGTTGGCACTGGACCTGTTTGATATTAGATTCAGGGAACATTCTGATTTGTTATCGCCTTTGAAATCGTTCAGACGACCTTCAGAAAATGGCCTCTTGTTACTTATGCTGGGGGTGGGTGGGGAGAGTGGGGCGCTGGGAAAGAAAGCCCCAGTTTAATTCACATGCAGAGGATGCCCTGAAATTGTGCTTTCAGCAGTTTTTTAGTTACAAATGTGTGTCTTGATTGAAAGTGAAAAGTTGAAGAATAATAGACCTGTAACGATGCATTCTTTAATCCGCCTCTGCCTTAATCCTCTGTTTCAGGGGAAAAGGTGGGCAGTCATTTAGGATGTCTGCATGTGGCTTGGGGAGGGGGTTTGTGGCTCTTTTTTTTTTCTTTAAACTTGGATAACATCATGTCTATAAGAACTATTCATTACTCATGCCTATTCATTACTTTCTCAGCTTTTCAATCTCCTTGTCAACTAATGAACATTCAGAACCTGTTGGGCTCATCTTAATGCAGCATCTGAAGTGGCCTTTTTCTTTTTTTCCTTTTTTTTTGGTCTTGAGTCTAACTGGAGAGGATCACACACTTGGTTTGATCACCAGAGATTAGCAAAACCATATATACATTCCAATTATAGCAACTCTGTCTGCAGTTAAAGCAAGCCTGAAATTACATGAAAACAGTTTTAAAAAATCTGTGTTAATTTTTTGTTTGCAAATGTAGATTTTTGTAATAGGGAAACGAGATGCTGTCTTCCCTATAGGCACAGGTGTATTGTAATTGTGAATCAAGCTCAGGTCCAAGTCCTGGCTGAACCACCGGCTGTGGGGCCCAGAGCATGAGTGGTGTCGGAATTCAGGCAGGTTCCTGAACCCACCTTAAGAGGCAGTAAATGTAAAGTGTTGCAGGTACATGCCTTAGGGTACTTTTGTCTTCAGCTAGCCTGGAAAAGGCACCGAGATGTCAGCTGCCTTTTGTCTCACGGCAAGGTCAGTGGTACTAAGCCATGAAACATCTACGCCGAAGTGATGTTTAAAGTCTTTAACAGTACCTCCTGTCCAGACTGAGGTTTGGGGACTCGAGAGTCACTTCTGTACCAGTATTCAGAAGGGAGCCACATAACACTGGTACTCTTAAAGGAGTGGGAACCTCTAGGGTTCTCAACCTTTTTAGCTACGTGAATTAATTACTCGGGTTCACCATCCTTCTCCCTCTAGTGTATTTCACTCATTTCTTTCATTTCAGACTCTAACCTTTGTTCCTTTTAGAAGACGTGTAATTTCAGCTAGCACTTACGGACACTGTCAAAAATTGGAATGAAAATAATTAGCTGCACTTTATTATAAAGGAGATGAATCCAACAAAGTGTCTCTTCTTTTAAATCAACTTCTTTTAAGATGTAAACTTAGCAGAATGTATCGAACATACCATACCCTATTTATTCTCACAGTTTTACAGTTAGCTTGATTTCTCTTATTTACATTTTTAATTAAAATACAGCAGATGGAAACGTAATACGTTATTTTGTCATTCCATTAATTGTAAATGCAGGTTTTACATATGCATTTAAATGTGTTTCTCCAAGAAGGCTAGAACCACTATATATGTGCATTTCTCAATGATTAAAGGTGAATTTGCAATTGGGATCATGCCATGTGGTCCAAAGGGGTTTTATGTGCTTTGGAAGTAACCCACCAGCAATGAATGAAGCCAGTCATTTTCCATGCCTTTCTCTTAGTGGTACTGTTCGTGGACAATTTTTTGTCCACGAAAGAGCATAATCCAGCACTAGAGGAGCTGTACCTGCTTCATAAATGCACTCAGTTTTTCTTTCATCTAGGTTAAGGTTCCTAAGGTTAATGCTGTAACAAACACCTTTCCTGGGGGAAGTTTTGTGCACATGAAAATGTTGAGTATAGTGGAATCTGCAGACAAAAGTGATTTGCAAGTCAGGGATTGAAGGAAATTCTTATTTCCTCCCCCTGCTTTCTCTTTGACAGCGTACAAGATCCTCCACAAGGCTGGGCTAAAAGAGCACTAGCACATCAGCTGAATTTTTTTTAAAGTGCGAGCCATTTGGTTGTTTGACAAGGGCAGCCTTACCTTCTGGTTTCTGGGGTTAATAACATTTATTTCAATTTTGTTCTTTTAGTTCATACGCAGTTGAGCACGCATTTAAGCCATGGATGTGTGCAGTTATTTGCAGCCTTAAATCTCGGTTAGTGTGATTTTTGTCTGCAAATGTAAATGCAGTTTCCTAAGGGATGTTTTATTTAGCCCCAGTAGACCAGTGCTTTGGTTTAATTCAGCTAAATGTTCTTTGTGTCATTTGTAACTGAATCACTTATTCAGACACAAGACAAGCATCAACTTGATAAAAATGCCCTCATTTTAGAAACAAACTGAAACTGATGATTATTTGCATAGATTAGCCGCAGCCCCAGACAGATGAAGATTTTGCTGTTTTTAAAGAGAACACAGTAATTCAGCAGGTCTTGTGTACGTATAGATTTTTTTTAATGAAATTGTGGTGAACTGTGTTCATTTTTTGTTGCAAAACAAATGAAATCTTGTCATTATTTCTCAGATTGCAACAGGTAAAGATGATGGGTCAAACTAGTGAACTGAGAAATAAGGCTCCATAACTCTCCTTGCCCTCTCTTTGAATTTGAACAGCTACTTAAAAATTTTTTCCTCAGTAATTGCATGTGGTAATATATAACTTTTCTTTTTTTTCCTATTGTAGCTTGACATATGGTCCAAATCCAACTATCAGGTTTTTCAGAAGGTAAGTCCCTCATCATCTCTCTCTACATAATGCGTATAGAAGACAGGTGGAGTTTATTTTAAATACCTAGGGCCTTATGCAAAAGAATTCAGAATTTATTCCTTTGTCATTTGTTCTGTAACTCTTATCACAACTTGCAAATAAGAGACTGTAATCTGTAGTAATGGAAAACGGCAAGCAGAAAACAAGGAGACCACTTCTGCAGTTGTTTCGTTTGGATTTATTTCCCATCACAGTTTCAGCCCGTGGTTTGGAATAGGAAGTTGGAGACTTTACTTCTGTAGCTTTTAAAGTTCAGGTGAATTTTTCAAGTACTCTTTTTCAGTTTAAATCTTTTGTGGAGTGGGAGGACCGGGTTGTTTTGAATTTTATTTTGTTGCTTTCATTCTTTTCAGTTGCCCCTCTCTCCCGGGGACTTGATTTTAATAAATTTGTAAACTAGGTTTCCAAAACAAGTTTGTAAATTTTTTTACATGATGCTGTTTTGGCTATTTCTCTTCTCATGATGGTTTAAGCAAAAGGAATGACTTACTTTATGGAACGGCATTCCCTTCAGTAAGAAAAGACAGAGAGAATAGGAGCAATAAATATGAAACTACTAAGAAGGCAAAGATGGTTTTTGGATAGATCTGTATCTTGCTATTTTCCAGGCAGGTAGGAGAAGATTTCTCTTTGAAGGCCTCTTGTCAGAATGCTGTAAGTTCAGATTGATCCAGGGTTAAATTCCAATTTCCTTACCTTCAAGCCACAGTTCAAGGCACCTGAGTCTCCAGCCCGCACGCTAGCTTCCTTTCATCTACTTTTGTAGCTTATGTAACGAATAATGGGTCAGGGACTCTAAAGGGCATAAAAGCAGGGGTCAAAAGTATGGCATATTGACTGCGTTTGTGCATCTTTCTTCCAAGACTTCAGATGCAGTCAGAAGTGAAGATGTTTGACCTATGGTATTAGCGTGCTAGAGATCAAAGGACGGCTTTTGGGGAAGTTGGTTGCTCTTCCTCTCTGCCTAGCATTAAAGCAGAATTTTGCTGTAGTTGATTCTTTACTCCAGAGATTAGTGGATTAAATATTCTTTATTTTTTTTCCTCGCTCCTCAAAATATTTTTGTCAAGTAGGGTAATCCAGAGGGAAGCAAAACAGCGTAAATCTTAGTAAATTGTTTATCAGTATGCTTTTAAGTAATTTTTGCAATGGAATAAATTTAAGACTCTGTAATTAAGTGCATCATCTCAATTTCCCCATGTGTGTTTTAGGTTATAGTTTCATTTGAGTTTAAGATTGTCTTCCTGGATGTTTTAGTTTTGAATAACTTGGATTTGAGATAATTGATAATAAATCTTGAGGTTTTGATTGCGTAACTTTGTCCATACAAAAGATAAGTGTAGAGTAAATGTACAGGATTGCTTAGGAGCCCAAGTTAAGGACTCAGGGAGCATAAGTACATAAAGTAAATTTTTCTTCAGCTCCAGGCAAGGGTCTTCAGATCAAAAGTGAGAGAGGTGAGTGAGAAAATGTGAAATGCCTCTGTTACTGCTGCCTGTGTGGCTGCTTTTTGGATACATATGAATTTGTTCTCTGGTTGTATTTAAAATACTAATTTCAATAGTATGCACTGGATGGTAACTTAAAAATATATCAAGAGAAGATGCATTTTAATTATGGTCTGTGCACACGTCTCTAAGTATATAAAATAAGTGGCTGGTCTGTTCCTAATTCTCTAAAATAAGGTGACCTGAGTACAAGTTCCTGTCTTCCAGTTCTCTCTTGGTAAATAATACCAAATACATTAATATTTCCATCACCCCGCCCAGGAAAAAAAAAAAAAAAAAAGAAAAGAAACTGCAGGAGAAAAGGTTGCCTTTAACAGGTGCAGGAGCTGCCTGTGCTTTTACAGCTTGTGTTCCCGGCTCTGTCATTGTGTTACCTTGGGCAACTTCACCTCTCTTTGGATCGGATTTCTGCATCCCTTCAGTTGGGGTAATACTTGCTGACTTCACAGGAGCTAGTGCTGAATTGGTTGCGCTGTGCTCTCAGATCCTCGCATAAAAATGGGATAAAAATGCAAGGTGATGGTACTTTCTAATCAATAGATTTGGCACTACTGAGCTGATAGTTAAATAAGTTAAAGCTAGGACTGAAGACAAATTTTCAAACAGAAAACAGAAAATGCCGTGGTCCAGCATAGTAAGTTTCTTCTCTGTGGTGTTGTGTTTCGTTTGATTTTCTCTTTATTCTCTGAAGCTGTGCTTGTATCCATTTGTACAGCCCTGGAATAGCTGTTTAGTGGTAGCAAAATAGAGGAAATGATTAAAACAGAGAAACTCTTACATTCTATTAGCATTGTAGTACTGACGGATCTTCAGAACAAACGTTTTCATGCCACTAAAAATCATCAGTAGCTGTATCAGAGTATAGCTGAATGTTCCTGAACTGTTTTTCTGGTGCCAATCAGCAGTACGGCTTTGTGGATAACGCTACGTGGGAGCGCTGTGCCCAGAAGGAAGGATATGGATGAGTTGCTCTTGCCACCGAGGAGCCCGGGCAGCCCTTTCAGCTCTACCATCTTTAATGCTGCAAAATCAATCATCGCTCTGAAGGGCAGGGACTTTTCTCTTTAAAAGCCACACCAAGTTCTCAAGCTCTGTCTTCAGTGATAATACAACAACATCTGGAGCTCACAAGATACCTGTCTGTGGTAGCTGCGAGCCTGTCAAAATCTCCCAGGGTTGCAGGATGACTTTCTACGTTAAGGACTAGAGACCTCTGATCTTCAGTCCAACCCTGTCAAACGATGCTAAATTTGTCCTGACTTTTGTTTGCAAACGTTGGCTGTGTCAGCAAGCCTTTTCTCTCGCTCCTTATTAGTCAGGATACCCGAGTGTGTATAATTTGATGGGGGACAGCTCCCAGAGGGCCCATTACTAGTTAGCGTACGGTCATTTTCGGCGTTCCCTGGAGTCTTCTTGAGTCTGGTCCTGGGGTGAGTAAGCTTCGTAGCTATTGAATCCACCAGCAGGGTTAAATTCAAAGAATGGAGCTGAGAAATAAGAGAGGGGAGGCTGAAAGGGCAAAAGCACAAGGAGCAATGAAAAGGTTTTCAGACTGCCATATTTGCCTGACATTTAAACTCTGCAGGAGTAGCAACTGTTTTCATCTTAAACCTCCTTATTTTAGCACCTTGCATGTCTTGGTCCGCTGGCACAAGAGGAGGAACAAATAGGAAATCGGGAAGTATTTGGGGGCTTAAATCTTAGTGGGAGGAAAAACCTGTGTGAGGACTGCACGATTCCAGTCACTGTGCAGAAAGTTTAAAAATTATATATATGGATTGTAGAGAGAGGTGCGAAATTCGTAAAGTTGCATTCAAAAAAAAAGAGATGTAGAATAGTGGAACTGCTCTGAATGGATCAAAGCTGTGTAACTGGGGAAACAGAGTGAAACATTAGTTGTTTCGTTTGTCAAGCTGCTCAGTAAGAGCAGCAGTGTTTCTTGCTATGCGGTACAATCAGTTGGGCTGCTTGAGTCATATTCATACGTCTGTTTCTTACTGATCTCGAGTCCCTTTCTTAATTTCACCTGAGTGGTTTTTCATCTTTATCGTGCCACAAACTGCTCTCTGTTTGGACTGACATGCCTCTTCCCAAGTCACGTTTTAACCTAAACTTTGAGCAGCTCTTTGTGCCTCCCCAGCTCTTTGTGAGATGTGTGATCCCAAACTCGGAGCACAATTCTCACCACTACAAGGGCATATAAGTATTGTAATGTATGAAGATGTATTCTTGTCAATAATCTCAGAATAAAATCACATGCAGGATGAATGCATGCATGAGACAGCTATCGGGCTATTGATGTGTCTGCTCAAGGAGAGGAGATGGGCTGGTCCAGGGTCACCTGCGGGACTGCTCCTTCACATGATCACTATTTGGCTCTGTTCAAAGACCTGCTTAGGCGGAAAAAAATAATCTCTGCTCCAGTCCAAGTAAGCAGAACAAGCAAAATAAAAACTTAAATGCTGGGAGCTCTGAAAACAGCTAAGAAATCCTGTGCTTCAGAAAAGCCTGGTAGTGTTTTACTGAATTAGGAGCGGGGAAAGGTGTGTAAAGGATTTTTGTGGCGTTCGTCAGTGCTCGTTTGTAGAGGCACCATTTATCATCCTTCCAGAGTGCCTCCGAGGCACTGACTGGGTTTTGTGCTCTCCTGCTTCCCTCCAGAGAGACTAAAACGTGTTCCTGGAGAGAAGATTGAATAATGGGAATCCTTGGAAATGAACAAAGGCACTCATGCAGTTTTCCACAGTATAAAAGGTCTAAACAGTAATAAAATAGTTTTGTTTTTTTTTCTTTTAGTGCTCTTATTATCCCCTAGAACTCATTGCCATAGGCTGCCGTTAAGGTCACGAACCTAGCAGGGTTTACAAAAAAAATGAAAAAAACTTTCTGGGGATTTAGAGAATCCCTTTATATTAGATTGAGTCCTCAGTGCTCTACTGGAGGAAATAAACCAATAAGTAAGTTGCGAGGAAAGTTATGCCTCTTAGAGGAAGTTTTGCACCTCCTCTTGAAAAGCAGATCCAATAGCAATGAGAAAATATTAGAATAGAGACAGCTTCTTTAATTTAGCCATGTGATGACGTGATTCTTACTTTTCTGTTTTAGTTTTTAGGCCAGCTCTAGCTTCATACGTCTGTGGAACGTGCCTAATCTACGGAGGAGAAATGCCATACCCCAGGTCCTTGATTTTGTGCCTCTTCTGGCAATCAGAGGAAGCACTTGTTCAGCTTTCCCAGCTGAACAATTGTAGGATTGTAGGATGCTTCTTTGAATGAATTTTCCCTGTTGGAGATGTATGACTAACAGCATTTGTCAAGGCCCAATAATGCCATTTTTGGACAGCTCGTTGCAGCACAGCACCGCTAGCAAGCGGGCAGAGAAATGCCATAGAAACGTCTGGCGTGGGCTCGGTTGAGACAAATAACGGGGATTTCGCTTGCTGCCCACCGCTGTGTGCTGGTCTCCCGAGCTATTTATAACTTAGGGAGCGAGCGAGCCCAGCAGCCGGCTGCACGAGCAGGGCAGGAGCCCGCAGCTTCACCGCCACCGAGCGCCACCGCCTCCGCAGGGAGCATCTCGCAGCAAGTGCCTGGGTGGTCTCCAGGGGGGGCGAGCAGGGGAGATGGCGTTTGCACAAAGTCACAATAAGATTGGGTTTGGTCCGGTATCAGTCTGCTTTGTATTCCCTCTAGATGAGGGAGCGGAGATGGGTTTAAGAAGCGCACGTTTCTAATCAGCTTGGAAACAAAAACGAGAAAAATATTTCCTAACTATTAATAAAGAACAATTCCTTGTTCAAACTGAAAGCAAGACTGTACCTCACTAAAGCAGAATCACTTCATACAGCCCAAGACAGCTTAGGTTTGTTTAAAGGTGAAGACCAGAATATTTTTTTTCTTGTAAATGAAGTTTTTTTTCCTCTGTCTGAGAGTGGGAGCATGTTTAGTTAAGCAACAGCTATTTTATTTAGCAAAATTGTGGCTTCAGTAGATTGCCTTTTTTTCTTTTTTTATTCTGGCAAAAATGCCAGGTGCTTTTCAGTATATGAATTGTGAGATATTGAGTTTTTCTGCAGCATCACTTGAAAATCTATTACAAGGTCCAGAGCAACAAATATCCTAATCAATTTGTACTTTTCTGAATATGCTCCTCTATAGAGGGAGGTAGAATTAAAAAGTGACTGATAGTTTAGATAGCAGTAGGTAGGATATAGCAATGAAAGTGAGGTTAATAAAATAAAGTCCTGAAACGCACAAAATGTCATCCTACACCCAGAATAAATTCGTTTGTGATTCCAGCTTGGCTGGAAGAAAAAATGTGTCCCTTAACTGAGCTGGCTCATATGCAGTTTGTTTTGCTTTGCTTCGGTGTGAAATCATATTCCCATTAGTAAAGCTCAGGATCGATTTTTTTTTTTAAGAATTATTTTACTATTTTTAAAGAATTGTTGAACAATTTATGCTTTCTCTCATCATCTCTGTTACCTTGGGGGGCAAGGGTTTTAATTCTTCCTTCACTCCCAAGCACTGGCCAGTTTGTCATTTCTCTTTTCTCTTCTCTTTGCCATCGTGTTGTGTGCTGCTTTCACTGGGCGGGGTTCGTTCCCCTACTCCTCTTCCTCAGATTTGACACCCGCTTTGATCTGTTTCAGAAGCACTGTGTAAGCAGTTGCTTATGGTAGAAATCGCCTCCTTTTTGTTCAGAAAACATGATTAGTGTTCTAGCAATGCTGGTGTGGCTTTTATCTCCCTGTGGAATCTCATTAGCTTTACATTACAATGGGAACAGCATATGTGCAACATTGCCAAAGTGGCCATTCCCTTTAAATTTGTTAATAGCAGTATTTTTTTTTAGCAACTTTCCACATCTTCAATGCCAAGAGAAAACAACTTTGTTGTTCAGGGGAAAAAAATACAGTTTGTTAGAAGTAGAAATACAGCAGAAGGAGAGCGCCTGCTCATAAATATCCTCAGAACTTTCTATTCTTTGACATGTCTGGTGTTATCCTATAAAAGCAGCATCTTAAAAGAAAAAAAAAATCACGTAACTAGTAGGACTTGGATTACAGTCATTTCTAAACACCACATGAGATGTTTGAAAGAAATGCCTGGTTTGTGTTCTGCTGTACTATTAGCGTACAGTTAATCGTGTTATTTCTGGGTTTGTGTGTGTGTGTTTGGCATATAAAGAGCTTCAGCAGGTTGAGGTCCATTTTGTGAACGTTTTCCCAGAAGTTTTACCTTCCAACTGCCAGAATCAGCTGTCCTTGCACTTGCTGGAGCTGCCTTAGGAGTGAGGCGTGTGTGTGAATGCTGGGGAGCAGAATCTGTTTCTAAAATTGCAGTGTAACTTAAAACTGCAGGATAGACTGTGTTCATCTAGTGTTCTGCGGAGGAAGTTTGTATGGTTAGAGCCCGTCTGTATGTGGATTTTCAGGAATATATCTTTTACAGATTCACCTCCCTGAATAGATTCAGGCATGAGCCTCTCTACAATGAAATTTTCAGCGCTTCAGCACAATTCGCTTTGCTGAATTAGACTAAATACAAATTAGGAACAAGTGGAGTTAGTTGGGAACAGCAATTGTGATTTCAATTCACACTTTCTTACTCAGAATTTACTATACTATGTAGACATGCCCTGGAAAATAGAAAGACAACACCTGAGAAGAACATCTCGTCTCCTTATTAATTACTGATGAGGGCTATAAATAGATTTACAAGTTATGAGATGCAAAAGAGCTACTGGGGTTGTGTTGTCTGAGATCTTTGTAAGTGCAGACCAAAGAATTTTGCCAATACTTTCTGCCTGAAGCTGGTAACTTCTGTGAAGAAGCAAGCTGTTGACTGTGATAATATTTTGGGAAGCTCTAAAACTACAGCTGGCAGGCTGGGCACTGCTGGTGAATTTATATCATAGCTGTTCAGAAACTGCCCCCCTTCAGAATCATTTTTAAATGGTAGTAATTAAAAAAAAAAAAAAAAAGGAAGAAAAAAAAAAGCTATTGAACCATTGGTTAGTTCTACTGATTTTTTTTTTTTAATTATTGTTGCAGTTACAAATTTATGTTTTATTTGTATTCTGTCTAGCTGTAATTCCCAGATGTAAGATCTTGTTATGGCTCTGTCTGGTAGATTAAAAAGCTTTCTATCAGGAATCTTTTACTAATGCAAGTAGTTATGAGCCATAATCATATTAATTGATTCCTGTTTTCAGAGGAAATGAGAGCTCGATTCCTATTTGTTCAGCGTAAGCAACCTGAAATAGAACTACAAGATTTAAATCTTTCAAGTGTTCTCATGAAATTGGAGAGGAGTATCCTCACTCTTTCATTAAAATGCAGTTTCAAGTGAGGTTATTTTACCTTGTTTTCCTCATCCTTTTCTTTTTTCTCTTCTTTTTTTTCTTCTTTTTTCCTCTCTAATAAAGAAGACCAAACCCAAAACTTTATTGTTTTTTTTCTCAGGAGTCCTGACCTCTTCCAGAACTATCTAATTTAGCTACATTATTGTCAATGTTTTTTTTTGTTGTTGTTGTTTTTTGTTGAGCAGATCAACATATGTTGAAGAAATACATTCTCTACTAAAAATTACCAAAGTGAAAAATGGGAACATGGAAAAGCAAAGTGCTTTCCACTGACAAAATTTGCTTAGTGATTTTGCTTGTTTATGATTTCATGGAATACATGGGATTTCAGTCACAGAGGTATAGGTTCTGCTCTTATGCTGTAGGCATAAGTAAGTTAGGTGAATTACTTGCTATGGATGCTTTTAATAAAGAACAAGTTCTCTTTTTTTGAAATTTCTGTCCTTTCAGCAGTGATAAAGATTATCTACACTACTAGCTTTTGTCATGTTTTTGAATTTCCACAGGTGTTCTGATTTTACTGTGTGCATATGAATAATTATCACGTATGCATATAAATAATTATCAGGATTGTTTTAGCTGATTGTTGTGTGAAGTTGGATGCAGGAATGGAAACTACCTGGAGAAAGCTACCAAAATTACTCTAAGAATGTCTTCACAGTCATGTAGTCCTCGGTTTGCTACCTCTCCATGGAGTTTATGCTGCTTTTTCTTCACATTAGCACTTAATTTGTCAGAAATGCAGAATGAATAAGGCCTCTTCTCCTTTTGTCTGGTACAGGTGACAGATCACGCGACCACTGCTCTGCTGCACTACCAGCTGCCTCAGATGCCCGACGTGGTAGTCAGATCTTTCATGGTAAGTGTGGTTGAAGAAACGTGCTTCCAGACAGGCTTCGGCTTGCTGGCAGTGAATGGCATGAGGCAGTTGTGATGCACTTATAATTTCACCTGTTTAAGCAAGCTAGACAGTAGAGATTGACTGTAATTCTTTATCTCATACCTGGACAAGGATGAAAAATCTCAATACCATGGGGTAATTGTGAAGGTTGAGCTTTATACAGTTACTCTTATCACAGCTCTCAGTATTTGCTCAGTGGTTCCTATTTACAAAGCTAGTCTGGGTCATCTCTAAAGATAGCAGAAAAAAACCCTCTCAGCCAAACTCTTTGTTATGGACCAGCTCTTTCACACTGCTCTTGCCGTGCAAGGAGTCAATTTCTGGATGCAAGAAGTCAGCGTCAACAAAAGCTCCTCAGTAAGAGCAAACTCCCATTCAGTGTATTCCAGCTGAGCCAGCCTGCTTGTCAGTGTGCCCAGTATGGCTTGTGGGGAGAGTTACTGTGTGAGTGGCGAGGCAGAGGCAGGAACATCATCAGGAAGAGACCATTTTGCTGCATCCACCTTCAGCCCAAACCTAGTTCCTTAAGGAATTGCAAGGGACTTCCACCTGCTGCAGCACCGAGCTTTTTGGAATGGAGGAAATGCTCACTGAGGTACTCCACTGTTTCCTTACTGAACAAAATTAATGAAATCTACTCTACCTTCGCATGCAGAATTAAGTTTATCACTTTAATTCTGCTTGTATTTAGGTTTTTATTTGTGAAATAAACTTGTGTACAAGCAGTCCTGTTAGAGGGTGAGAACAAGGGTTTATGATTCAGAATTCCTTCAGGATTTTGGCAGTGAACGCTGTCGCTGTTCTCTCCATGGCAATCTCCACTGTAAAGGAGGCTTTGAGGAGAGACTTCTGCTCTTCAGACTTTTTAGTTCAGCTATTGCATTACCCCTTAACTTGGAACAATGTAATTGAGACTTTTTAAAAACAAACATCTAATTTTGCCATTCACAATCTGTAGGTGTGTGAGATAGCATCGGTTCTTTTATGTCTTTCATTTCCAATGTGTGATTTCAGGTCAGATTCGCTTACCTGCTGTGCTTGTTTCTTTGTTTATTTAATAAAAAGGCCGCGAAGATGAGAGATCACGAAAGTCTTTTCTCTTAGAGTGCATCTTAAAATGGGGTTTGAAAGGTGAAAACAACTCTTACTGGTCAAATTCATGTTCCGACATGTGTCTGAAAATTAATGTTTAATAGAATGGGTATCACGTTTGTTTAAGCCATGGGCCTGCCTTATTGATTCGATAAAACACTACTAAAAATTTTAACAAAGCAAAACCAGATGTACAACCAAAGTGTCAATAAATTAGTCCGTTCAGCTGTCAGTTGAGCAATCCACATGACAGGATGTAGTGAAGCCCTAATTTTCCGATGGCAATGGAGAAGAATTTTTTTTCTTTCAACAGATGTCTTAAATGCGCAATTCAACTTCATTTACCTATTTTTGTGTCGCAGTTCAGAAAATTCGATTTCTCTGTTGTGCAAGCAGAGTCCATCCAAGCTGAAGTAAATAACAGCAATTTACTTGTAGTGTTCTGTTGCCCTTGTCCCCATATTTACTGCTAAACCCATGGAAGATCCAGTTCTTTTGGAGGAGAGTTATCGACGGCCAAAGGTTTGGTTGCTATAGAGAAGGCTCTGATGAAGATGGAAGGATTTGTTTCAATAAACTCAGTTGACCTCTTCTTCAGGGAACAATTTTCTCTTATCGATGTAATTCAATAGGACTTTAAATGACAAGATTCATGTGCATCCTTCACAGTATAAATCTGCTGCTCTAGGTATTTTTTAGTTGCATATCTCCTTGAGTTTGGAATTGAGTTATGTAATGCTTATTGTTATGTATGACAATGGGAAAAAACACTTGAGAGGCAAGAGCTTTACCTAGAACACCTGTACTTGCTGTTTGTAGTTCAGCAGTTGCCTTTTTACGTGTATATATTTATATCACTGAATATATATATATATATATATATCAGCGTAATCAGATTTAAAATCATTGAGTATTTTTATGACCAGTGAGTATTGATCTTAAAATTGCATTAGGGAGGAAGTTAGTTAGCTTGCTGTGAAAGTGCTTGTATCTTCAGCTATTAAGAGTTCAGACTGTTGCAGAACGTTTGCAGTGGGGGTGTGATAGATGCTCATAGGAAGAGACAAACCATACTCAGTTGAAGAAGGTACCCATCAAGAACAATTAAATTCCAGTAAAAATATGAGGAGCAGGAGAACATTTGCCTTCTGCAGAGATACTCTAGCTGCAAAAACCTCCTGTTCAGTGTGTGTGAATTGCTGTTAGCAAATTTGCTTAAGTGACTAAAAGGCAAAATATTTACTAAGTGAGAATTCAGCTATATAGTGACCTTGTAATCTTCTGCATATTTCTGTTTATAAAACCACTGTACCTCACTGGGGCCTTGCCAAAGTACTTTCTCTGTCCTTGGGATCACTGCTTGACAAGAATGATAACATAGGGGAATGTCCACATCCAGTTTTCTTAATTTCTCTCCCTTTTCCTTTTAGACCTGGCTAAGAAGTTACATAAAGCTGTTCCAGGCTCCGTGCCAGCGCTGCGGGAAGTTTCTGCAGGATGGCCTGCCGCCCACGTGGAGGGATTTCCGAACACTTGAAGCCTTTCATGACACGTGCAGGCAATAGTAGCACAGCCCAGCAGTTGGCATGTGTGGAGAGAACTGTCGAGCTGGAAAGAGAGCCGATGGTTTAATTGCTGGTTCTATTTCTGGCCCTTTCATCCTTTGCTAAATACTGGGGTTGCACTAATACATTTTACTATTTAAAAGTCCTTGCATGGCAAGGCAGATGTGAGTCTGATGTATTTTGGAGAAGATGGTAAAGATCTATATGTGATTTCTTGATGCTTCTCAGCTGAAATGAATCTGTGGAGATCTGATATCAATGATCTTTATCCTAAATGCTAAGGAAAATATCCATGTACAGTTCGTGTTTCGAAACAGAATTTGCAATGTTGAAATCTTTTATAAGCTTGAAATAAATTTTGTATTCCAGAATTTGTGCTATTTATTTCATTATTTGATTAGCAAAATCCTTGGGTTTGGTGTGAAGTTTTCAAAGCTGCTCTTTTCTTGAGACAAACTGGAAACATTTAAACATGCATGCTGATATGGTAGGGTTTTGTTGTTGTTGCAAGGCTGCTTATCTGTGCTGGTCTTTTTCTGGAAGAGATTATGGTGTTGATTAAACATGGAATTTCAAAGGCATGTGGCAGCTTGGAAGATGCAATGTACTTTCTGAGGCGGGGGGGAACAGATGTTTCCCTTTACTAAAATTGTAAGGAAAAATGTTAACAAAATTTGCATGTATTAAGTGGTTAGAAATGTGTGATGAGCAGTGACACTGCGTATAATTTATTTGTCTTGTTTTAGAACTGAAAGTAGGAAAATAACTCAGCCCTTCAGTACAGATATGTACAGCCTGTTTCCTAAATGATTTAAAACTTGGATGTGACAAGCCAGTGAAGGGTAAGAGCCCACCTAGCCGTTGTTCCACTTGGGATGGGTGGAAGTGTTCAGCTCCTACGAGCCCCAGCCGATTTTCCATCACCCATAGACCAGGAAGTCTCTGGTCCTGTCCTGGATGAATGTTTGCTGGCCTAGGGCTGTTGTGGTTTCAATGTCCTCTCTGGTATTTTCTTGAGAACTGTTTCATATGTCATCTCTTGATAGCTAATTTGGCTGTGCCACCTGTCCTTCCCGCTGGTGCACCCTCCTTTCCTTTACAAGCCACAAAGGCTTTAGTATTAAGCTTGCTTTGGGGAGCCAGTAAAGAGGTGAAGCGTTGTCACTTGGTTAATTTTTAAAGTAAGTTGACATTAAAGTGCAGTGCTGCAGGGGGATTTTCAGGTCCCTTCTGCTTGTGCGAAAAGCTTCTGGTGCTGAAAGAACAGATATCCCTAGCAGAGGCTTTCGTGGTGGCAAGGTTTTATTTCATTTTTGCAATGAATGTTGCGTAAAGTTAACCACCTTATCTGAAAGGGGGTTGAGGAGGGATGAACAGGAAGGGGAGGCATCCCCTTGTTTGTAGCAGAGTGAAATTGGGTGTTCAGAGACCTTAAAGCACTCGCCTCATTTTATTTGAACCAACAGCATTCATGAGACAATGCGTTTAATAGCCATGGAACCTGAAAAGTGAAGAAAATTGAGTATCGCCCTGTACCTGTATGGTGCTGGCTTAGCTGTGTTTGCTGCTAACATAGAAGACTGAGCTTCCACAGACAGCAGCTGCTTGTCGTGCGGACTGTGAGTGGTGCGGGAGTTTCAGCTCCCTAGCTGCAGGACTTGGGCGAGACTGGCTGTTATTAAAGACAGAGGTACTTGAAAGAAAATACATGTTTATGACTTCCTGTGGAGGCACAACACTGTGTATGAACAGTGAGTGTATATTTGTTTGAGGATGTTGGTAGGTGACATTCGATTCTTTTTTTTTTTTGAAACTCCCCCTTCCAGGCACCAAAGAGAAGTTGCCACAGGAGGGAGATAATGGCTTTTCAAATCCAGCTGCAGCTGAGTTACCTAATGAAAACTTGTGCTACTATTTGACCCAAGCAGCCTTCTGGGTACAAAGATCACCCAAGACAGAACAACGTGTGCATCTTGGATGAGAGAGAGCCTTGTAAATAAGCAGCCCCGTGTCCCGCTACTGTACTAATTAGAAGGCCTGGGTTTCTGACGGTGTAAGCATTTCTTTCATTAATAAAAAGGTCATAATGTGGTATCCAACCTGCTTTAGGCACTGCTGTCTGCTCCATTTTGTTTATACTTAAATAATGGTGTAGAAAGCAAATTCCAAAGTTCACAGAAGTATTATATATGGAATCGGGTATTGGCACTTGGAGATAATTAGTTTTAGAAAACAGCATCAGGCAGACCGTGTTAATTGAGCCTGAAATTTTAAACCTGTAATTGGCAAGTCCGATGGAGAGTCATAAAAATCACTGTAGGTACCCAAGTACAAAGATAATTGTCTTACAGAAACGCGTTTCAAACCTGCTTGTGTTTCTTTCCCTAAGAAACTGTGGTTGGAGGGAGTTTTCTCCCCTCACATGCCTTGAGAGGAAGAGCACTTTCTATCCCTGTAATCTTTTAAAATGCAACAGCTTGGAATATTTCTGTTTCAGGGAGTAGAATTTAACCATCTAAATTCTTCTAAAGCTTCTAAATTTCAGCAGTTCGGATGCGATACGTGATTGTCTCTGCTCGTTGTCCTGGAACTTGGAACACTTGGTGGCGAGTGCCTGATTGAGATGCCAGTTTCCAAGCCAAACAGAAGCTCGCTTCGAGTTTCGAATGCAAGGAATAGAAGCTGGGAGATGGGTTTGAACTGAAAAGCCCATCTCGCAATAAAGCACTTTGCTGTTCTTCCTCCAGCTCTGCAGCTTGGATACTGGACATTAATATTTCCCACCCTTGGTTAAAAGGGATGGGAGGCAAAAAGCAGTTGAGTTGCATGATGAGCAACTTGCGTTTTATTTTTTCATTGGAGCTTGTTGCAGCTTTTAAAACCACTCACATCTCAAGGCAATCAGCAAGGACCATGATCCCTAAAGAGCAGTTGGCTCTCACTTCTACATGTTCTAGACCTGCATTTCTTAGGGCATTGCACAGCCAGCAGTAGCCAAATTCAACAGAGAAAATGAAATTAAGTCTATGTGCTGAAACAACTTTGCTGCTTTTAGTGGCTCAGGTAATGGGTTGTATTCTATCGAGCTGCATTGTTCCGACGTTGTTTATAGGGCAATGATACATTAAAGTCAGCCAATTCTTAGAAAAATGCATCACATTGCCCTGCCTGGTGTCAGGTTGGTGCGCCCTGCCCTAAGCAGAGCGTGCGCTTCTATTGCACCCTGATGGGAAGAAATCCCTTTTTATTTTTCCATGTGTAAACCCTGCCTACTGTTCTTGTAGAGCTTGCAAGTGCTAAAGGTTACAAAATCCATCTTTTCTCTAAGAAAGCAACTTAATTAATGTGAAAGTTTCTCCCATGAAGGGAACCCTCGGCAGCTATGCAGTGTGTATTGCAGCCAGCTCCCCACTTCCCTCCCAGCACCCCTCCCCAAACCACTTTAATTTCTCTGCCAATATTGGACAAATGTAACAGGCTGACTTTTTAATTTTCTACTCCCAGGTCTCCCTTGTCCCCTCATGCATTTTTCATCACAGCTCGTGGCTCCCTCCCTGCCTGCCCTGTGAACAATATTGATCGACTGATTAAGCCATCAAGCCGTGGCAAACAACTTTAATTTTCGAACCAAAGCCTTTTAGTTCTCTTCCCTTTCTTGTATATTTGTTACCTTCTTATGAAGTTTTAAATGCCTCCTTGGAAACAAATTCGTTTTTTAAATTAGTCCCTGGGTTAATTGGGAGCTGTGCGCTACCAATAGCAATCCCCATTAAAATACTAACCCAGAAAGTGTAAAAAGAGAGAACGGGAAGTGCGAGGTACTGGTTCGCAGCCAGAATCATTTCTCCAAGCTTTTGGGGAAGGACTAAAAGGATGCTTGTGGTGCTGGCCTCTTCTCTTTGGTCTTTCCCAGTAGCCTGGTGATAAATTTTGTGTAGGCCACAGGGCAGGTACTGGCACCCCTGTTGCTGTGTGACCTTATTCCAGGTGCGTGTCGTAGATTTAGTTCAAATACATGCAACAGGGCGACAGATCAGTCTCAAAACCGCCTCCTAATGCAGCTTTCATCAGTGAATTTAGCACCTTAATCCACTTCCTGGGCTCCTTCCCCGAGCTCAGCATGTGGCCTGACTCCTGAATTGGGCTGGGACTGACCAGGCCGCACGGAAGCCTCCAGTTCCTCCGGTTTATCACTAATGCGCTACGGCATGGCAGGGCTTTTGTTCTTTAACCTCACCTGGTGTCCTTCAGAAGAGATTTTCTGCAAGTAAACGGGGAAAGTGACTGCTCGGGGGGATTTGGTTGCACCAGAAGCACGCTGCTCTGCCGAGGTAGCCCGGGGGCAGCCGCCTGGGTGCCGGCCCTTCGGCCAGGAGCAGCCCTGAAACGGCTTGGGGGTGTTGGGGCTGTGTCGCCTCTCTTCTTTTGAGGAGCTCTGAATCTGGTTTGAATATCAGATAGATCCTGCAAAAATGTGTGTTGTGAACTTGTTAGAATTTCTGAGGTTGTCTTTTTTCTTCCCTTTTAAAATCAAGCGATGAAAAAAAATAACGGCGTCTGCAGGTTTGCTTCTTGTTAACATAAGGAGAGCAGTGAACCCGTTGGGGGGTCAGTGGCGTGTTCCTTCTCCACAACCAGGGCTTTTTGTTTGTTTTTTAATTTGGCTCTTTGTCATCTGTAAAGCTCAACAGTGGCACTAATGCCTGATTATCAGTTTTGTGTGGTAAAAATGAGAGGAAGAACTGAAGAATGGCATGGGAGTGTAAACAGTCTTTTGTTATGCATTGAGTTGTAAGAACGCAGGGACAGCTGAGCATTTCTCATTTTATTTACTTTTTTATGTTAATAAGGAGACTAATTCAAACTGAGAGTCCTTGTAGTTGGCACTAGAGGGTTTTGTAGCGATCAAAAAGTCGCCCTGAAAAGCAGAGGGCTGGGATCAAGGACAAGGACGGTTTGTTACTCAGATTCTGGGGCTGGTTGTTTTGTGTTTTAAACGTGGCTGCTTGCACCACGCTTGGGTCTGCCTTTGTTCAGCATCTCAGACGAGTTCCTGCAAGTGAACTTAGGGATATTTCCAGAAAAACAACAAAAAAAGTGAAATTATTATTGGCAAGGTAATTTCAAATTCACGAGAACAAAAATCAGCATCGGGAACATGGTTGTAAGAGTTGCACTCGTGAAGCGGTAACGCAGGCTGGGAGTTGTGTATTTGGGTACAATTAACCTCTGGCACCCACGTTTCAGCTCTCGAGTTCTCACAACAAGCTGCTCATTTGGAATCCACAGGTGAAGAATTATTAGCAGGAAATATCACCGTGGCCTCGGTATAAAAATAAAATTGATAGCAAAGAGAAGAAGCCTGTGCTTGTTTGGTGCTGCCGTACCCTTGCCTCTCGCCATCTGCACATCCTGCGTGCGTTTGGGTTTTGTTAAGGTATTTTTAGCCCTTTTTCTTTCCTTATAGCCTCTCTACCGTAGACAATCCCCTTTAAAATGCTGAGAAGAAAGCAGGAAGCTTCTCTTTTTAAAGGAGCTGGCATCCCATCGGCCGGGGCTCAGGATGACAATGAATGGCAGCCTCCCCTGAGCTCCGAACAATCCGGCAGCAGCTTGGGAAGAGGCGACCTGCAGGCACCGTTCCTTTTCCGCAAGACAAAGCGGCCGTGCAGTCGGCTCTGCCTACAGCTGCAGAGGCCAGAGCCTGCGGGGGGACCTGAAGGTGAGCGAAATGTCAGTGGAGGAAGGCAAACCCCAGCCTCTGTTGTGGGGCTGGGAATTGTGCAAGTCATGCTGGAGGAGCGGACTTCACTCGCAGCAAAAGGCTCTGCCAGTGCTTGGGGTCTGCAGCCGGGTCAGGTCCCGGGTTGCTGGGCTCGGGCAAGAACTGCTGAAGCAGGACCTTCCTGTCCAGGAGGCTGGGTTATGTTTTGTTCTCTTGCTGAGTTTCTATCCAAGCTAGTTCGCTCTTTTATAAACCCCGTTCTTGTGCTGAATTCCTCCTGAGCCAAGAGGTGACTGTTCCTGCACAATGCTCATGCGCTCCCAAAACGCTTGCTCCTAAATTTCCCAAATCTGTTTGGTTTTCTGACTCAGATTGCAGCCAGGTAAAGGAAGGGAGAAAAAACTTAACAGCACGTCAGCTTAAGGTCTGTTCTGCTCACGCACAGGGTGAGTTCACCAAGTTTTGAACACCAATTCCCTGTTTGTTGCTGTGGAGGGGAAAGGGCTGGTGCTGGTGTGCGATGTGCTCACACTCCTCCCTCCCGCGCAGTCCCACTGCCACCACTGCACACGTTGTAAGGCAACAGCCATGGAAGATTACAGTAAAATTAGATTCTTATATTAAATATTTTTTCTCCTACTGAAAAACATATGGAAGTTAAACCAAGAGTATCTAACAAGACATGCCAAGAAGCAAAGCTGCTAAGCACTTCAGATTTTTTTTGTTTTTACTGTTCACCTCACATAATTAGACATCCATGAAATTGAAACAGAATACTGTGATATTATATTTTTACATTCTTAAAGGAGCAGACGGTGATCACTTAAAAAAGTTCATGTTCAAAATCCACTTGTGTCAATCGCATTGGGAAATGGGAGGCGTGCTCCCTGACATTACTGGGGCTGGTACTAGGGTCTGCAAGTGCCCAGGGGGTGTTGCCTTCTGCAAAAAACTTCCATGCTTGTTCCAGAGGCTATAAAACTGTACCTCTTATTGTATTTAGCTCTAATCCTTGGGTATAATCCTGTGGAGTGCCCACATTTGACATCTCTGTTTCTGAACCAATTTGCTTGGGCTGTTAATAATCCCCTTCTTGGCTGTCCTCTATTAATGGACTGTTACAAAATTCAGTGAAAAGATTAATATTTATTTTTAATCTAAGCACATTTGTAAAGGGTTTTCTTGGGGTTGGGGAGAAGGACATGATTCACCGCTATTTGAAAAGCAAATACGTGCCTTTTCCTCACACAATGTGAACTCGGAAAGAGCTGAGTTCTCTCTTTTTTAATACAACCCAACTTAGAGCCCATGGAAGAAAAATCAATACACCCTTACCCAAGTTATCAGAAGTACCGAAAATATTTATCATTAAATAGTGGTGATGTAAACAAAAAGTAACACCTTCAGCCATTGAGATTAAAAGTCTATTTGCTTCATTGTTTTTTCCCAAGTACAGTGCCTGAAGAGCTTGATGTGAGTGGGGTGTGAAGTTCTGTCTGATGGAGACACAGCGAGGAAAAAGGAAAGCTTTTACAGAGCATTCAGAAGCCAAAGTATTAAAAAATAAATAGAAGAAAACTCAGAGACGCTGATTTGTAGGCTGCATTTTAAGTTGGTGCTGCCAACCAAAGCCTTCCCTTGAAAGACTGTTAGCAAAGAATAACATCCTGGTCTGTTTTATTGCCTTTTCCATTCTGTTGTTTTACCAGCTTTAAGTAAAAGCCGTTCATCCTTAGATTCCTATTCAAAAGAAATAACTCCACACATTTAGATGCCTGGCATTTTGGCCTTCCTTTTGAGGAAGCTGCAAAAATTGGGCTTTATTTCCTAACCTTTCCTATTGCGCCTGAAGGTGAAGTCCCCTGGCTTGCTCCGATGTCAGTTCAGAGGTGGGTTTTGGCACCTGTGCTCCCGTCTGTCCTCCAGCTTTGTGCTTAGGTTTCAGCAGCTCTCCCCCTGTGCTCGGTGCTTGTAGGACGAGGAGGATTTCCTGACGCAGGGCCCTGCCCTGCAGCGAGCAGAGGACAGGGGAGGTGTATTTCATAACAGCGCTGGGTTTTATTGGCCATGGAAAATTGAATTTCTTTAAAATGTAAATTTTGAGAATGGTTATATTTTATCATTCATCCCTGAGGTCTCACAGGTTTTACAAACCCTTTTTAATCTTGGATTGATTGATGTCAATGGGAGTTTTCCATCGGCTTCAATGGATCTTGGCCAGGTCCCAGGGTGCAGCAATGCAACGATCCCTGGGAGGGAACGCAGCAGCTGCTAAGCCTCGTGAGGTGATGCTCTTGGACAAGAGTAGACGCTTTATCAGCCTGAATAAAATAGAGGTAGGCATCTGTGAACCCCCGAAACGGTACGAGGTCAGAGACGGCTCTGGGCAAAGAGCCTGGATCCCACTGTCGCTTTTAATAATGCCTCCAAGGATGTCATCCGCGTCCTCTGTGTGAAGGCAGGACGTGCAGGAGGGCCAAGGCTCTGTGTGTGTGTGTGCGCCCAGGACTTTTGGTGTGACACAGGCCCATTGGGAAGGCGGTGACGTGCTCCAAGGGGCGTCCGTGCGGGCTGGGGGCGCCGGGCAAGCAGCGCTGAAAGCAGGGGGGGGCTCATCTCAAGGCTGCACTGTGCCAGAGCAGGGGGTGAAGCCTGGTGATGCTGGGGGAGAAAAAAAAGAATTGGGTTCAGGCCTCAAGAGAAGGGGTCGTGGTTCAATCCACGCACAGCACAAGGGCAGGGAGGGTATCAGGCTCCCAGCACAGGCTGGAGGAGCCGCGGGGCTGTCCTGGGCTCTCCTCTCTCCTTCTGTTCAGCCCGCTGCTTGAGGTGTGCTTCTCCCACCAGGATTGAATTATGTCCCATTAAATCTCTTTATGCCATTTCTTTAACTAGCTGTGCAAACGAAAATGCTGTTGTGTGTGTCGCATCTATTTGTATTTGCTCAGGGACCATCTTAAAGAAATATCCTAATATGCGGTGTAATGTAGACATAAATCACTTTGCCTTTTGGTAATGCGCTTGATCAATCTGTGCTACAGATGCCCCCACTCTCCCCATTTGTAATGATCTGTCCGTCTTCGGCGCAAGATTAATAGTAGCTGCTTCTAGAGCATTAAGATGACATTATCTAAAAAAAGAGCAAATGCTGTTTGAATTGGGGATTGTAATGGGATTGACATTCCTAGATTTGGTGGGAGAAGATGGCTGCTTGTGGGAGAGCTCCTGCCTCCAGCTGGAGCTCAGGTGGGCATTAAATGCAGCAAAACACTGGCGTTTGTGCCCTGCTTGGGGAGGGATGGCGTTGAGGGGCCGCGTGTGGCACAGCCCCATGAAATGCTGAAGACTCAAGCCCATCATCCAAGGGTTTGTGGACAAGGAGACTGCACACACGTGGGACTCACAGGTGCCTTCGCACACAGCCCTGTGTGAAGAGCTGATAGATTTTCTTTTAAAGATCTAAAAGCCAAGGGGTGAGACCCCAGGGGACACTTTAAAGCCACCATCCTTCCTTCACGCGCTTTCAGGAAGAGCAACACCAGCAAAAGCCAAGCTCGCTGCAACCTTCTCTCTCCTCCTTAGCTCCTCCCTTGTTTCCGAGCTCTGCTTTTGAGGACCTTTGCACAAAGGTGGCTCAGCGAGACGTGGTTGTCCTCTGCGAGTCCTGCTTTGAACTGTTCGGCTGCAGTGTTTTCTCCCAAGCTCAGTGCTAAAAATACTTTGAAGGTAAGCCCTGGAGTGGCTCTCTTAACCGGCGCCTTCTCCTCCTGCCCAGGCAATTTCCCCCGCAGAAGAGCCGGCCCTTTTATCCCAGAGGAAACTTGGTATTGATCTCGCTACTTTGCGAAGGGAGGGGAAACACGGCACCTTTCATCTTCCCCTCTCGCGGAGTGATCCCGTTGTCAGTTTTGTGTTTGATGACGGGAGGATTTTAATCTGGCAGGATCAGAAATCTTTACCTGATCAAAGCCTCCTCCTGCCCAGCGAGGGCTTCAGTTCTGCCCCTGCAGCTGGAGCAGGCAGGTGGAGAACTGGGAAAGCAGGAGGGGTGCCCGCTCCCTGCAGGTCCCCCCATGGTGGGGAAGTGCCTTGGGTGTTTCTGGGGTGGGATCACCAAATGAGCTGGGTTGGGCATTGCACAGGGCTGCTGCAGCAGTCTCCTGAACGAAATCCAAACTATTGTGTGTTTGTTTTAATCCCCCCCCCCCTTCCCCTTCTTCATTAACTCAATCGTTTTTGAGCGTGAACACCCAAGCTGTAAATCTGAGGCAATTTAGCGGGTTAGGTGAACTGTGAAAAGCAGATTTGCACAATTTGCAGATTGCTTGTTGAGGTGAGAGCTAATGCTGCTGACTCACGGGCTGATCTGATGCTGCTGGCAATCCCTCCCCAGCCTCCATCTACTTCCACCCAGCCCTTCACCCCGCTCAGCTTTTGGCAGCATCCAAAGTTTATTCCAAGAACAGAAGTTTACTGGATCCAGCAAAGCCACCTGTTTTCCCCGAACGGTGCAAATCCATCATCGCCTCTTCCAGAGCCTGGCCCTGGATCTCTTTCTAAGTGGCCTCAGCTTCGAGCAGACATTAGTATTCCGGCGGGCCAGCCGCTGCCGGCGGCAGCGGGAGGAAGACGGGCGCTCGATCTTTATTCATAATCCGGAGCAGTGTTTGCTCTTCGCAGCCCGGCTGCTGCAGTGCTGCCAGTGCTGGCTCAGGCCAAGCCGCAGGGGCCCTTCTCGTCGCTTTCAGGCCCTGACAATTTTTAGCATTTAGGGTCATTTCTGTGCTCAGCCTCTCGTCTCGCCCACAATAACCCTCCTGAGGGTCCTTTCCCAGGGCAAACCTCAGAGGTGCCAGCTTGTGTGGCAGTAGGGACCTCTGTCCGTCTGCCCCATTTTCTCTCCCCGTTGTGGCCACCACTTGCTGGTCATGGGGATTTTTGTAAAAGAAAAATAAAATAAAATCTCACTTCTCACTGCAGCTTGCATCCTGCTCCAGAGGCTCACGAGCTCTGCATGCTTAGCAGCATCTCCCTGGGTGCAGCGAGCAGCCGCTGGGCTGGGGCTTGTTGGCACAACGGGGTGAGGGACTCAGGGGATTCGGGGCTCTTCCAGAGCCAGTTTCCAGCCCAGAATCCCCGGCTGAAGGCACAGAGCTGTCCCCGGCACCCACGGCACGGCTGCCACGAGAGAAACACCTTGGGAGCTCCAGCCTCGCGCTGCCCAGGGAGGCAGTGATAGATTAATCTGAGCAAAGATTAATCAATAATTTATTCTGGTGTTTTCACTCACCTGGGGCTCAGGCAGGCTTTGATATGATTTGATGGGGTCGGACCCACCTTGCTTTAATTAAACGTGATGCCGAAAATTAAAAGGAAAACCTATTGGCTACTGGAAACGAAATCAATCTGTGATCGGTAATGAGAGGCTGATTAAAGAGGTGATACCCGGGAACGAAAGGACATGTTCAGCAGACGCTTTCCGAAGGCCAGATTAGCGGGACATATTGAATGTAAATACACCGATCGGCGTTGTGTCACGGCGTGGCCTTTAGCAAGCGAGCTGTTTGTGTGCGGTGATAAATGGCCTGGCCCCAGGCTACGGGAGCTCAGCGTGGCGCTGGGTGCTCTGACGGAGAGACTTGGGGCAGAGCCTTGGCACCCGCTGCCCCTCACCGGGGTGGGTATGGCCAGGGGAAGACGCTGGGAGATGCCAGCACCTTTATGGCAGTGGAGATGTGGGGACATCGCAAAGCAGGCTCCAGGCTGGCCGTGTAGGGAGCGCCCTGCAGCGAGGTGCTGAGCGGTGTTGTGACCACCCCGGGGGGCAGGGAGGCTCTCTGAGGCCAGGTGTGGCGTGAAGGTATTGGAGGCTCATGGTGACAGTGCCTGCCTTGGTGTCAGGAGGGTCTAGGGGGGCCCCCAGTTGAAATAAGGCTGGTTTGGGGACCCTGCAGGATGCAGGTGGCAGCTCTGGGTTCGCCACGCTGAGGCTCTTTGGGCCCCCACCAGTGTCACCGGGTGCCTCTCCCTATGTCCCCTGCCAGGGCAGCAGTGGGGGTGTGCTGGGGGAAGAGCCTGGCCCTGTGCTGGCTCCTGGCTGCGATTTGTGGCAGTCAAAGCCCGGAGGGTCCCTGCGTGCAGGGGCAGCACATCATGCTCTTCAGGGACAGACTTCTCCGAAAAGCGAGGAGAAAAGACATTTTAGTGTTCCCTCTCTCTCCAATCTACCTCTGACCCTATTATTTCTGTGGGGCAGGTGGCAAAAGTGGAATTGTTCTGGTCCCCCTCAGTGCTCTGCTCTCCTCTGCATCTGCAGCTCCATGAAAGACGCCTGCAGAGCACCACCGAGAGGTGGGAGAGGGGCCCTTTCCTTCCTTTAGTGCTCTTTCCTAACTTCCCTGTCACTTTGCAGAGGGCAGTGGATGCGGGGCCTGGCTGAGGGGCTGCAGGGCTCCTGTCAGAGAGGGGTCGCAGCCAGGGCCGAGCACACCCCACACGTTAGTGCCATCATAGTCTGGATCTGGGGGGTGAAAAGGGAGAGGAACCTCTCTGGGGACAAGGTGACTTGCCTTAAAATAAGCTTTTGGCATCAATTATTAACACGCAGGATCTTGGAAGGAGTCAGGGAGCGGGAGCGTGTCCATCAGCCGCTGGCAGAGCTGGGCCGGGGCCGGCGCGCGGGGGGCAGCACGAGGGGGGCTGAGCACCGCTGCCTCGCTCGGGCTTTGATTCCTCCCTGACAGCGCGCTGAAGGATTGATCTGAGCGGGGATACATAATTCATCCGCCTTCTTTTTTTTTTTTTTTTTTTTTTTTTTCTTGAGCAGCTGTGAATTTTGAAGCGTGAGCTCTGCGTAGCAGACGCTGTTGGGACTAAAAGAACAGTTTGAGGAGAAAGCTGTATATTTTTGTTGTTGTTGTTGTCTGTTGCCGTTTATAATCTCTAATCTCCTTTCTCTTTGTCACCTTCCCTGTTTTTTCCCCCGGGCCCGTTCGGTTCATCTGGGCCCCGCATGTGGCCGTGCTGCAGCACCCCAGCCCCGGTGCCCGTGCGGTGCTGGGCATGGGGTGCAGGAAGCCCTCTGCCTGAAGGGATGCACCTCCCGAGGGACACAGCATGGCTTCTGGTTTGGGAAACAGGTGTCAGGGCAGCTGTCTATGTGGTGAGGTGGGTGGGAGAGGTGATGGGTTGGGGGCATTGGTAAAAGAGCCTGGGGAGGCTCCGTGGGGGCTGAGGACTTTTGCTGTGCTTTTGGGCTCAGGGTAGGGGAGGGTGCTGGAAGAAGAGCTGGGTTCAGGCCCTGCTGGGATGTCTGTCTGTCCTGGACCAGGACAGGGATAGGAACCGTGGGGTTCCCAAAAAAAAAAACTGCCCCTGCTGTAACTGAATGCTGCTGTGACGATGTTCAGGTGCTTTAAATGACATGAGTTTTGCAGGTCATCTCACAGCTGGGACCCATGGCTTCACCAGCTCCTTAAAGTCAAGCACCTAAAGCTGCAAACGACGTAGTGAGAAGAGCTCCTGGCCCAGCGTGGCCACTGAATGTCCTGTGAAGCCAAGTGCTGTAAAACTGCACCGAAATCCCGTGCAGCAACTCCAGGAGATCCCGGGGAGCCCACAGCCCACCAGGAAGGAAAATGTGGTTCGAAAGGCATCATAAGGGAAAACTGATGGCAAAACTATCCTGCTGTAAGTCAACCCAGAGTCATAGCTCTGGTTTCTTCATTGGTTTGTGGATGGGTTTGTCTCGGCAATGTGCAGGCAGAGGGAGATCTGCCCCTCACTCAGCACTGGGACGGGGCTGCAGCTGCGTCCTCATCCTCTGAAAACAGCTCTGCCACCAGCTGGGGCTCCTGCCCCCTGTTTTGTGGCTTCTTCCCAACGCTGAGTCTGGCTCTGTCACTCCAAAAATTCTTGTGTGCCAGAACAGCAAAACCAGTGCAAAACGTTAATTGGAATATTTCCACATAACAGGGGATGACAGTGTCCTGGGATTTTTTGCATCACTTTACCTGGCTTGTACAGTTTCTTATTTTTCAATCCCATCCATAGATGGGATGAAGTCTTCTGCTCTCTCCACCTGGAGCAGGGGCTTTGGGACCCTTCCCATCGCATCCTGCAGGTCCCTGCGCCCTGGGGCCGGTGGGCTCCAGCTGGGGAGCGGGGAGAGGACGCCCGCATCCATTGCGGATGCATTGAGGAAGCTGGAGGGAAGGGATTCTTGGTTTGGTTTGGTTTTCAGAAGTCCAGGGCAGGTTTTACAACATTTGCCTTTCATTTGCTAGGTGGTCAATTAATGTGAAGAGCCACCCACTCGCACAGCTCCAGAGAGGATTTAAGGACACTCCTTGCACAAGAAACATTTCATAGGGGTCTGGCAGCATCTGGTGAGGCTCCTTCCAGGAGGTGAGGACAAGCCCGGGGTCTGGGGGTGGCAGGGGACAGCAGAGCAATTCTTGCTATTTAATTCTCGGCCTTTTATGTAGAGGAGGAGGGAGGTACTGGGACAACAAACTTTAACTGCACCTTGCTGTGTGCACGAGCACCCCTCTGCCTCCAGCACCATGGCAGAAGCCCTTGGGGCTCCCCCTGGCTCCAGCTGCCCTCCTGCCCCCTGCTGCCCTGTGCGGGCGGCCAGTTCAGCCCCTAATTAAAAGGCAGCGATCAGTCCCGGCATCCAGATGCCAGCTCGGTTTAGCTGGGCTTTGTTTCTCCCTTTGGTGGCTTAATGATGTTCGTCACAGTGCTTCCTCCGCACTGGGCGGCGGGCCCGTGGCAGCGGAAGCTTGCCTTCAAGGGTTCGCCGCGCTCAGCCGCAGCCGCCTGCCACAGCGGAGGCACAGCTGCGAGGGGAGAGCGGGATAAACACTTGAAACGAGAAATGAAGGAGGCTTCAAACATCTCCACTGCCTGCAAAATAGAGTCCTGTTTCCCGCTCCCTTTCTGAAAGCCACAGAGAGCACACGGAGATGCTCAGAACAGGTGGAAGTCTGTGGCGAGGCGTTATTTATTCATAAAATAATGTGTAATCGTTCCCGTAAAGTGTCGGGGTTGGTGGGGTCGCTGCAATGCAGACAAATCCCTCTTACCCATCCCAATTTCTCCGCAGCCAGGCGGTGGGGCAGGAGGCAGGGCAGTGGGCGCCTCTCCTGAGGCTGGAGCCATGCAGCCAAGCTCAGTGAGGCTCGGCTCCAAAAAATCTGCTTGGGGCACGGCGCCTGGCGGGCAGGTCAATGGCAAAGATGCTCCCTGCGGAGCTGTGCTGTGGGGATGGGGCCCAGGTGGCATTGACCCCGTGGGAGCCCTGGGTCCGGGATGGGGTGCAGGAAGAGCATCCCTCGCTGTTGTGTGGGTGCTTTGTGCATCCTTCCTCCAGTGTTGTGTGACCAGGACGGCAAGGGGGTGCCCCCTTGGGACTCCCCAGCCACCATGAGGGAGGGAGCAGGGCTGTGGTGCAATTCAGGAGGTTGTCCACCAAGGACTGGGGACACACAGTGTCTGCCACGCATCTCCTGGGGTACCCCTAGGAGCCGAGAGGCGCTGTGGGTGTTCCCATGGGATGCCACAACTCTCGCACCCCAGCTCCTGCTGGTGGCATCATCTCTCTGATGGCATGAAAAGCCAGTGGGAAGCGAGACATCTCGTGAAAGGGGGAAACCCCCTTCATTAATCAATGGGAGATCAAATGCTCCTGCGAGGAGCATCGTGTTGCAATTACAGTTATGAGATTCCCGGGTACTTAACACATCGCTGCTAATTAATTTGCCATGTGAGAGTATCTAACAGTGCTAGCATAGGGCTGAGCGCTGGCTGCCACCGAGGAGGCCCCACACCAACCTGTCCAGTGCGGAAAATGAACTGTAACGAGAGTGGATGGGCAGCGTCAGCGTGGAGGAAACACCAACAAGAAGGCAAGGAAGAAACCTTTTTTTAACTCTTTTTTTTTTTTTTTTTTTTTTTTTTGGTGAATCTGTGCTGGTGGTTTGGGAAACCACAATTTCTTTGCCCTTAGCACTTTTTGCTTTGAAAACCCATCATAAATGTGAATGACGTCCGCGGTGCGATGGTGAAGGGGGCATCCCCATGTCCTCCCCAGCTCAGGGCTCCCCAAATGGTCACCCAAGATGGGTGCAGGTCTCAGTGCCACCCACCTTGCGTGATGCCACCCCTGCTGCCCGCTGTGTCCCTGAGCACCCCAGCTCCTTGTAGCTCTCACCACGCATCTGACTTTTAGTATAGAAAAGCAGGAGAGAAGCGATGCTGGATGCTCAAAGACCTCCTGAGATGGGACATTGCCCACAGCCCCGCTCCTGCACGTGTTGCTGTGGCCTCTCTGGAGCTCTGGTCCTGCCTGGGCGCCTCCGGCTTGCTGCTGGCTCGTGAACAGCCCCGAGCATTTTACGTGGCCTTGGAAAGACGCCCGGTCTGCTCTTGCTCAATGCCAGGATTTCATTAGCTTGCAATCAAATATTAGGGCTTGTGCTGCATGTTTGATTACATTTCTAATGTTGCTGCCGCCCCTGGGGGCCAGGAGTTGGGAAGCGCTTCTCCACCTGAACGCCGAGGATGCGGAGGGCTCTGGGCTCCTGCGTTCGCCGGCCCAGAGAACGGCACCGAAACCCCCAGAGGGGCTGAGATGCCTCCAGGAGCAGGGCTCAGGACAAACATCACTCAGGGTGCTGGGCGGCAGCTGCCCCGTGGTGCTGGATGAAGCTGCTCCTTCCAGCCCTCCCCGAGGCTCGCGCTTGGCTCTGGTCAAGCTCCCATCCTTTCTGTGAGCCCTTCTCCACCCTGCGGCTCCCACCTTCAGGACAAACCTGGGTTTTCCTGCAGAGCCAGGAGCCGGGGGCTCCAGCCCCAGGATGTGACCCACCACCAGTTTGGGACCAGCAGGGACCAGGTCGTGGCTGCACGCTGCTTGTACCCCCCAGGTAAATCGTTCACAAGGTGGGGCATGGGATGTGTCAGGCTGGAAGGGGCCCAGGATGAGCCCTGGCTCCTCTCCCTCTTCTTTTGTGTGCAAAAGTTATGGGGAAAAAAAAAAAAGGCAACAAAACCCAACAAACCAAACCCAACTAGTTCATCAGCTTCAGTTGGACGGAGGCCCAAAACACAGTCTGGCGAGGCCTCGCGCTGTGCAGATGGAAATCCTATATGGGGCTACTGACTCACTGCACTAAAAACAACCCGTGAGGCGATGGTAAAGGGGGTGGCAGCTCCCAGAGAAACCCTCCCCGCGGGCCCTGGTCCCCTGGGGGATGCTCCGGCTGGGGACTGCTCCCGGTGAGAGCCGTGGTGGGTTGAGGAGGGGACGCAATCGGCTGGGGCTCCTGGTTACTGATTTCCCATCCCTCTCCGATGCACGGAGCTTTTCAATCCATCCAGGTCACGGCCCGCTTGAGCGGGGCCAGCCAAGGGTTTGACACTAACGATATGTTAATGAGGCTGGGGCAATCAATGCCCCCTTAACCAGGTGATCAATCCCCACTGTCAGTGTCCCTGGTTTCAGGCTGCGCAGGATCAGCCATCGCCTTTTACGGTGAGGGAGTCTCTGAACTGGCTTGTGATGGTGGGGCCAGACTTATTAGGGTTTATAATTAAAAAATAATAACTAAAGAAATTTAATAAGTTTCTTTTGTGTGTGTGATTGGAGCATCCTTTTGAATCCAAGTGCTGCTCTCTGGCCTGGTATCGAGTCAAAGCTCATTGGCAGCAGGGGTTTGGGGCAGATGAGCCAGGTGGAGGGGATGGGGATGCTGCACCCCCAGACCCCATCAGCATCTCCATCCCCTCCACTCCCCCTGCTCAGTTTCATGCCGTTAGCATGGTCCTGTGGGGCTGGTGCTATTTGTGTGCCCGTGGGCATCCTCGCATCTGCTCCCACTTCTCTCCCCAGCACCTCCCTGGCAGGAGACATCCCAAGTCCTCTGCCATGGTCACGTCGCCACCGGGGTCACTGGGACGTGGCTCATCCTGCACCAGCAGAGCCACGGGCACCTTCGGCAGCTCCTCTTGGGAGCTTTCACACCACGGCCGCCTGCGTCGCTGCGTCGGCAGCGATGGGAGAGGCTCCGCGGCGCAGACGTGGAGGCGGCAGCGAAGCTCTCCTACGGTACGAGTTCCCCCCGTTAGTCATGCAGCTCTGGGATGTTTACATGCCTCTCTGATTTAGTTGAGGCAATTGCTTTTAAGGGCTGATTATTTATGGATCTATAGTACACAGTGCCAGCAGGAATAAATTTCCCCATCTAAATAAGTTATTTTCCCAGCACGACGCACTCCCCTTGAAATAGATGCACCCACCCCCTCGTCACCCAGCCCAGCGCAGCAGCAGGCGCCCGTCAGCACAGTGCAGCTCAGCTCAGCATGGCATGGCATGGTACAGTATGGCGCTGCATGGCACGGTACGGTATGGCATGGCACGATGCGGTGCCTGCTCCTGCTGCTCCTCCATCCAGGGCTTCCCATGCTCCTCCCCACCAGGGCAGGGTGCAGGTGCCTGCCACAAAACGGTGACTTTTTTTTTTTTTTTTTTTCTTCTTCCATCTTCTGTAGCATCTCTAAGCAGATGCACAAGAAACACTGGGAAAAGGGCAGGGGCTTTGATCCCCTCTAATATTTTCTATCTCAGCCCTATGATTGTTTTTTAGTGTCGACTATTTTTGGCTCTGGGAATTTCCTGAGCTTGATGTGGTTTGCCCGTCTCTCTTTCAGCTTCTCACCCACTCTCCTCTTGCACCTACGTGAGGTTTTTTTTCCACCTCCATCACCCTCGGGCGAGGATTTCGGCAGTTCAGCTCACCCCTGCATGGGGAAAACCCTTGAGCAGCCTCAAGTCCTTGCACCACAAAATCCCCTCATCCCCACGTGCTGCACGAAGCCTCCCCAGCGCTTGGGCAAGGCTGGGGTGATGGGGGAGCACCAGGGTGGCCCTGTCACAAGAAATATTCTTGCTCCAAGCGTAAGCTCCCTGGACCCATCTGTGGGAGGACAACGTGGGAGCAGGGGTGGGCAGGGGGGTGCCAGGGTCCAGGCTGTGCAGGCGAGGGGATGGAGGGGCTGCTCGCTTGAATGTCGCAGGTGGAAACAGGCTGGAGGTGGCACCAGCCCCGTTAGGGAGCCGTCAGCATCTCCTGTGGCACGGCTGTGCCTCGCTGATGGCCATGGGGGGGTACCAGAGGCAGCGAAGGGTTGGATGTGTGTGGGCACGAGGCGGTGGATGCTGTTCCTGGCAGGTCAGTTATTTCTAAGCGTCTTCCCCATCTAGCTGTCAGCCCCAATATCGTTGTTAATTGCAGCGCGCATCCAGGTTCAGCTAATGCGATGTGAGTGCCCCGCTGTCCTGTCATTAGCAGCAGAGGCCAGGGCTGATGCGGTTACGGGCCCTGCTGTCCTCGCCCCCGGCCCTGCTGACCAAGGAGCCGGCGGGGGCGGCCTCCAGCCCCACCAGCTTGGTGCCACCTGCGGAAGGATGCTGATTCCTGGTGCAAAGCCAGCACGGAGGCAGAAATTTGGTCCAGCACGAAGGCTGACAGCAGGCCAGTGCCTTGTGCTGCGATGTTGTAATGCTTTTGGTCCCAAAATCATGCTGGATTTACGGCTGTGATGTCCCCAGACCTGGTGGGTGACACCCCAGGGGAAGCTGTGGGGCTTTGTGGCATCGCCCTGCCGTGGATGGCACCATCCCATCTCAGCCATGGTCTGTGGCAGTGGGTGCACCCCAGCATCTGGGGACACCTGTGCACCAATATTGGCCCCTGCTTGTGTCCATCCCATCCTGCTCCCCCCCAGCACCCTTCCCCTGGGACCGGAGTGTCCCCAGTCCCGGCTGTGCCCTGTCACTGCTCTGGTTCCAGCCTGGAGCTGCCATCACCCGGCTACGGGATGAGGTCTGCCTTATCTCTGTGCTCGCCCCAGGTGCTGCTTTCCCACCAGCGTGCTCCCTTCATCAGTGAGAACTGTCTTTCCTTAACACTTATTAAGCCCTAATTTTCATCTTATTCATTACTACTGAGTCATTAAGCTGGCGAGGAATTAAATGAGGTGAAATGAAAAGAATTGAAAGACTGGAGGGTTTGGGGTGGTTGGCTTTTTTTTTTTTAAACAGACCAGAAAATAATCTCCCTGGATTAAACAGGGGACCACAGAAGGGCACGTAAGACTTAACGAAGAGGCTCTAATTAAGAAGCAGCACCACGCGACCCCGAGGCATGCTGTCTGCAGAGGTGGCCACGAGATTGGCTGGCCCCGATGCTCCCCGTAGGTGAGTACACGTCGTGTGAGCACCGTGGCCCCGAGAGCGAGCGAGGGGTGCCCGGCGGTGTTGGCGAGGCCTCCAAACACAGCCTCTGCCAGCAGAAGGGCTCTTGGCGCTGGAGCTTTTGGGGGAGAGACATCTCTGTGCTTATGGGGTTTGGGGGGGCTAAACACACCGGTGTGGGTGTATTTAGGGATGTTAACTGGTGTATTAGTACATAAGTAGTATGCATTAGTATAGTATATAGTATATTTACATTGTTTTAATTAATAATTATATTAATGTATGAAGGTGTTTAGGGTATATGTTGATAGACCCATATATGTAAAGCCATTGGGTTCACAAACAGCCATCAGCCTGCAAAGTCACCACCTAGCTGTTTTCTTTGATTCTGCCAGCCGCACGGAGCCTGCACATGGGGTTTGTGGGGTGCTTTGGACTCAGAGGTGACAGTGTCTGTCTGCCTGTCCCCTCCGTGCCTTTGCTCTCCCTCCCCTGCCAGCCCTGGGCACGGCGTTGCTCTGGGACTGGCTGTCTCTGAAGCTGAACCGAGCATCCAGACCCCATTTCACCCGCGTTTCCTGACCCTCCCAGTGCTGTAGCCACTGGGCAGAGTGGGGAAATCAGCTGCTGCCGGGGCATCTTGCACCAGCGCGCTGCTTTTGTGTTTGTATTGTTGTTTCCTCAGATGGAATTAAAATAAGGGCTACACGGAGCAATGTCAAACCTGCCGAAGGAATCCCAACTCTCTGGTGACTTCATTAGCTCTGGCGCCTCCAGTCAGCGAAGGCACGGGGCTTGATGAGTGCGCCGCGGGTTTTCTCCTCTCGCACGCACCAACCTCATTAGCGGGGAGCGCGGCATGCTCAGGAGCCCCTTTTGGGCGCCATCCCCACATGTTTTGTCGTCCTTCCCAACTCGCTGCCGTACCACCTCCAGTGTCACCGGCAGAGCACGCAGAGCCCTGCTGTAATTGCGGGGATTTGGGACCCAGCGTTTCCCCCCCAGCACTGCAGAGGGGTCTCAGAGACCCAAGACATCTCCGGCCCCAAGGCGACGGGACAATGTTTGCCTCACGCCTCTCTCACTGGCCTGAACTGGTGGTACTGGTTTAGAGCCACCTCCATGCACAGGGAGAGGTGTCCGTGAAGCCCTCTCAGCCTGGCGTTCCCGGGGTCCTTTCCTGCTTCTCGCCTGCCTTACAGGTGTGGGTTTGTTGCCACCCCACCTCCCACAGCCCTTCCTTACAGTCAGCATTCCCTATTTACATGGTGACCCTGCTGGTCTCCCATTCATTTTGATGCATTCAGGATCGTAAGAGGCTGTTATTTTATGATGGATTAACGACACTGTATTTGCTTTTAGCCTGTTTTACGGTGCTCCAAGTGCCTTGGCTATAACTCTTCTGTTTACTTGTTTTATTATCCTAACAGGCTGCTCCTGGAGGTTTCTGCGAAGACACCCGCTGGCCCCACCACGAGCGCCTCTGGAGTGGCTGGGGCAGGGATCCCACCCCAGGCGAGGCGCAGGCTGCGGTGTGTGGGGTCCAGCTGGGTGCCCTGAGCACTGCAGGATGCTCTGAGGGCTGGGGGGGCAGCTGGGGATGTGGGGGGGGAGGAAATTGTGGCTGCTTTTGTCTGGCATCCTTCTCGATGCATCCACCTGCCCGCGTGCAAGGAGCCAAGGGCTTAGGAGAGGAGGTGTGGAGCTGGCACCGCTGCAGGAGGTCACATCCATCCCCTTCGTCCTCGCTGCTGGGGCTCTTCTCCAGCATCCCCTGGGCACGCGTGCCACTGGATGTCCCTGCACTGCCCAGACAAGGTGTAGGTGAGGTTTGGGTGGAAGGTGAGCCCAGCTTCACAGCTCTCCCACCTTCAGGGTGACCTTGACGGCAGCCCTGGACCCGCTCCTCCGCCACTGCTCCTCCTCCACCTCCCCTCCGCGGGCTTCTCTGCTCCATCCTCACGTGGTCCCCAGGCGCTGGTATAGTTGCGGTGAAGAACCCGAGCACTAATAACTCCCATTAGCACCTTTGGCTGATGGACGTCAGCGCCAAGGGCCAGATTCAGTTTCGGCTGCAAGCCCGACTGCTCATTTCCAGTTGCAAAGATCAACCAGGAGCTTCGGGGATTAGAGCGGTGGGTGGAGGGGGAAACGAGAAATGAAAGAGGAAGATAAACATAAAAGTCACACAAAACAAATAGCTGGCAGTAACTCCATTAAATCAGGCATTTTAAAAGGAAATATTAAAATATTAACTATGTAATTAAGTATTTATTAATTAAAAAGGAAGCCAGCCGCATTAAGCTGAGCACAGCCCTAATCATGCTCAAATTCTTGTTTAGCTCAGCTGCCCGTTCAGCAGAGCTGGGACCCAGACCTGGACCTGGCTCCCTGAGACCTTGGGACTGGGAAGCAGATTCCTACTCAACCTAGAAGGGGGAAAATGCCCTTAACGCCCCCGTTTTCCCTGCCCTTTGGATGCCGGAGCTGCCTGGGCTGGCCACCCCATGGGGCCATCCCCACTTGGCAGTGGGGCAGCAAGAAGGGACAGGGCTGTCGGCTCCGGTGCTTGGCCTCGCAGCAGGCTCTGCTGGGGGTGGTTCCTACTTATTTTGTGACATCTCCTGAAGGTCTTTTCCTAACCTGGATGATTCAATCATTCTCTATGGCACCGGGGGACGTTCAGATTAAATATTTGGAAGAAATTCTTTGTGGAGAGGGCAGTCAAACATTGGAACGGGCTGCCCAGGGCAGCTGGTGGAGCCCCCATCCCTGAAGATATTCAAGAACGGTGTGGACGTGGCACTAAGGGACATGGCTTAGTGGTGGCACTTGGTGATCCTGCAGGTCTTTTCCAACCTGGATGGTTCTGTGATCCAAGAGTGCTGGGGCCAGCGCCCTGCTGGCTTTGGCACCCTGAACTTCAGAAGGTGAATCTTTACATCACGGACTAGGACTTCTTAGAAAATGGTTCCAGGGAGAGCTCAGCACCCAAGCAAGCGGCCCAAGGGAGAGCTCAGCACCCAGCCAGCTACCTTTCAGGTGGGCTGCACCTTCTGGGTGGTGGGAGCCCGTCCCAGTGCCGTTCCTGGCTGACGTTCGGCAGAAACCCCTCTCCCTGCCAGGCGTTCCCAGGTGTCCCGCGGCCACCCCGTCCCCACGTGAGGACCCGGTGCCACCAGCCCCGGAGCTGTCACTCGTGCAGCGATGCCGGGGTCACATTGAGCCCTCCCGGCCCCGCAGCGGGCAGCGCGAGCTGTCTGCTGCCTCTGACAACTCATCCGTCACGGAGCAGGGCCAGCGGCTGCGAGATGCCGTGGAAGGGAGAGAATTAAAAGAGGGAGAGAGAAAGAGCAATCAATACATTATTTAACAGCGGGAATGCAAATGACAAAAAATTAATGAGGCCCCCCCCCCCCCCCCCCCCCCCCCCCCCCCCCCAGCCCTCCTTTGCAGTGAGATTGCTGACAAATTCTCTGGAAAATATCAAAACAGCCGGAGGGTGTAACCTGCCAGAGTGATGCACCATTATCTATTATTGATGGAAACCTTGACAAGTTCCCTTTAAAAAAAGGAGAAAAAAAGGGAGGGAGAGAGGGAAAAAAAAATGCATCTAATCTTTGTTTTAAAGCTACAGTTGCTCGTTTTCTCTCCCCCCGAGGGCGGACGAGCTGCAGAAGTCCTCCCAGCACAGCTCTGCCCAGTGATGCTCCCAGCCTGCAGGCTGGGGCTTACGGGGACTGGGACAGGGTGCCAGCAGTACGGAGGCAGGGTGGTTGTTGCTCCCTCCTCCCTCAGCCCCATAAAGAGTCTTTTAAGCCTCATTTAAAGACGCAAAAGGGCTGAGCTGATGGAGATGGCACTCGGGATTGTGTTTGGGGAGAATTTGCGGCCCCTGGAGCAGGGGAGCAGAGGATCAAAGCAAGCCCGCAGGAGAGGCTGGCCGTGGGATAGTGGCTGAATTCCTTCTAGGAAAAGAGACTAGGGGAAAAAATACCCGGCAAGTCCCCAAAATGTGTCAGAACCACTGCTGAGTGGCAGAGAGGCAAGAGACCACAGGAGCCAGCAAGCAGCAGCTATCGAGTATGCTGGTGAGCGACACACTGCAGGGATTAATACTTTATAAATGTCACTGGCCTCCTGACAGGCTCCTGTATAAGCCTTTTCTTCAGCCTCTTACAGCAAAACCCTCCAAACAACCCGCGTCCCTCCTCCCACCTGTTCCACCGTCCCCATGCCAGCATCCCTGAGCCGCCTCGCCCTGAATTTGTGGCCTGTCTCCCTTTTTACTCAGGCTCCTCTTTCCAGAGCTCGCCACCAGGAAGGCAGCGCCCTTCACCATGCCTCAGTTTCTCAGGGCACACATGGAGATAGCCACGGGCACTCGCAGTGAGGGCCAGAGCTGAAGGGCACGATGCTGGTGCCAACTATTTTTATTCACTCTTGCTTTTTTTATGGGTCCTCAGGTGCCTTTCTCTCATCTCACGGCCGAGTCCCTCAAGGACACCGAGGGATCTGTTCCAGGCAGGTGCTGAAATCCAGCCCCGACATCCCGACCCTCCGGCTGGGAGCTGCAGGAATTTCCCCTGGAGGTTTGTTTCCCTGCCTTGATGTCCCATCTCCAGCAGAGCCCACCCCAGAAACCCCAACAAAAGTACAAGCTCCTGGGCAGGACAGCCTGTACCCACTCAGCATAACCGCAGCGGGTGCCGGTGTTGCTCTGATTTACGTCCCAGCGGTGCAGGTCCTCCTGAAGCCGTGTGTCCTCGTGGCCACGAGTCCTGCGGCTCTGCTTGTTGGGGTTCCCTGTTCTCAGTTTGAAAGTTGTTTTCCTCTCACCACATTGACATCTCTTGTCTTGGTGCTACAAGGGCACATCTGCGCTCCTCTCCACGCCAGCCGTTGCTTTGTATGCCTCTGCCATGCCCTCCTTATCGTCACCTCCATCCCATCCCCTCTTAAACTAAATAGTCCTAAATCTTTTTAATCTCTTCTCATGGATTATTGATACTATTTGTTGCGCTCCTTTGGATCTTTTCCATTCCTGCTGTAGCTTTGCTGAGGCAGGGTGATGAGAGCTGACTCCTGCTGAAGGTGAAGTTTACAGAGTCACGGCGGCATTTTCAGCTTTGCTGCCTCTCCCTCACTGCCAAATCTCGCTGGCTTTGGGGAAGGGGCAGCTTCTGCTTGTTGTGTTATGTCCCTGAACCTGTCGGCAGCAATCCCAAACTCATCCCTGCGAGCTTGCTGCTCACTTAGACCCCATCCATGAGCAGCAGGAGCTCGGTTTTATTCCCTGGGTGTTTGTGTTGGAGTTAGGTGATATCCACAGTCACGGTGGGGCTGGGTTTTGGCTGGCGTGGGTGCTGAGGCAGGGTCCCCTGGGCAGGGGGTGGCAGGCGGCACACAGGCACCAGCTTGGCCAGGAGGTGGCCAAATTCATACCCAGTTCATTTGGAGCCCTTGCAGATCGTGCCACCTGCCTGTTTGTCGTGCTTGTGGGGTGTCCCTGCTCATCACACTGTCCTGGATGCTTTGTTAGTTAAATCAGTTAATTTTGTTGTTACAGGGAGGTGACTGGTCTGGGACACCCTGATTTACTCCCTGGGACTCCTTTAAGGTGGGGTTTGACTTGTGCTGCCTCTCCAGCCTGCTGGAGGGGCTGCTGAGAAGTTTGTTTTCCTCCTGTCCCAGCTGCAAGGAGCTGAGTCTCAATGTCCACCCAAAGTGCTACGTCTGGTCCCATCTCCCCATGCAGGCTGAAGCACTGAGGACCAGAAGAAGAAAAAGAAGAGAACAAAGATGGTAACACAACTGGAGAGGTGGGTGCTGAGATGCTCCAGTTCCTGCAGCAGGGCTCCTTGGCACACCTTGGGCAAGGAAAGCAGCTCTTCGTGGAGCTGAGAGTCACCCCCGGGCCAGCTGCAGGGGATAGAAAGCAGCCAGTGCAGTGCTGCAAGTGCTGCATCTAGCCAGAGCATTGTTTTTGCCTGTCCACCATCCATCTGCTAAAGAAAGCTTTGTCGTTAAGTGGACTTAACAGAAAGTTTCTTTCTCTGCTTCTAACTTCATGCAAAAAAAAAAAAAAAAAAAAACCAAAAAAAACAGTAATAATAAGAAGAATCCAACATAAATTCTCAGACAGAATCAGAGGTCAAGTTAAAAAAAATGAAAAGGAGGAGGAAAAATGACACTAAACAAACCCTTGGTGCTGGCTTGACGACAAAGAGAAGCGCTCTGGGCTGAGAAATAATGGTTTGAAGTTCGCATCATTATCAGGGCTACGTGCCCCACATTTACAATGCTGTCTGAAATGTATGCAAGCTGGGATTTGTGGTGTCACTGCACCAGCGTGGAGGCTGGCCAGTCCCTGCTTTGGGGACAGGACAATCAAAATCGAGACTGGCTCGAGACATTTCAGCTCGCCACCCTGCGCACTGCTGTGAGGACCTCAGAGGGGCTGGGGGAGGCTTGTTGGATAAGCTTGGTGCTGGCCGCCCAGCGGCTGCTTTCTCATAACTGTGCTCCGGAGGAGTCTGTGCCTTTCTCTTGCAGTTGTAGAGGTGACAGAGCCCTTTTGCAAATGGGGAAACTGAGGTATGGCGAGGCTGCCTGCACTTTCAGTGACGCTCCTTCAGAAGCAAGCGTGGTTCCTGGCTCCTCTGCTCACCCTGGTGCCTCTCACCCCAGATAGCTGCGTTTCCTGAGCCCCGAGCCTTCCTCCCGCGCTGCCTTCAGGGCTCAGCACATCTCCTCCTCACCTGCCACATCCCTTTCTATTCAATCCCAGGTGGGTTTGCTGACACAGCTTGGTCCTGCCCTGCAAGACCTCCATTACCTCATACCACGACCCTCTGCATCTCCCCAGGTCCCTCTCCCCCATCCCTCAGGTCCGTGTGTCTGCTGTCAGTGCAGGAACCTCGCGGTGCTGCTGCCACCCGGGCAGGGGACACCTGGGCTTGGGAACAAGGTCTGCCCACCAGGGGCTGGCAGAGAGAGGGAGTCAGAAGCTGGGCTGTCACCTCCGATTACGTTTTTCTCTGGGTGACCTCTGCTTCCATAACACAATTTTTATTATTTGACTTTGGAATATTGATTTTGATTTCCTTTTCTGATTCGTTTTGGTTTCACCCTTTCCTGCAGGGAGTGACTTGGGTCACCTTCAGCTTCTGTAGCGGGAGGCAGCTGGGGTCACTTGTCCGAGGGAAATGGCCTGGCAGAAACGCCAGGGTTTAGAGAGCGCTTGTATGGAGTGGTCACGGGGCTGAGGGCTGCATTTGTATCTGAGGCCCCGAATCAGACCCCTCCATGTGCTCCCCAGAGAGCTGCTGAGCCCTCTGAGTCCCCCTGAGTCCCCCAGGCCACCCAGCCACTCGTCTCCCCCTCCAGGAGCTCCTTCATGAGGCGGACACAAACCGCACCGCGACAGAGCAGAGCTGGATGCGGAGTGCCCCATCTCCGTGCGCAGCAGCACCAGCGTTGTCTGTCAGACCCATCGCCTCTCCAAACCAGCTCCTGGTCGAAAGGGTCTGTCATGGAGTCGTGTCCAGCTTCCTTGTGTCCCATCTCCAGCAGTGCTCCGTAACGATGCTTCAGAAGGAAAAACTTAGCCCTGCCAGGCAGGGCCTAAGGTAAATTCCCCCCAGACCCAAAGACTGCAAGACAGGGCAGTGCTGCCACCCCAACCCTGTGGGAACAGCAGCAGTTGGTGGGCAGAGAAAATTCTGCACATTTTTGTTTCCTGTTTATTTTTTTTCCTTTTAATTTTATAGCTCCAGTGCCTGTCCATGGCCTCTGTGATGCAGAGTTGCACCAGCTGATGGCAAGCCGTGCTGTGGGGACGGACTGGGGACCATGTGTGTCTCTGAGAAGATACACTCAGAGTTTGCAAGTGAAAACAGCTGCCCAGGACAGACTGAAAGCCGGGAGGGCTCTTTCCACCTTCCCCATCCTCAGCAGCAGAGACTCCCAGGCCAGGCCACAACCCAGGACTGAGGACCGGCTCCATCGGCCCTGCTCGGAGCTGCTGCTCTCCAGGGACAGCGGGGAGGACAGGCCACCCGCTCAGCAAAGCAAGCAGCCAGGATCCTGCCTTGCACAGCAAAGGCCTTCATTGAATTACCTGCCACCGCCTCAATAACCCCCGAGAGGACAAGCTCTCGGTGAGACCCTCTGCACGTGGTGAGGTGCAAGGGCAGTCAGACATCGCCCACGGAGCTGGTGCTGGCAGCAGCACCCTGCAGGATCAGGCAGCGTGTTGGGCTCTCCCTTCGCTCTTACCCAATTTACCTGTGTTTCGTGGTGATTCACATGCTTATTTCCACCGGGAAGTATAATCCCCAGCAGAGGAATAAGGTTAACCCAAAGAACCTTTATAGCCTTTCCCTTTCCCCCCCTCACCTTCCTAATTACTTTAAATGTACAAGAGGGCTGAGAAAAGTTGTTAATCTCTCTCTTTTTCAGTTTTTCTTTTTAATAATCCCAGGGCATAGAGTTTTTCTCAGCCTTCCCCTGCGGTTCTGGCGGCCCATTCTTTTGGGAGATTTTTTTTGGGAAAAAAAAAAAAAAGTCTGTGATGAAGCAGGGAAGGGACTTGGCTGGCTGAGGCTGGGCTGTGCCCCGCGGGCAGGGACGAGCCCACCCCCCGGCCCCCCGCTTTGTGCTCCCGGGGGCTGCGCTGCCCATCCGCCGGCATCTGCCGCCCTCTAGAGCCCGCACCCAAACGGGCAGGTTTTTTTCCAAAGGAAAAAGCCGGCAGGAAAAGCAAGTCCTGTCAGTGATGGGGCAGGATGGGGCACATCTGCCTGGGCCAGGGAGAAGTCCCAGCTGCTGCAGGTGCGGGTGCAGGATGAGACCCACACGTCCCCAGCTGGGGAACCCACTCCTTGCCCAGCCCTGGCCACCAGCTTTCCACGCAGCAGCTCATGTCTCGCTCTGGTGATCAGGCTCTGGGGTCATCCTGCAGCTAGGACCACTGGCCAGGTAGGCAGCCATTGCACCGAAAAAAACTGCAGAATGCTGAGGGTGAAACCGGGGGTGCACTCTAAATCAAGGTCTTTTTGCTCGTGTCAAGTTTGATGCAGCCCACACCACGCATGCGCCTTTCCAGGGGCTGATACAGGTGCTTTGTCCTTGCTCTGTCCTTGCATGTTTCTTGGCCTTGGCTCCTGGATCCATCTCCTTCTGCATTGCTCCTCCAAGCCTCTTACCCATCCCATCTGCCTCTTCTTTCCTGAGCAATTCCTCTCCTCCCCATCTCCCCACTGTTTATTCTCTGCCACTGCAGACCTCAGAGGAGTTGTGTTAACAGGCACTGAGAATCTTGTCCTTGTGCTTTAGTTTGCTTCCACTAAAATGTCTTCACCTCTTTCCAGTAGCATCGCTGCCCACCCCGAGGAATGCATTTGCATGGCAGGAGCAATATCGGGTCACCGTGGTGTATCTGTCACTTGGGGTTCATCGTGTTTATTGGATAAGGCCTTTAGAGGGAGCTGCTCATGTCTCACCCAAATTATTATCAAGGCCAGCGCTGGTCCAGAAGCCATTGTGCAAGATGGCTGTTGGCTGAATTGCATTTCTCTGCACCGTCCCAGTTAGTCCAGCTACTGAAGCCCACACAGCAGGGTTTGGGGGTGACTGGCTGCTATCTCCTGGCATTTCTGCAGGGACAGACCCCGCATCGCCCCAACCCTAACCCCACAAGTGGAGAGGAGCAGACCAGGTGAGGGATTGGGGTGGGAGGAAGCAGCTCGGGAGAAGGGAATGGCACTAGAGGGCAGGAGTGCTCTTCTCTAATTGCAGCGATGGTGTTGGCACTTCTTGCTCAACTGGTCCTGCACAGTGGGTCAGCTGTAAAGTTCAGGGCCTCGAGTGACCCTGCGTGGTGCAGTCTGCCTGCGGGCCAGGGCAGAAGCAGAATGGCTCGGAGAGTTTTGGGCTCTGAGGCCAACTGCCCGCCCGAGTGCTGCTGGCACTTCTGCTGCCGGGTAGTTTCTCTCAGCAAAGAAAAGTCATGGGAAGGAAACTGAGGTTGCTAGCCCCCCTTGCATGCCTCCTGCTACTGGGAGAACATCGGTACTGCACTCATCTGGGAGCAAAGCAGGCATCCACACTGGTACCAAGGCCTGGCACCTTCTTTTCTTCTGCCTGACGCGGCATTGGCACCTGAAAAATTGATCCTTTGCAGGACACCTCAGTGTTGCATTCTCTTGAAGGCAACCAGACGCCATCATCCTCTTTCCTCTCTCCCGAGCCTTCAGCAAGAAACATCCCTGCACGAGCTTGTGCCACTCTGTACCGCTGCGAAAAGCCTCCCCTCCCCTCCCAGCTCTCCTCCCACCGCCCTGGCCCAGCTCTGCCCACACCAGTGCATTCACACCCCCGCAATCAGAGCCAGGGAGTTTTTTTTTCCCCCAGCCTGCTCAATGGGATATTTAGAAGCATTGGGTTCTCCCAGCATTGCAAGTAGCATCTTAATGCAGAAGGCAAGGGAAGCTTCAGCTTCCCCCACCGGCAATACAACGCAGGCAGAGCGGGGCTTTTTATATCAGCGGCTATGAAAAGCCCTTCCAATTCAGTAGCTGTTCTGTTTGTATCACACGTTATCGCACACGCTCGCCTTCTTCCTTGCACAAGTCTGACAACAGAGCGTGTAAGAATAGCAGCTTCTTACTTCATCTGGCTGCTTCCTGTGTGTGCTCGCGCTCGGGTCTGCTCACATTAGCATCACCCGCCACGGCTCCTACTTACTCTCACTGGCACAAGTGAGTCAAAACAGCTCAGCACGGCCACACCAGCCACCTCTTACACCCATGTAAGTGAGAGAAGAATCTGTCCTTAATCTATTTTTCTTCAAGTTTGTTAAAAAAAAAAAAAAGTGCAGTCAGGAACTCTCTGCTCAGGAATGGAGTTTTGTTGGAGCAGGCACAAGTCTCAAAAAAATTAATGGATGAAGAATGCACGCTCTCCTTCCCAGAGGTGTTCTCCTATGGCATGTGCCAGCCCCACGTGTGTGAGGTGTTTAAAAAAAAGCTGATGAAGTCACTTCAAACATCATGTGTAAAGCTTATGAAAATACCAGCCTCGTGAATGATTATTTTGATAGAGGGGGAAGTAAACAGCCTCTGATGCCTCAAGAAGCGCCGGAGATTTATTGGCCTGTAGCACAGCACACCACCTGCAAGTCAAGGTACTGCTGTGATGTTTATCCCTAATTAAGTCATAGAAACGAGTTCATTTTCAAATAGGACCATAATCCTTTTATTGTGGCCTAGGGCCATCGCCACCAACTGCTGTCGTTTTCCACTAGGCAGAACCCACTTCTCTCCCGCACGTCCCCACGCTCGTGTCCTGCCACCAAGAGCTGTCAGTGCTTCCTGAGCACAAATTGCAGCCAGCGCAGATGTGAGGACAGCAAACGTGGAGCTATGGGGTTTATAGCAGCCGAGAGCTGGAGCGTGTTGTTGTCTGCAGCCTCTGTGGGGCTGGTGGCAGTGGGTGAACCTGTTTGTTTGTTTTTTTGCAGTGAGACTGCCACACGTGTAGAAGTTGACGTGTCCACGTGATGCCACGAGGATGCTGAGCACTGGTGTCCAGCTGGTTAAAAACTAGGGTGAGGTTTGTGCAAATCCCAGCCTCATTCCCTGTTCATTAACTTTGCTGCCAACACCCCTAAAAGCAAGATTCTGCCCTAACAGCAAAGTCAGAAGAAGGCAGAGCGTTTGGTAGGCGCTGAGCTTTTGAAGGAGGACTTCAGGATTCTTGGTTGGACGTGGTGCTTAGGGACGTGGTTTAGTGGGTGACATTGGTAGTAGGGTGATGGTTGGATTAGATATCTTGGAGGTCTTTTCCATACCTAATGATTTTATGATTCTATGATTCCGCTCAGGACTAAGCTCCCCGAGAGGCCCAGGACCCCGAGGCACATCTCCAAGCACCAGCAGCCGGGAACTCCCCGTGGTGCCCCCACGGCAGGCCTCGGAGCCCCGCACCTCCCCCGGCCACACCGACACCCCCGAGAACAGCCCTCAGGGCCTCCCTGAGCCCACCTCCCCCAGCCACCAGCACCCCGAGGCGCCCACCCCCGGCAGCCCGGCCCCTGAGGGGCCTCCCCGAGGCGCCGCCCGCCAGGCCCGGCCCGGCCCCGCCCGGTGCCGGCGCTTCCCCGGCGGTGCCGGCAGGCGGAGCTGCGGCCCGGCCCGGCCCGGCGCGGCCCCGGCGCGTGTGTGTGCGTGTGCGGCGGGAGCCCCCGGGCCGCCTCTTCCCCTCAGCGGCCCGGCGGAGCTGGGCTAACGGGGGGGCGGGCGGGCGGGCCGCGCCGCCCTGCTCCGCCGCCGAGCCCGCCGCAGCGCCTCTCTCCCGGATCGCAGCCGGCAGCAAGCGGGAGGAGGCGGCGGCGGCTCCTGCACGGCCGGGCCTGAGCGCCGGAGCCCGGCTGCGACATGTCCGGCAAGCTGGAGAAAGCAGGTGAGGCGGCCGGGGAGGCCCCCGGGGGGGAGCCGGGCGGGGAGGCGGCGCTCGCCGACCTCCCCTCACGCCGCGGCCCGGAGGAGCCGCTCGCCGAGGGCCTGGCGCGGCCCGGCTCGGCCCGGCGGGGGGGAGGCGGGCAGGGCCCGGCACCCTGCGGCTCCCCGGGCCGCCCGGAGGCTCCTGTCACGGCGGCCGGGGCCGGGGGAGCGGCGGGGATGCTCTGCCCCGCTGCCGCCCCCAGCCCCCGCCGCGCTGCCCGGCTCGCACGCTGGTTTTGTCAGGCTTTTTGTTTTCTGGTCCGTTTTTTTGTCCTTTTTGTTTTCCTTTTTCCTTTGTATTTCTGTCCTTTTTTTTTTTTTTTTTTCCTTTTCTTTCTTCCCCTACCGTCCTTTCAGTGTAGCAAAGCATCAGCAAAGCTGGGGCGCTGCAACGCTTTGGGGCCTACCCGCAATGATTAATTGCAACTTCTCCAACTTTCCTCTTCTGGTGTTTGTGCAAGATCAGAAAAGATGAGTCCGTGGGCAGATGGCAGGGGGAACTTGCTCATTTTTTCCTCTTTTCTTGCGAGGCTGTCCCCTCAGCCTGGGGCGCTTGCCTTGCAGCCGGAGCCCGGGGAGGCTGCTGAGCTCTCTCCTGCTCTCCCAGGGAATGCTCGAGCACGATGGTATTGTCTCGCTGTGCTTCTGGAGTCGTGTCTGGTTCTCAGTTGTCACTTTAGGTGGTTGAATGCCCCTGTTTTTTTCCGTGTAGCGGGAGCAGTACGTTTAAAGATTCAATTAGCGTTTCGCAAATCAAGCGCTGAAGTTATTTGGTTTAATTATGTTGCATTTAATTAGCAGAGAAAAAAAAATCAATGCTGTTTTGTATTATTTTTTTTTATTGTAAGGAACAGCTAGACACTTTCCTACTGGGGACCGTGTGGTAGCAGCGTGAGTCAGGATGTGTGAAGTACAGCATTCAGGCTTCCCAGGACAGCAGCCGCTGATTTAGGAAGATTCCTATTTCAAAGGAGTAGAGTTGGTAGCAGCCCTTCTCTGGTTTTGATCATTCGATCCCGGTTTGTTCTGGCTTCTGTGCTGCGCTGTACAAGAATATGTTCTCTTGTGTTACGGTTCTGGAGCAGCCTCAAGGGACGAGCAGACTGGCTGCCTGGCAGCCGGCTTTGAAGCGCAGCACACAGGCATGTTTCCAGCTCTCAGCACTAAGCCACTGTCTAACAAGTGTGCATCGCATCATGGGACAAATGTTATTCCAGAAATATCACGGGTTAATCGGATGCACCAGCCCTGACATAGTATCGCAATGTAACGCTTTGCTTTGGGGTTCTGGCTCTCTCTTTCCAATGCTTACTGGTATATCGCTGCCACTTTTTCTCCTGGAAGCAGGTAACTGCTTAAGGAAGGGGTTAGCGGCATTTATAGACCTGGGGCCAGCTCTAAAACAATTGCCACCTGTTAACGTTAGAGGTGAATTTGGCTTGGGGTTTTAGTAAATGCTGATAGCGCTATAGACAGTAATTGCAGATGTATAAATAAGTGATCACATTTTGTTTATTCGCGTGCAGTAAATAACCCTGTGAGAATAGTAAATATAACTCCACACCAGCGAAGCAGCGTGAAGAGTTCAAACACGGGAAGATGACTCTGTAGACACACACAAATGCAGTGCGGTTCCATAAACAATAGAACAGAAAGGCCAAAAATACCATACAAAAATCATACGCTGCGCAACCTAGAGACCCGACCTTGCAACACACTGAACTCCCATTGAAGAACTCAAGACATCATGCAGGATCCGTCCCCAGGTCAGTGCTGTAAATGTACAGTTTGAAGATGCAATGGGTGAAGGCTTGATGCGGAGGCGTTCTTTCTAGTGGGTGTGTATCATGGTGATGATTTGCTGAATAAGAGAAACTGTAAATTTGGGAAACTGTCCTCTTACAGCTGCTTGTATTTTCATTTCTTTAAGAAGGGTATTATTAAAAAAAAAAAAACAAAAAAACAGTCCAAACAGAAACTGGAGGAGAAGAGACGGGGAAGGGGAGGGAAGGAGGGCTGGAAGCCAGCTGTTTCTGTACAGGATGCTCTTGATCACTGTTTCTGAGTGTTTGAACTTGTGATTGACACAAACAGTTCAGATGATAACGTCACCGAATAAACAGAGTCTGTAATACTGCGGTAATACTGGAATAATATTTGTTGAAATGTATACATTAGCAGAACAAAGGATACAGAGTCATGAAACAAATGCTGCGAGGTCTAAGGTCTGCCTATTTGTGTACATTTGTATTTGTTTTTTTTCTTATGGGAACGGAAATGCATGCAAGACCCATTATGTTGTAAATAAAATAGCCTGTTGCCCGATAATGAGTTATCGTGAACGGCTTCAGAATTGTTTTGGGCTTTGGTTTGACTCTGCATGAAGGAGAAAATGTTCATCTAGTCAGGCTGTGGGATTAAAAAGCATGTTTTAAGGGTGAGATCCCTAGAGATCTTACATGTATCTCTACTGCCTGGTTCTTTAAACAAAACACGTTGTCAACACTTAATAATAGAAAAAAATAAATAAATGATAGTAGATAATAGCTGCCATCCTGTCCACCAAGGAAGAGAGGACGAGGCTCCCTCTGGAGCCTCTCGGTACAGCTATTTAATCACCAGAAGGGCTACTGTAGAGTGATTCATAGCGCTGCTTTGGAACGAAGGGGAGCCATCTGGTAATGTCGAGTAGGACGGTACATTTCGTTTTTACTTCTTGCAGAATCCCCGTTTCTTTAGGCTCCAGCCAGGAAGACCTCCGAGTGTTTTCTGAAAGCAGATCCCCCTTTGACTTGAGGAGCAAGAACAGCATCCAGCCTTGGTTTTTCTTTACTCTAGAAGTGATACGTTTGTACTTTTTGTCTTTACTTGCAGAAGACACTTGTTCTCACCCTGCTTAGTTATATAGTTTTGATATAAAATCCAAAGCGGGGATGCCAAGAAAGCAGAGAAGGCCGCAGATTCTGCTTGGGTTTCGTGTTACCATGGCAATACATGAATTCCTGTATTTATTTACCTGATGGATTACACGCTCCAGGGAGTTGAACTGTTCTGCATCGTTCAGGGAGAATAAGGGAGCAGTAAGACACCATCAGGTCTAAAAATAGAAGCTTTTCAGTGAGGAAGGTCCATTCAATGCTGCCCTTTATTAAAGCCAAGGAACATATGGATGCTGTACTTTGAAGGTTTATTCTACTTGAACTTTTCAATCTTAATCTTGTACTTTCTTGCAGGGTTTTCATATCCCTTGTAAGCTTGCCTTTTCAATAGCTGTCTGCTAAAGGTTGTTTGAGACCACTGTTTCAAGTGTTTAGCTGCATGGAGTGCAGTCAGTTATCTCTATTCAGCTCAGGACTCAACTGGAGGTATTTATTCCCTGCAGACTGAAAATGCTGTTGTCTTCACCTCTTTCTGATAAGCATTTGCCTGATAAGCAAATTCATCTCTGAAGTTTCCTCCTTTAGTATTGGTGATATCAACGTTGAGTGGTAATCCTAGGAGAGAGAACTCTGTTCTTAAAACGCATGGCAAAATAGAACAATTCCGGGGGCCAGATCATTCCTGTGTTGAGAGGAACTTTACTGTTTGTCCAGAGTCCTCTGTGCTGATTTACATCATTCTGAACTGTGCATCTGTCCGTGTTTTTGTATTGAGGTGAAGTTTGCTGGGTTGTTATTTCTGGAAAAGGTATATTTGAACTGTAGTCATCTCTTGGATCATTCTGTTAGCCTGGAAACGATCCTGCTGTTTTATTTTTTATTTTTTATTTTTTTTATACCTGTGCAGTTTTCTGCAGTCTCTCTTTTTCCAAGTTAAGTGCAGGTGAGTTAGCAGGCACAGCTCTCTTGCTTCAGTTGTGCTCATACCTCTACACCACGTGCTTGAGTTTAGGTGAAGGCTTTCAAGTCAGTCACTTAGAAGGTTTGCAGTTGACCAGTATAAGTGGTTTTTCTACTGAGGGTTTTTAAACCAAGTAATAATTTTCTGTGAAATGTTTTACACGCTTTTATCATCTTCTGCATTTCCAACTACAGGCCCCTCAGATAGTGGCATCGCAGCTGAATTTTACTGTAACTTGTTTCAAAAGCATCAATAATCCTGTTTAGTTTCGTGTAGAGGCAGATGCAAGATGATCGTTACTTAGTGCTACCAAGAAAACGACACAAAGAGTGTAATTTTACATTTTTATAAGTCATCATGGGTTGACAGGTGTTGTGTTGCACAGCTTCAACACTGGCGTGTTCAGAAATGTCGCCTGCAGGACGGCTGGTGCAAGACCGGGATGGTCGCAGCAGTTCTAAGAAGGAAGTGGACAACGAGTGTGGAAAAAAGACAGCTGAAGACTCCTGGAATGCGAAGCAGCTGGGTTGTGCCTTAGTCAATGAAAAAGCAGAAACTGGAAACAATTGCTAAATTTATTTTCAGTGCAAGCAATCGTTTTCCTTGAACCGCAATGACTAAATATATCTGTTTGTGTGATTTTGTGTGGTGGTAACTCTTGCTGGCTCTTGCTAACCTCCTGGCAAGCAGAGAGATGAGTGGAAGGCTGCTTCAGCCAGAACGTCACACAAATGTCCCTCACCTAGGTCCTTGTTTCACTTGCCGAGAATATTTTGTTTTTGTCAGGGACCTGTAATCTGTCAGCATGGCTTCAGTTGTTGCTCTGTATAGCATGAGTGGAAGAAACCTGGTATTCCTTCCTTTGGGAGATCCTGCTTTGGTGTGACGTCTGTCTTCTTTTCTTTATTAACATTAGCAAATTAGAGCATTCAGCCATTGTCGTGATAGCAGTGTGGAACAAGTATTAAATTCACCCAGAGATGGCAGGAATATTAGCTTTGTTTGTTGCCTTTGTCTAAGTAACTGAAGCTTGGATTTCGTGTTGTACAGTTGAGAAATACTGGAGAAGATAATAGATTGACGGGATGGTAATAGAGAACAGCGTGTCATTCTCAGAGCTTTAATAGAGATTAGATGGAAAGGGGGAGCTGGTTGGAGGAAACCTAGGTTTATTCACCTTTGCAAGTTGTAATTTGCAGCCCTAGAACTCTAAGGTGGGATAAAAGGAGACTAGAGAAGGAAAAAATGACATTACAAGTGGAGCTGCTGATGGAATGGTAGGAAGGATCTCTAAAAAAGAAATGAGAGGAAGCCCAATCCACAAATGTTGGAAGAGGAGGGAATGGTGGGCTACGCAGAGCAGATAGGGGAAGTCAGAGGGATGACAGGAAGGGAAAGTTGGCAAGAAGGAGGCAACTGGCGGCTTTCATGGCACCTTGTTCCAAGGCAAAGAGACAGAAGATGAATTTCAGCCATCCAGAAAAGCTGCAGGAATCCTGCAGGTTGGGACGTGCTGCTGAAGGAATGTTCTGCATTTCTGCTCTTCGCGTTGCTGCAGCATGACAAGTTTACTGCTGTAGTACCTGACCCATAGCACCCATTCTTAAAAACGCATTGCAGATCTCTTCTTGTGGCACCGATGCTCACAGAGGAAACAATTTCATCTATGTGAGAAAGAGACCGTGTCCCCACATACGTTGTGGGGAAAAAGAAAGTTGCAGGGTAAGGTTATTGGTCCACTTTTATTTGTGGTGCATATTTCACTGAAAGGTCTTCAGCTTTGAAACACTCTCTTGACGTTAAATCTATTTGCTATTATGGTTGGTACTGTAGCGTGTCTCTGGTGTTTGTGAGTTAGTGTTCTCGTGCTGAGAGCAGGGAAGGAGTGAGTACACACAGAAGCATAAGATGGTCTGTATCAGAGCGTTCACTTCGTGTTTGGGGTGATACCATATTGACTGGTTTCCCCTCATACAACGAAGGATTGATTGAGCACGGGTAGCGCTTGAAGAGATTTCTTAATGATGGGGCTGAGGCTCTTTGGGTCAAGCAAACGGGTGTTTTCCACGATCCTACTTTATCTGGTCTCTGCTGCTTTGTGTAGAGCTTTTCTGGTGTCATGAAAATACCGTGCATTTGGTGATTGAAGTTAACATCTTGGTGATGCTGTCAGTGTCTCTAAGAATTCTTTATTAATTTTTCTGCGGAGGGTGAAAGGTTAAAGCTTGCTTGTACTCTGATGCTCTCACTCTCTGAAGGCTTCCTGTGGGGTGCTCTTTGTTGCATACCTAACATATGCACTTAGAATAAATAAGAACTTTAATTTCATCCCTTTTACGTACAAAAATATTGGGTAATTCTGTTTTGAAAGAGAACAGATGAGATTTTCCTTCTTAGGCTTCTGGAAAGAAAAGAAAATAAATCAGTAGAGGTTTACAATCAAGGAATGGTTGCTGACAGATGGTAAATGTTGGAGTAAAAGGGTTCTGCAGCTTGGTTGGTTGATTAAGCCTTGACAGAATTTTACCAGTAGACCAAATACGTAGTTCTAGATCTGTTAAATCGTAGTTTGCAGGTAGGCTATAATAACTGGTGGCAAAGGAACGTGTTTGCAGTGTACAGCATGCATTGTGCTATCCCCTACCTTTTGATTTTTTTTTAATTGTGTTTCTGCCCAAGAGGTGGTAAAATAGCCGCAGGAATTAATTCCATATTTAGAAAGTTTCCTTTACGAACCAAATGTCATGTAATAAAGGGCACCCAGGGAAATCAATATTTTAGTTCTGCTTGCATAGTACATTCTAACATATCCGAGGTAGCTGTGCCGTGAGTCCTTCTGATGGTGGGCTTCAGAAAGCAGGCGATACTGTTTAAAACACAGCTTTCACTGAGTGATGTATTACGTTTTTATTTGTGTTCTAACTTTATTAACATGTTTGTCAATTTGAGTACGGGGAAGGGCAGGTGGTTCCCATCCACTTTTTGCTTAACTTCCAATGCAACTTCAACAGTAATGAGTGCTGCAACTTTATAAATAAGGAAATTAAATATTCCTTTTTGGATATGTTTTTATCACTTAAATGACTTTTTTCATGTATGGATTCTGTTTTTCTAATTAGAAGATGCTTTAAACTAAATTATGAACGTAGGAGAATAGTAAGTTTGAGGAATTAGGAAGGTCTACCACCAGGTTTGGTTAGAGCTCAGCTATGAATTTACAGGGTTTACAGAAAATACAGAGCATTGGAGCAGGAGGTGCCTTGTCTATATTAATGTCCTCGGAAAGCGCGCACGGAATTGTACGTTAAGTCTGATGCCAGCTTTTTGCTGGAGCACGCCTGCAGTGGTGCATGGCTCGAGTTCACTCTTACCGCTTGGGATTGCTCCTCCAAGGCTCCTACGTGGGAGAAGCTTGCTGCACCCAAAAAGCATCGTGCCTCTGAAAGTCCTATGACACTGAAACCTTTTCTTCAAGCTTTATGAGTGATACCTAAGAGAACGTGACTGGCAGAAACTGAGGTGGGGTTTCTCTGTTTTTGGCTTATTTTTTTGTGTGCGCTCTGGATAGCTGTTTGCTCCTCACCCCTCAGACCAGTGGCACTTCTGTCTTCTGCTCTGTCACTTTGGTCTGTTGTAGTTTACAGGAGAGGCTCTTTGAACGGTTGGGGAACCACCCTGTTCAGATGTCTGTAATGAATTTACGAAATGCTATTTAGAGTACGGTGTTTACAGTGAGGTGGCTCTCTTGAATATGGCCAATTTTGTGGTACTCACTTGGACAGTGTCCTTTTAAAGAACCTCTGAGTCTTGACTCAGAACCTGCTGAGTCTGCTCAAAGGTGAGCTTCCTTCTTACGTATGTACCCTTCTTAATTGGTAGCCTCTTTTCCTATGGAAATGTGATTTCTCAACCACCGTCATGAGTAGAAAAAGTGCCTACAAATCGCTCCTTTATTATGGCAAAAGGGAAACGCAGCTGTCCTATATCCAGTTTGGCCATCCAGCATCAGTCGGTAGGCATGTAATTTCAGAATTGCTAACATGTGGTGCTTCTTCAGAGGAATGCCAAGGGAGATGCGAGGAAGCTACGTTTCTTGTCTTGGAAGAAGAATAGACAGTTTTGCTAGCTTTGCTGCTCATATATATATATAAAAAGTCTTTTTCTAGGGCCTAGGTGGTGCAGTTTGCTGTTTGATGATTTAACTAAGGTTGTGATTTTATGCTCTGTTGCACCGGCATTCTGTCAATCTAAACACGTCTCAGTTTATCTTGCATTTTAAATTCACAGGCACAAGATAGATCTGACTATCCTCAAAAAATGAGGAAATCGTGCAGTGGGTTACTCTGTTTAACCTCTGCTGAATTAATTAATGCAGCCTTTGTTTATAAGCAAGGTCTGAGAGTGATAGGGTATAGATTATTTACTGCATAGAAACTTCTCCTTTTTTCCTGACTTCTTGTACCAGCACACTTGTGTTAGTTAGTAAGCTTTTACTTCTAAATGTATGAAAGTCAGATAAATTCATAAAAGAGATTTATGGTGATTCAAGAGTATCCTTGCTCAGAATTACAGTTTTTGTGAAGCTGGTTTAAAGTTGCAGCTATGCTGAAATGGATACTGTTTTGCTTAGATGAAGTGTAAAACATTTTTCAAAAACCACAGTTTTTAATAATCTATTTTGTATATGTTTTTTGTTCCCATAGCTTCTAGTCCCTCAAGGATTCCAGCAATTGTCAAAACGATTTAATATTGATTACACTGTTTTGCCACAGGCTATAGGAAGAGCCCATGAGACTGTGAGTAGTGCAGACCATAATGCTGAACGTTCCCAGCTCGTTTCAGGGAGGGATGAGTGCCATCCTTGGGCAGATTTCTGTCCCCTTGGGAAGTTGTTCTGCGCCTTCCTTGGTGCTACAGTTACACGAAGCGAGACGCTTTGCCGTAGCGAACCATGTGCTGCGTGTTTGGTGAGGCTGCCAAACCTTGCCCCCAAAGACAAGAAGACCCCTTGCCCCCAGAAGATCCTGTCCTGTGCAGACTGCTGCTGAGGGAGCTAAAGAGCAAACCCGTGCACCACAAGGGGAGGCATGCAGGAGCTCTCTTAGTCTGCACCCTGCTGCTGGTGGCAGATCTGTGAGCTAGCAACGTTTTTATCTAATTTGCTGCTGCTTCCTGAAGGTGAAACAGATGCTAGACCTTTAAGGTTAAATTTCTTTGGCTTCCCTTGTGCTGCTCAGCCTAGGGAGACACGGAATATCACATTCCTTCAGCCGAGATGATTTGGCATCAAGCTGAAAGGTAAAAACACTGATAAAAATGGTTTTCTTTGCTGCTAGAACAAAGACTACTCAAGTTGTGAACTGGTTGGCCTGGAGTGGGGAATGCCAAGGAAAAGCAAAATCCTTTGGAACAAAGGAAACGTGTGTCTCTTCTGGGGATGGGTCGGAGGAGGCAATCAAGGACAGTGGGTTGCTGTTCAAAGCTGAATATCGCAGTAAAAATAGCAGGGCAGGTAAAGAGAGACTTGGGGTCTTGTGACTGTCTGTGTATTTCCATATAGACTTTAAACAAAGATGGTTTTGCTCCTGTCTGTCTCGGGTGAAAGCATTTATACAAATTCTTTAAATATGCCTTGGCAGCTCTTACTCTTAGGTTTTCTCCTGAATTACAGCCTTGTTCAGTAGACCTCAAATCTTAGGTGTGCATTTCACTGCAACACGTCTAGGGCTCCTTGGAGACATCAGGTAGACCGCAAGTGATAGACGTGAAACTTTCCCTAAGCTTTCTCTTGGCTGGCAGCCTGGGAAGTGCCAAGGAGGAAGGGATCAAAACCATCTCTCTGACCAGGCGCTGGCACAACCTGCTTCATTGCCTGAGGCCGTCTGGGTTGTGGCTTTTTCCCCGTGTGCAGCCACGTAAAGAAAAAAATACAGACCTGGCAGCTGCTCGTGGTTGGCTGTGTCCAGAGTTACCACCTGAATGGGTGTTTTACGCCTCGTGTTCTGGCTGAAGGCGACGTGATGCGGGAGGAGAAGCCGAGGGAGCATCCGAGGGATTACTCCTGGCAGCGGGGCAGGTGGGTTTGTCTGCGCGTCCTGCGCGGCGCTGGCAGCAAGGTGTGTGATCGTGTTAGCAACAACCGCAGCCACGTCTGAAGGGTGTTGATCGCTTATGTCATTGTTTTGATACTTCCCGAGTTCTCTGCGTATTCACGGCTGCTGTAAATAATAACGTGTAAGATTGCTGCCATGGGTCACTCGGTCTGCTGGCAATAGCCAAAAAATTCCCACATCAAGCGAAAGCGTATCTGATCCCGAAATCGCTCTCGGCGCGCGTGTTGTGTGAACATGGCTGTTGACTGAGGTCCCGATCTGAATCGGGTATCCAAAGTTGATGACTTACGCAAAACAGCATTCGCTGCGAGGTTACCGGTGTTGTGGCTTGCCCTGTGGGGAGAGCTAACAGGCTGTGGGTTTTTTTATTATTATTTTCGTTTGTTTTTATCTTTTAACTCTTCTCAGATGAGGTGCTTCACATCTAAAAGCTTTGGCAACCCGGTGTAATGTTTCAAGTGTTATCACAATGGGGAAACAAAATCATGCTCGAAATATCACGGCTCAGCAGCGCCCGTTTGGCGAAGTTGTTATTGGGTGTTAGACCCAGAGCAGCAACGCTGTTCTGTGGTGCTGCTGCACACTGAGGTCTTGGGTTTTGGGATGATAACAAAGCACAGAAACTGGCTCCTCCCTTTATCCTCCTGTGCCCTTGAAGGAGTCATTTGGTTAAATTCCTTAATATTTTTGCAGCTGTGGTTGTGATTTATTAACTGATGCTGCCTTGAAGAAGAGCCTGTGTCTGCAGCAGAGTTTTCATTACTCATCTGTCAATACTTGCAGAGTGAAACAAATGGGTCTAGGTAGAGAGGCTTCTGCTCTTCTGGGTAAATGCTCCGGTTTATTTTTCTCCCTCCCTGCTCTTTTACTGAAAGGGGAGATACAGACAGTTCTTGGTGCAGTGCATGGTAGTGCTGTATTGGATAGGAAGGTCTGGCCTGCTTTGTCTGTCGGGATTATTTAAAGCTATGATGTTTAGATTTTAGTAAATGAACCAGAAGGAATTGAAAACATCTCTCTTTCCCAAAATATTCTAACTCATACAGCTGTAAATGCCCTTTATCCTGAATCATACCAGCTGAAGAATTGCCAATTTCTCTTTTGCAATGGGCAAAATGTGATTTCTGGCCCGTGGTTCGACATTGTGCTTGTCAGGAGAAGTCCAGTTGAGATTATTATTTATTTTCCTTACATATTCCATAAAACTGAAAATGAAATAAACCAAAATGATTGCTTTGCTGCGTCTACTGAAGCAAACTGCAGGTTTTGCAATAATTGTCTCGGCTTCTGCGTGAAACGTAGGAGGCAATTTGTCTGCCTGGATTTTACTTTTTTTGCATGCTGATTGGAAACGAAGGGCACGTCTTACTTTGAAGCCCCTGCAGAAGAGGGAAACCTGCTCCGAGGGACTGAAATGCAGAAGGTTTTCGTGTTGGTACGTGGTGTGGGAGAGCTCAGGGCACTAACATTTTCTGGAGCAAGCGCGGGTTCGCTGCGCAGTGCCTTGCCGGCACGGGGCAGGGCTGCAGCAGGCGGACGAGGTGTAAGCAGGGAGCGGGACTCGCGGATCCGAGGGCACTGACTCACTTTCCACATGCTGCTCTCGAGTCTCACACTTGACTGTGACAAATGTTTAACAGAAGAGCAGCCAGGCTAGTGAGCAAGCAGACTTAGGAGCCTGAAGTTAGCACTGATCACCTTCTGTGCGTATGCATTTTGGGGGAAGTACTGGAGTCCTTGCGCCCTTTCCCTGTTGTGCCACCTATTTTGCTTTGTTTTTATTTGACTTAGCAAAACACGGCGGGGAAAAAACATGCACAGCAGTTCCCTGTGCAAGAAGATAGAAAGAGCTGAGGCGCAGCCTGGTTAAGGAAGCTGATAACTTGAAGCCTTGCTTGTGTGCCTTTGTACCTTGACCACATGAGGTGTTTGCAGGTAAATCGGTGCCAATTTCCGTAGCGCAGAGCTGTCTTCTGCGGTGGAGTTGCAATCAAAAGTGTTTGAAAGCCTCTCCTGTGCGAGGCTGTTCTGCGTTACCCCAGCCTGCAGCGGGAGCGGAGGGAACCAAAATCTCTGCCAGGTTGAGCTTTTGATTAACTGCAAGCGTGAGGACCTTGTTTGGAGATAAAAACCGCTCAGCGGGTATTTCCATGGGCTTCCCCCACAATGAGCAGTCTCAGCTTTAAGTAGATGCATTGCACATTGTTTTGAATGGGAGAGATAAGGACTTGGACTCGATGATCCTTGTGGGTCCTTTCCAACTCGGGATATTCTGTGATTCTACAAATATCGAAATCCCATTTTTTCAGTAGCCTTAATCTGCTGACCTTATGTGAAACAGTGGAAAATAGGTCAATTGAGGGAGAAAGGAAGAAAAGATCTGCACAGCACAGTGGTAAGCGTGTTGGTCTGATCCCCACCCAATACTGTATTCTGATTTGAAGGGGTTTTTGCTCTGCAAGGACAAAGATAGCTTCCAAAATGTGGTGGAGAGCCATTGTAAACTCCCCAAGTGAGAAGAGTTAGTATCTAATATGACTTTTTAAACAATTTTCAGATTGCTTATACATCTTCACGCATCTTTAATCTGTGCACAGGTGTCAGTGCATGCATTTGGCCAGCTTCGACTGTGAAGTTTGGAAAAAAAAAAAAAGCAAAAAAAAAAAGCAAGCTATGGAGTATATGAGCAAGTAACATATATAAATTCCAGCATTTTATGTAGCTGTGCAGCCTATCAAATTCCAGCAGTGAGACTCTCTTTACAAATGCTTTTGTATTTTTTCTGTTGACTCATCCATCCAACACTTGTAGTAGCACTTCAGTACTGCATTATAAAGCCGAAGATTGAAACAAGGCTGTTCTTGAGCTGGTTTAATCAACAGATGCAATTAATACAATAATGTTTGTGCTGACACCCAGTCTCACTGTGACTGCATTGTGGGCAGCGTTGCCAGACAAGGAGATCTCTGTGGCCGGGGCCTCGCTGTACAAGCAGATCACGAAACGTTTGTGTTGAGCAGAAGATGAACATTGAAAGAGTTTCAGACCGATCCATAGCTGGCAAAGGGCCCCCCTGGTGCTACGAGCAACATTAATGAAAGGTTGAAACGCAATCTGCAGCGCTTCTAATTTAGTTGATGGGTTTATAAAATGCTGGGATTTCTGTGTTACAGAACATCAGCAGCGTAAAAGGAAGGCTCAGATTGGTTTTGTTCTGTGTGAATAAATGTGGGGTGGTGGTGAAGGAAATACAGTTTGGACTCAGAGCTTTATTCTCACATTAGAACAATGTCAGTCCCAAACCAGTGCTTCTCAGATGTATTTTACCCTGGGAACTTGCATAAAACGTCTTCCCTTTCAGCTATTTCATTTTTAGCTGTACACAGGGTGTAACCATTGTTTAAGGGAGTGTCGGTGGCACGGGGCCAGTTGATATGTAAACCCTATCACGAATTGTTTTAAAGAGAGTGCGATTTTCTGTGCTGAGATATATCGATGACTTTTCTCAGGGCAGGAAGTCCATGCTGACTCCAGCAGTTGCCGGAGCAGCTGTTCATTACGAGTAAGCCATATGTAAAATCTTGTGAAAGCCTTAATATCAGTAGGAAGCAGCGCGAGCTTAAATGATCACCACTCGAGTGTGGCTGAGCCGTGTCAGTAGCTGCTTTCATATTTTCACTTGCTTGGAATTTTACATTGGAAAAGGTTTCTGGTTCTTACGGTGGCAAAGTCTGTAGGACAGTTTACAGGGAGGTTGTTTTTAACTTCAGGCTCGTTAATGGTTGTAAAGGCTTGCCTGGACACTCCCCATATCTTGCTCCAGGGTATGAATTTATTTGATTTAACCCACGGTGAGTTGATGGAGCAGCTTCTGTCTCAGTAAGGGTATCTCTCCTGGCTCCGTGGCTTCTAGGATTTCCTGACATCGTAGCACTGGTGTTACTTAGACTGGGTTTCTGCCAAGTCCTGTATTAGGACTTGTATTAGGACAGGGCACGTGCTTGTAATGCACTTCCCTCCCTGTCCTGAGCTTCCTAATCGATCAGCTGGGGGTTTTTTGTTATAGCCTGTCTCTGTTTTTAATCACGGAGCTGTCTGTGGTTGAGGCTGATAGATAGCTTTCCACCCAAAAGTCCATTTTGAATTAATGAACATTTAGGTTAATTTCTGTAACTGACATTTTCAGGAAAAAAAACGGTTGTTATTTTGGTCTGGAAGCTTCGCCCCGTGCCAGCCGTGAGCAGCGAGGCGGCGCTGGGCTGCGTTGGGCCCCCTCTGGGTACGGGTGGCTGCAGCATCGCCGCTGACCTTTGGCTTGTGAAAAAAGTGTGCAAGAAGTGCCGTGCTGCAGACGTGAACCCGCCCGGAGGCTGAGCGTGCAGTGATGGTGGGAAACCCTTCCACCTGCAGCCGACCTGGTACACAAGGGGACCCGATGTAAAGCCTTCCTAGCTGAGCTTCTGCGGGATTTCCAGCCCACGGCCGGGTTACTTCCTTCATCCTACACTTGAACTCTGCGTTCGATTGCTTTTTATTTTGTATTGTTCCTTGTTGCCCGTGACACCAGGATGTGATTTCGTCTTTGTCACCTCTTCCCGCCTTTAGTTTCTCCTAGTTTATAATTTTTTGACACGTATATTGTTTTTTGTACTGCATCCTGGCAGAGAGCTTGTGTCACAAGGTTTTTGTTCAGCAGGGTTGTCCTGGAGATGTAGAGGGATGTGCCCCAAATAGCGGTACGTCTCACAGCCGCGGGCTGTACGTGTACATCTTGCACAAGCAATAGATAACTGCTCTTGTTGCTGAGTGTGATGTGTCAGGGCATGGTTCACGAGGGTGGTAGCAAGGGGAAATAGGGGGTGTTCTGGCTTATTTGGAAAACAAGATTCAGTTTCCTTTGATGTAATAATTTCATGAATCAAAAAGGAAAATGAGTAATAATCCTGAATGTTTGTCTAGAGCTTTACATTTTCAGAGCATCATGTAAGCACTTATCCTGTCCCTTTGACTCCGTGCTGTCTGTAGTGAGGCGAGAACAGTAAGTACAGCTTGTGCCTCTGCTTCATTTACTGCTAGGGTTTAAGTTGTTGCTTTGGACGGATGATGTCTACTTCTCCATAAGCTTCTGCTGGCTGTTCAGCTCATCGCTAGAGCTGTGTACCCTCTCAGTGGGTTGGTAAATCATGTTTTAACGCATTTCAGATCTCACTAGGCAGGGAGCGCGGCAGACAGTGCTGTGTAGTGGTGGCACCGCTTGTTTGTAGGGAAGTGCAGGTGTGCACAGAGCATGCCACCTAGAGGAATGGAGCTAGCAAGGCTGGACGGAGCCATGCTTTGCTGGATAAACGTAGGGGGCTGCGAGAGTGACTGTGTCGAGACCTTCTTTGTGCAGTGCATGCTGTGGCCCTGCCTCTGGTACGTTCACCAAGCCAAGTGTGAGAAGGTCCTGCACAGCCAGCTTTCCATCAACTCCTCAAAAAGAGCTTCTCAACTTTTTACCTGAGGTTACTGTTGATGATTTAGCATTCTGCTTACGTTGATCCTCATCTTTCACTGAGTCTTGAGAATCTGAAATTAAATCGAGGATCTCACCTCAAATATCTTCTGGGAATTAGGGTGAGGAATCTAGCACAAGGTGTGATTTGATGGGATAATGCTCTCTAAGCTCTGTGCTTTTTTTGGCTTGTATGTTGCAATTTCTTTTGCAGGAGACTAATAAATTTCCCAGAAGATTATCCTAATTTCCAAAGTCTCAAAGTCTGAGTTGTAATTAAGCACTTAATTTGATGAGGTTTTTGAAATGTGTTGCTGGTCTGCCGGCAGCTTGGGGAAATGGTTCCATCTGCAGCCCAGCTTCCCTCGTGTAGGTTCAAGCTCACAAAGCCGATGTATATTTAGAAGTGCCAGAACTTCAGCCTGCCAGACAGGCTTCAGAAAATTGCTCCAAATTCATGCTTTCTGGATAGGCTAAAGCCAGATTTGAAAGAAGTCCACCTTCTTTGAAGAAGCTCAAGTGATCGTTAGGGAGATGGCAGATTTTCATTAACGCATGGGCAGTGAGCAATTTTAATAATGCATCTGATTGCTTACAAATTACATTGAGTTCCCCCATTTCCACAAATTGCAGCAATCATTCCATCCAAGAGGGAAGCTATTATTTTATTTCTTTGAAATGAAAAAGCGTTTCTTTTTTAGTTCATGTTTAACGTCCTCTGTTCTTTGTGAGCTGAGCCTGCATCTCGCCTCTGCTAGCGAGGTAGTTTCCCCGAGAGCCAGAAGCACAGAGTCAGCTGCTCTAACTGGGCTGTCGTCGTCGCTGGAAAGGTTTCATGGGGTCGTGCTGGTAAGCTCTGCTCTTCGTGGGACTCCCATGCAGTGGTTTCTGTGGTCAGTGAACTGCTGAAAGCCGGAAGGGGACAGTAGCTTGTGCTGTTCCTGCAGCATGAGGGGCGGTGGTGGAGGTCTGGGAGAAGTGGTCCAGGTCCAGCGTTGATGTGCCTCATATGCAGCATGAGCAATGCTTCGGCAGCCCAGAAAGGCACCCTCCAAACTCTGCTCATGTGCTCTGCTGAATTTCAGGTGCTGGAATACGGCGGGGAGGTTTTCCTACGGGTGCTGAGCTAGTGTATTTCCCTTGCAGTCGGGGACGAGGAGCTTGTATATAGGCAGGAACCGCTGAGGAACTGTAACTTTACAGTGCAGTAACTTGAGGGTTTCCACCATACGTTCCTTTGTGCGGTCTCCTAGCCCAAGCCAGGCCACCATCCAACGTCGTGATCATCCAGTGAGCCAGGGAATTGTCAGGTAACCACGTGGTAGGCTTGACCAGACAGTATTTCCTCTTTAGGACAGAAGTCTGTTTTTGATCCATGTTGGAGTAATGTGTGTCACAAGAAGGTCGTAACCAATGACTTAGGCTCATGGGAATCTAATACAGAAATGATAACGACTGGGCAGAGGTTTTCTGTTTCATGCTGTTTGAGGTCATAGCTTCTAGTTGACTCTGAGTAAGTTTGTGTCTTCTGCTAAGATTTCTCTCTGTTAATTTAGAAATCCTGCCCCCCTGCCCCTCCCCAGAGTTAAAACTTTTATGCTCAAAACCTCAGGAGCAGGCTTGAAGACTTCATTACGCTGTGCCTTTGTGGTGACCCCCACATATTTCCATCGAGACATTAGGATGGCCTTCCCATTTCCTCCTATTCTCAGTTTAACTTTTCCTGTTATGGGAATACCAAAAAAAAAAAAAAAAAAAGGAAAAAAGAAAAATGCAATTAGTCATATGTTAAAACAACCAGACTAAAGCCAGTAGGAAGAGCATCCTTTATGCTTTATGGGGCCATGCATCAGCGTGCCATTTCGGCTGCGGCCGGAGCTGTTGCGAATGTTGGCCACTCACACATTTAACAGGCCCGCTCCGTGGCTCCCTCCTTACCACACGTCCCTTTTTGCTGATAACTTTCTGTCCTCCGGGCTACTGACAGCTGTTGTCCACTCGCTGCTAATTAAGAAAGCAGCATGAGCGATGGCAATGTGGTCTGGAGAGATTGAGCCCCCCTCGCTGCAGCAAAGCGTTTCAGCCTGATTAAAAAGTCTGAGTGACAGCTGAGCGGCCTTTTTTTCCTCCCCTGTCTGTGGAGCTTCTCTGTAGATAGCCCGTTTGCTATCGAAACTCTCATGTCGGGCACCCTCTGTATCTCAGTGTTTTTTAGATCCTGTAACAATAAGCAATGTCAGAACAGATTTACTATTGAAAAAGGGGGCACGTGTGAAATTTAAGCGTCTATAAAGCCACATATTTAACACGCAAAGCGTTGTGGACATCTGTGCTGTTACATAGAAATTCAAATGTAGGTCATTTTTTAAATGAAATGATGCTTACTTTGTTGAAAATTTAAAACTAGATAGAAAATCAAGATTATCATGAATGAACAGCACTTAAGTAGACGGATTGAGTGGATTTCAAAGATGCTCCCTGTTTGTTTAAGGATTTTCCTTGTCTGTTTTGTTTCCTTCTTTGGTTTCCTTGTTTTGTTTTCCCTCGTTTTTCATCCAGTCCCGATGGGTGATCTTTTGTATAATGGTTGTGCTGTGATTTTCAAGATGCAGCAGGAGCATGGGCTTGAACTCTGGAATTCCCTTTCTGGGCTGTGCTTCTATGGAGATAAAATGGTAAGGCTGACATTAAGATAACAAAAGATCCTTGTGTTAATAGACATCCAGAAGATGTGAATTGAAGTGATGGTGATTTGGTAGAAGCCGCCTCCTCCTGAACCAGTGATGCTCTCTGGAGCTGTTTACCCCCAGCAATATTGTGACTCTCTGTATTCCAGATTTGACCTGCAAAATCCAATCTGAAATCTTGTTTGCAGTAAGTGGGGTCTGTGTACCCCCTAGCATGCTCTGCAGGCAATGTCCTTTCCTCTCATATCTGGACTATAATTCCTTCCTGTTGTGATTTTTCTCATGCTTGGCTGTTACCTTTTATCTTGGAGGTGATTGTTTCATGATACAGTACCACAGCACAATCAGATCTCCTCTTTAAAAGCACTGTGTGTGTATAGGAGTAAAATGGTTATGTTAAAAAAAATCACTGCCAGACTCGGCTCCTTAGGCTTGTGAAAATCCTTTAACTAATGATGTCTGCCACAATATAATTGACCAGCAGAAACAAGTCCAGCGAGAGGAAGGTGTGCCTTTGACTCTACTTGCTCCTATTCACCTTGCGTGCCCATCACTTTGCCTCGTGATCACTTTCTGAAGGAAATCCTGGAGCATTTGACTTCAGCTTTTCCAACAAAGAAGTGTTTTACGTTTGTTGAACAAGAGCTGCTCTAACAGTCAGCGCTGAAAATATTCAGCTGAATATTTTCAATATTAAAATGATGGGAATTGCTGCAAAATGTGTTGTATTTATAACTAACCAAACTAGGCAGACTTTTGGGGATATGGGTGGTTCAGTGAAAGTGCTATAATGTCCTTGGGAAGCTTTTTGTTTTCACGTGAAGAGAGCAGATGCTGATATGATGCAGATAGAAGAGAAATCCTATCACCAAATCGGCCCCGAGTCCCCAAGCTGTAATCTGTAAATAAAGTGATTTATGGGTATTATAATGAAAATGGTGGCTTTTTTTCTCCAGACACAATATTGTTTCCAAATAGATCTCTCATTATTACACTCTGGTTTGGCTACTAATTTTATGAAATAAGCCTGGTAAATGTAAGGTTGGAAAACTAATGTTTCTTTATCGTCTGCCAGTAAGAATTTATGGAGACACCAAATCCCAATCCGTCTTGCTGTGGGAGCTAATTAAGACTATAAGGGAGTGGTTTCTTGCTTCAAAACGCTGAAAACGACTGTAAGCATTCATACTGTTACATCTGGAGAGCTTGTTACGGGTGGTGAGATTGATTGTGCAGGCTCATTTGCTGTGAGCATCGGTTGATTCTTTCCAGTAACCTGATTATTGCTTGGACAGCTTTGCCAAACTGTTTACTACCTGCTGCCCGGTGACTGGCAGTGCACGCTTCCAGCAGATTATAGGAATATTATGCGGCTTCAGGATCGTGGTTAGTCCTTTTGTCCTTTGTTGTCAGTCACGGTGACATCAGGAATCGAGCTGCCAGCCTCCAGGTAGGTCTCCCACCAACAGTGACATGTTTTTACATCTGTTCTGCATTAGCTCTTCATGTGACTGATGGCAAGTGTCAGTTGCTCTGACTACCCACAGCTTATCCTTTTGTGCCATGAGTTTATGGCTGTATAAAATGAAAAACCACCACACCGTCATTTCAGAGAGAGAGGGGTGGCTGATTTGACATTAAAGGGGTGAAAGAAACATTCTGCAAATTCCTGTGTAAATTGCTAGATGCCTGTTTGGTGGTAGGTTAGGCTTAGTTCAGCGTCAAGTCTTAACAAAATCCTAGAGCTCTGCTGCTAGGTCTGCAGTTGATTTGCCTTCCACTGGGTGTGTGAATGGGCAAAGTATTTCAGTAGAGCTGGCGCTTCTTGGTTGGATGGTTTTGCAAATTTAGACGTGGTTCCTAATGGGAGAGCACAAACCATGAATTTCCTTTACAATAGAATACATTGGTTTTATGTTGTGAAGGAATGGGTTTAGTTCCTCTGGTTTCCTGATTCCTTATCATACCACAGGAGTGTCCTTTAAAGAAGCAGAAAAGAATAAATAAAAATGCTCTAACAAACTGTGATGTTCTTGAGGGGGAAAAGAAGAAGTAAGTGCAAAAATTTTGTGAACAGGCCACTGGGTGCTAGGGAGAGTGCCTGCAAGAAAAACCTCCTCCTTGGAGGTTTGTCAGCTACTTTTGCTCAGCAAAGCTGGACTTTATCTTGTAATCTTTAAGAAACAGCTTCCCATATATATGAGAGTTATCCCAAATATTTCCTTTTATTGCCAATTTGGCTCCTAATTAGCTTAATCCACTTTGCAAGTATACGTTTTTTTTCCAGACTAAACCCATATGCAATAGGAAGTTAATTGGGAATGTGATGGTTGTGTTCCCAACCTTCACCTTGATTTGAATCGACTTACCTGGGTGGAAAAGCCCGTTCATTTGGAAGTCTAAATTGTAAGGTTCTTGTGGCTTTGAGCATTATTGCACTTTATCATGATAAATTACTGGTGTGTTATGGTTTCAAGTGATCTCCCTTAAAGTATAGATTCTTACAGCTGCCAGAAAAACAGCTCAGCTCTTCTGCTCCGTTCTCTGCCAGCGAATAGCAAATTATCCTCACTGTGTGTGAAGTACTGAAGTCAAGGAAGCATTTTCTATAGATTTTTAATTCTCTTTTATAAGTGATTGAAGCGCTGTTGAAAACGTCTTCTTTGAGGGGCTTCTTTCAAAGTTTCCATATGAATGGGTTCAGCTTCATAACTTAATGTTGTGACTGCTATATACAGTGTTTTGTTTAGGTTTTTAAATAAAACAGCAATCAAGCAGTTTTGTTGAGAGCTTTTTGAATCTATGGCTTGTGTATAATACAATGTTCAGGATGGATGTGGAAATGCTCTGTGTTGTTCAAAGTCACAGAGGCTGTAGGAGTCTTCTCTGGAGGAACTTGGGGCTCCTAATGTATTTTTATGAAGCAGGTTTTCCCAAGTCAAAGTGCCTCTTCCAGATTTTTTTTTGAGACGTTTTCGTGTTTTGCAATACTGTGTAAGTTACATAGTTGGTTTTCAGGTTAATGAAGGATGATGGCACATTTCGTGCATTCAAAGACTTTCCTGAGTGCAGAGTTGCCAGAAATGGAGTGGGAAAGATACCTTCCATCTGTCATTCTTCTACAGGAATCAGCAGTTCGGAAGTGGATGTAGCTGAGCGTTATTTGCTGAGCATCTGAGCAAGGTTAATGAGTACAGGGAGGGCAACAGGGGGACACTTACCTCCTTAACTGGGGAGGGAGGCAAGTTGATTTTGTGGGGTAAGTCTGTAAACAGGGCAGAGAGGAAAGGGGAGCTTCCCCAGAATGCATACTAAAATAAACGAGGTCCGAGCTCAGATCTGAAATCTTGCCGTGAGACCGTGCAGGGCGTAGCGGGAGAGTGCTCCTTGCGGGGAGCAGGTGTTTGGTGAGGTCCCGCAGTCGATGGTTGCAGTGTTCGGCTGCTTGCACCCCTCTCCCATGGTACAGGACTACTGCTGAGCAGCACCCTATCTCCTCCTCTTCCTCCTTCTTTATTCCTCTTCATGTGCACACTGTGAATTGACAGATAAGAATAGAGAAAATGTCAAGGTCTGAGGGCTAGCAGTGCCCCCCCCTTTTTCCTTATTGCAGTGTCCTAGAGAGATATTATCCCAGGCATAAGTGTTTTTTAATTCATGTGATATTAGGTAGCAATTACAAAGCTATAATATTTAGCTAGGCTACCACAAAGCTTAGTGCTAGATGCTTCATATACTGCAAAATGGAATTATTAAACGTGCATCCTACAAAGTCAGTTCTCCGTGCAGCATTATAGGTGGTGGCTGGTGCATGGTTTACAGGGTTTCTTGTCGCCACACTGCAGCGTGATTTTTGTTTAATTTTTTTTTTGGCTCGTTGGCTGGACCCAGGTGAAGGCTCTCGGTTTCTGGTGAGGGGAAGTACAGTTTCCCTTGAGACAGAGCTGCAGCTTGCACAGGGTGGTCGTGCGTTATCAGATGGTGAGGTTAAATGCAGAAGGTCTGGGAGGTATTTACCCCTGTAAGAACGGCACCAGAGATGTTTTTATAAGCACGCCTTTGTGTCTTTTTGAGCCCAGCTGCCATGAAACGCTAAATCCGCTGCAGAAGTCAGTATGTCACTGAATGGGTTTGACGCCGAAAGAGCATGAAGTTAATCAGGCTAAAGCTCTGACAAAGCACCAGGCTTAGCCCGACGGAAAAGCAAGCGCTCTCTGGACGCGCTGGAGCGTAGCCCGACCTGGGGCCGCCAGACCCCGCGCACGTCCTGGGGCCTCGTGGGCTGAAGTTTCTCCTGGCAGACTGCTCCTCACTTGCCAAATGGACCAAATGAGCTCCCAAAATATTGCACAGTGTACCACCAGCTGAAATCATTATCGATTCACCTTGCGGGTCTGGTCAGCAGGATCGCCAGACGATTGCCCGTTGTTTTGCAGAGACATAAATAGCTTTGGCAGTTGTGGTTTCGCTGCTTTGTCAAAACCAAATTAAATCTAAGTACCGTAGAAAGTTATTTCTTATTTATAGATTCCTAAAGTCTCTCTGCCACGTAATCTGGGCAGGGGCTTTGAAACATGCTTTTTCACGTGGAATGGATCGTGGCCTTTGAACGCGTTTGCCGTGTGCCCCCATGGCAGGTAGGTCCCGTGGGCAGGAGCTCGCTTCTGAAACCTGACGCCCTGCTCTGCATGGGATGTGATAGCCGAGGGAAGGGGCTGCTGGTAAAACCTCGCTCCCAGAGCTGGTAATTCCAGATTTATTCAGTGATAAAAGAATTGTTTCAGCATGGAGTGTAAAGAGATGCTGAGATAAGGTTCAGCTTTGATTTTGGTAAAATACATGCCTTGTTTTAGCTCCCTTTACCTATCACCCTGTTTGCTGTATGTTAGCATTAAAGGTGTTTCTTCTTGAAAGGCAAGCTGACTTCCTGTATCGGTAAACTGGAAGCTCATTAAAAATTAGAAACTGGTTCTTAGTAGGGCCCACTTTTGGTAATTTCCAGGAACTGCTTAAATACAGACAGCCAGGGTGATTACAAGAAATAAGGTTGCACTCGAGCAAAGAATTAAGCTCCAGTGGACTAAGGCTCAGCTGTCCCCTTCTTAAGTGGGTTTTCAGACTCGTCACCACATTAGGCAACGTAATACTCGTAAATAGCTGGGAAATAGCTGCTTTTTCTTCAGCACTAAATTAACAGGTAAAATTCTAGTGAGTGTTTCCATGCTGGCAAGGCCTCAAGGCTTCAAAAGGCTTGATTGCATTGTAGTCAGCGTGTATTTCTTCAGATCCCTGCAGTGCTGCTGCTGACACTTGTACGGATCTGTAAGGGTTTGCCTCTGCACAAGTTCGTTGTTCTCTGTCTTTTTAAAAAATATGTTTTGCTTGTTTTAAAGTCTGGATTTGCTGGGAAGACTGAGGAGAACTGCAGGTATTTGTAGCCTTCGCTTTGAAACCTGTTATCTGTGGGAGTGATGTAACCAGGCAGTTTTAATTCAGGCAAGGGGAGGTAGGATGAAATGGAATTGCCACAAAGAATTGTTTACTGCTAAAGCACCTTTTAATGTTTATGTGCAGCGGTGTGAAAGATGGACATCTCGCTTAGACTGCTTAAGCTACCTTATGTTTCCTGACGGTCTAGGTATGTGCTAATCCTGCAGCTAACAAAGATGGGGGTTAGTATTTCCTCTTCCTCCTGGGCTGCTCAGTTCAATTAACATCTTGGTTTCCCTTTGCTGGAGGCACTGATGTTTCAAATTGTGCTAATAGAAGACTAAAATTTCCTACTGCCTGTAGGCAGGCAATAAAAGCGGTGGTTTGTTTGCAGATCCTATCAGGTGCAGAATAGGGTGCAGAACTGAGGCTGTGGCCTGCAGCTTCTTAACCCTTTGTGGAAGCAGCACTACAACGACGCGAGAGCAGCATCTGACCTGATTACATCCGAAATCTCACACCTGCAGTGCTGCTCTATCACTTTGCACACACGCTTGCCTCTGTATGTGGAGATAGAGAGCTGGCCCTTTGGGGCAGCAGCACGGAGCACTTCAAAGGCGAGCGATTTGCATAGCCCTCCTGCGATGCCGGCTTTTGTGGGGTAAGCGATATAAGGGAAGTTTACACTGGTCTCGCAGTGCTGCTTTAGGAGGTGGTGCTGGCCCGGTTCCTGAGACTTATCTGTCTTTCCCTTGCAGAAATGTGAGCCCCCAGCATGGTGTGGCGGAGGTGCGCAGACTTGTTTAATCTTACAGAACCCAATATCTGCGTTTCAGCATCTGAGCCCCGGGGACACGGCGCTAGTCAGAACAGGGAGAAACGAGGAGTTAGCTCATCCCCTAGCATTCATGGAAAAGAGCTTACATCACGTTCTCACCTGGACTGTTGCCCTTAATCTACGGCACTCGCTAAAGAAGGAAATAAAATCGAGCATGTTTAAGCACATATTTTCCATGTTTTGATCTTATTTCTTGAGCGCAGCCCAGAGGAGTGTGGGGAGTGCCTTTTGGGCAGTGTATAAGGTTACTCCCAAGCCTACTAGAAAACAAGGGTTAGCTTTGCAGTTCAGACTGAATGTGTAAAGAGTCTGTAATCAGAGGTCAAAAATAAAATGACTATAATTAGCAGTGTCCAAAGCAACTGGAAATTGTGTCAGGCAGATCCGAGCCAGCTTTTCTTTTCCATCACCTAATGAATGGGAGCTGAGGTTTCTCTCCAAGGATGAAAGAAGGCTGAGTTGTTTTCCATTCAAAACTGGTGCTGTGGGACCAATGCGAACTCACGACTCATTTACTACCTTGTTTTTCAGCTTTTGAACCTGCGGGCAGGTTATGAGCAATTAGGCTTTTCCCTAAAGCATCTAAAATAACGCGGTGGTTCTCGCTGTCCTGGAGAGCGCGGGTGACAACATTTTGTCACCTTGGAGATGGATAAACAGCTCCAGCAACACCAGCTTACAGCTTTTCAGGTCTGAGTTTCGAAGCTAGAAGCCGTCCAACTGAAACACAAGTCTAGCAAAGATTTTTTCAGTGTGGGAAGAGTCTAAATGTAAAACGAGAAGAGGGGAGGCAGAGTTGAAGCTGAGCTGGGTGGCAGGGCTTTTTGCTGGGCCGTGGCAGCAGCTGAATGAAACGATTTAGCTGTGGCTCACACGCTCCCTGCAGCATGGAGTGACTCAGGTACTGCACAGGCATACTTGAGCCTGCAGGGCTTTATTTTTAGATGTCTGAATCACTGTCATGACTATATCCTCATAAAGCCGTGAGCCGAGTGGGGATGCCCACAGACCCCATATTAAGTCATGTTTGGTGAACACAGACTCCCTTGCAACCGTTGTGATTTCTGCGTTCAGAGCTGCTTGCTGAAGTAATGCAGAATCTATGCCCTGTAGCTGGATTCTTTTTGTTTTTCCAATTTAAAACTAAATGTTTAGTTAGCAGCCTCAGTGGTTTTGCTGCAAGACCAGGGTGAGCGTGGACCCCAGCAGTCCTGTTGATGTTGGAGGCTACTTGACTCTTGTGTTGTTTTAGTGTTGCTGGCACAGGGGAGCCACGAGTCGTGTTACCAGTGCTGTAATCCCATTAGCTCTCTCAGGCTCGCAGGGCTGTGCAAAATCAGTACTTAAATGGGAAATTACCAGAGACTCGCCAGATGCCGCACAAAGGTTTGCTAGTGATTCGGTAAACGGCAGCGTTTCTGCTTGCGAGCTGATAGGGAACCAGCCTGCTGGAGCGACTCTGTCAGATAAAGCAGAGCAGAAGTCCCGACTGCCGCTTATCAATACATTACAGCATCTTTCAGAAAGAAGTCTCAAGGCTTTGGTGTGCTGGAGGAAACTGAACTTGGGTAGCAAAGTTCCGTTCCTGTAAATTCCTTCCTTGTTCAATTAATTGTAGCTTTGTCCTTTTTTTTTTTTTCTTTTTTCCTGCAAACCAGTTGGGTAGCGTAGCAGTTTTCAGCAGCTAGATTCCTAGTTCTTGTGTCTGCATGCATGGTGATTCCTCTATTCTGAAATATTTCAGGCTAAAAGAGGACTAGGAGGTAACGCTACTAGCTGCTCCGAACTTGCAGCTCGGTGTCGTGCATCCTCTCTTCCTCACTGAAGATTTGCTTCCAGACGTACAGCTGGAAGGAAGAAGAGCTGTACCACTAACGTACCATAAAATTAATGTTGTTGACTGATCCAATCCTTTTTGCTGCAGTCGGGAAACGTGGCTGAATTGATAAGCTGCCCTGTGCGCCTCCCAATTCCCTTGCAAACACTGCAAGCTCTTTCCACATGAGGTTGCTGCAGCTGGAGATGTCTCATTCATGGTTGCTTAGAAAAAAAAAATCAAAATAAAAATGTGCTCTCTGACAAATAAAAATGTTTTGCTTCCTCTGGAGGCCCCAGAGGGCGGCATAAAAAATAATGAAGCCTGTGAGTCACTGAGCAGAGCCTGGCCAGCTGAGAGGGAACTGAGCCTCCCTTTTCCATAGAAGTTTGTGTGCTGTCACTGCACATCATTAATGCTCACTGGTTTATGCTCATTCACTGTAATGTTGCCAAAAAAGAAAAAGGGCAGTCGGTCTTTCCGCTTCCAAATGCTGGCTGCTTCGAAGGTGACGTGATGTTAAAGGAAAAGTTTCTCCAGCACTCGAGAGCCATTGTTTGATTCTCAGGCTGCCCCTCCTCTGCCGTTTTCCTCCAAAACCTGGCCGCTCTCCTAGCAAACAAATTCCCTGGAGAGGGCCTTGGAGCAGCTCGCGGCCAGCTCCACCTAGGGTACAAAGGTTAGGGTGGGCACGCTTCCTGATTGACACGGGACCCTCGCTTTCTTTTTCTTTTTTTCTTTCTGAAGCCCTTACCGGGTCTTTTTTGGTCTCTGGATAAATTCGCTTTGCTTCTGTGGGTAATGGCAAAGTTGAGAGAAGTAAACTTGCTGGGTGGAAGTGATGGGTCTGAGGCTTCTGCGGCGTGCCTGTCCTGCAGCAGTGATGCGCTCAGACACCTAAGAGGGATATTTAAATTCTGTTCCGTCTTCTCTGTGTTCAGGATCTCAGCTCATCCTTTTGAGAACCTACAGCATTACGGAAGTGCTGCGTATCAGCATCTTTAGACTTCTGAAACATCCCTAGGACTTTTGAGAAAGGGGGCGTGAAATGTGGCAGAAAGCTGCTGATGGAGAACTGAGCTGTGCGGGGCAGGTGCGAAAGCCAAGAGCGTGTCTGGGGTTCCCCTCCTTTTCTGTTCCTTTCACCCTCCGTGGAGGCCTCGTGCTTCCTCTCTGTCATTGTACACATGCGGTGACAGGCTGGAGCTTCTTGTCTCAAGAAAAACAGATGCCCTCCATCACAAAAGGACTGGAAAAGGGCCCCTGCCTTAGCCCTGCGTTGTCCACAGCACGCCGATGAGCTTCAGGTCCGTCCTTCTGGCAGTTCCTCTGCAGAGGGGCTCAGCTGCTGGAGGATGCCTGGGGAGTTTCTGGTTAGAGCAACATTTCTGCACAGCTCAGAGGCTTCGGTTTTCCTTTATTTGTTCTTATTTTAGTGTTTGCGTTACTGGAGAGCTTTCAGTTAGGGCAAAGGCCCCACAGCTCTGTGTACTTACAAGTGCCCATTAGATAAGCCCTTTGCTTAAAGCGAAGGTGGAAGGAAGGTGGCTGGGAAATCCGGTAATATTCATCTAAAATCTTTACAGATCCATGCTTTGCAGTATATTTTGCAATTACAGTCAGTAACTCTTGTATGTGTGTTGTGAACTGATTGTCCTCTTGTTTTCCTGGCAGCAGAATTGGGTCTGGAGGAGCAGGAACCCGTCCCCATCGCTGCTGCCTCGTTTGGTAGCGCGCCGCAGCACCAAGTGGGCAGGCCCAGCAGAAAGGTCATTTTGAACTATATCTCATTATTTTTCCCTTTTGCTTCTGAACCCTTAAAGTCCCTGTCAGTGAGGGTTTAGTTGAAGCCTTGCAACTTGCCTTTTGTCTTCCACAAATGATCGAGCTGTGCCCAAGGGAACAAATGCCATTTTAATGGGCATTGTTGTGTAATTCATTACATAAGTCACCTCTGTGTTCAAAGGACTCGTGGCACAAATGGCAGGAGCGCTTGATTAAAAATGAGCACAATAGCTTCGTTACGACACCGGGAGAGATGTTCTCTGTTATTTTTAATCTGATAGCTTTTAAATATGTGCATCCAGCAGAGACCCAAATGGCCTTTAAAAAGGGAACCATTTGTGGGATAAGATTTTAGACTACTTCGTTCTTTCTAACGAGCCTGGAGAATCAGTGCAAGCTGGAAAATGAACTTTAACCCTTTTTAAAGGTTTTGTCTCCTCTAAAGCCTCACGATTTCTGTATGTGAGCACATAAAGAATGAGAGAAGATGGAGGGTTTCGTTTTTCAGGTGAGGGATAGATATGATACTGTATTCTGTAGTTTAAGAAAAACACTATTTTTTATTTATTCACTATGATCCCAACACTACCCAAGGTGAACTGTTAAAATGCGCATCCATGCAGTTGCAGCCTGCCTGTCGTCGAGCAGTGCCGTAGTAACACAAACCTTACCAAGAAGCCCAGAAGCAGATAAGGGGGCTTCGCTTGTCCACCCTTTACAAGCTCCCATCAGATGGGGCGGCGCTCGCAGCTCACGCGGGAGGTGGCCGGGAAAGTCTGCAGTGACTGAGCTCTGCACGGCGCTGAACTTTCCGTTTGACTTCAAAGTAAATAATACGCTGCCAGGCCAGGCTGGTGGAATTCACCATGAGTGTTTTGACTTCGTTCTGGTGTTCTTTCGAACCCAAGTGGGAAACAACCGCTTCACCATGGCAGTGGTGGCGTAGCCGTTGGGCTTTGACCTGCCGGCCTTCCCCTAAGCACTCCGGTTTCTTCACACTCAAGCACGTAAGCTGATTCATCCACCTTCCCTCGTGCCCCTTAACCCCCTACCGCTTGAAATCTCTGGTTATTCCTCCTCAGGCCAAGCTCTCAGCAAACCAGCGGGAAGCACGGCCGCATTGTAGTGGATGGAGGTGCGCGTCCCTGCTCGGCCAGCAAGGCCTCAGATGTGCCCGGCGGCAGGGCCACGTTGGGCAGGAGCATCGAGCGAGGCTTCTCGTGTCTGGTGTGTGGGCCCACCTCGGGGACACGAGCTTTGAGCCCAGTGAGGCCCTGACTCAACAGCTGGAGCGTGTTCAAACCCGGCAGAGCAGGAGCCTTATTAATAGGGAGATGGAATTAGCCGTGAAGTGGGTGACGTATTAAAACTCCCGGTCAGAAATAAGAAACTCAAATCCGTAGTAATTTGGAAGGGATTTTTTTTTCCAGTGGTGTGCGGCAGCAAAGCGTCCAGACATGACATACGAGAGGATGGGAAGTCAGCAGTTCCTTTGAGACAGAAAGGCTTTGGTACAGCGGTATCTTTTTTTCCCCATTCCAGTTGAAATTGCCACATCCAGCTTATTACCCTGTCTTTTCCCATTCATCTTACCAATGTTTGGACTATGCATAGAAATACAGGTACCCTACTTCTGCACCCCAGAAAGGAGAAAGAGAAGCTCAGAAGGTGGTGCTGGAATTCGGTGAAACGCTGCTGGGTATCCATCAACAGGAGATGGGAGTAGTACAGCGGTGATTTCTGATGGGCAGACTGCCGAGCTCAGGAACAACCTCAAGGCTGCATTGAGAGCCTGCTTACTGTAGGCTGGCAGGAAGGTGCAGAGGGACAGGACAAGCGTTTTGAGCACTGTCATGGCTCTGTTTTCTTCTTCTCTGTGTACGTTATCAAATTATTGAATCAGTGAAGGCATTCTGTGCTGTTTGAACTTTTAACTGGGCCGATGTAGGACGTTACATCCTTAAATGGGATGTGGTGTACAGAAAGTGAGCTTCTCAAAGCAGACCAATGGTAACCAGTCTAAGAAGTCTTGCACAGCTGTGCTTCTTGCAGGAGAGTTTTAGCCTTCATCTGTAAAAGCTTCGGTCACTTGCACCTTTGATCTAGAATACACTCTTACTTCAGTGAAACTTCTCTTTTATACCACTTCATCCAAATTCATTAAAATGCAAATTCTGTTCATAGTGCTTGAATGATGTATCTGCTTGAAAGCCTTAAAGCCCATCATTCTGAATGTCTGTTGGCATTCAGTGAATATCATCACAGGAGCTCCACAGCTTGACTCATGAATATCGGAAGAGGGACCAGGGACTGCAGTGTGATTTTGATGTTTGGAAACGGAGAGATTCTGCACCAGAATCACTGACTCACTCTGTGCTCTGTTTAGAAAAGTTGCTTCACCTTTGCGCCTGCTTCCCATCTGCAGAGTAAGGTTAAGACCCAACTGTTTGAGGGTGAGATAGATATGCTTGCAATGTGCTTGGAACAAGAAGAGCGCTATTTTAAGTGCTGTGTGCAATTGAGTGTAAGAGCATATTGGTTTGTGACTCATTTGTTTAACTACAAATGCATCAGAAACTCATGAGCAGATGAGATCTGGAAAATGCCTATTGTAGATGGAAAGACAGTAGTAAAAAGCTGCGTGAATGTGTGATCGTGGAAGTAGGTCCTCATAGGGCTGTTCACACAATAACCTTTATTATTTTGAAAACGCCAGCTGTTTTTACTTCATTAGTACTATTTTAAGAAGTTCCCATTCTGCTCCAGCCACTTGTTCTGTCCTTGCTCCATAGATCTGTGTCCCCTCGGAGCACAGCCATGCAAATGATTCAGCACTGGATGTGGCAGAAAGGTAAAGAGAGCGAAGGGCAGTGGTTAGGCTGCTGTCAGCAGAAGAGAAACTTTCTTCACTGACAAGACGTCGCCTTTGTGAGGTTCCTCACCATGCACTCTTACTGCTTCAACTGCTCGTATGCTTACCAAAGTTCGGTAGAGATGTCTGGTGGGAAGGAGAAATGGAAATTGCAACCTTCTGAAATCTTCCTCCCTTCCTAATTTCTTGTCTCTCCAAGGCTAAATTATCACCATAAGCAATCAAGGGTTTTGTAGGTACTGTACGTTGTCTCACTCAGACAGTTTGGATCTCACTGCTGTCCATGGAGGAGCCAGACACAATTTGTTGTCATTTCCCTGTAGATTAATTATTGTAATTGCCAGTTCTTTTAAAAATAAAGTCTGAGCCATGACTTCTTTTTGGCAAGCATGCATACCTGCACATGTATAGCAATTCTCACACGCCGTACCAAATAAATACTGTTTTTTTGTGGAGCACGAGAGCATTATCTCAGCAGCCAGGGGCTGTTTTCAGTGGTGACCTTCAACACTGTGGAGCCGGAGAGGTTTTAAAGGTTTGGAGATCCCCTTGAGGATGTAAAGCAATGACGTAAATTGTTGCTAAGTTAGGGTGCCAGCTGCTGCCCGCGATTCTTCAGAGGCCAATTGATATGTCTGGGTTTATCTGCAGTGACCAAGGTTTTTAGTGCCTCCCTCCCCAGTGCATTAAACGGGACTTTATGATACAAAGAAAACTTGGAGAACCCTGTAAATGGAGAACGGGTCTGCAGCCAGACTGGATTATAATTGGTGCTGATGCAGCTTTCCCTTAATAGCACGTCTGAAAAAGTTTGATGCAGAGGACCCGACTAACTGGAGTTTTGGCTGCGGTGAAGGTGTTAATAGTAGGGTCTTAACACTCTTGTCGGGAAAACACGTTTAAAGGGAGACAGCCCTTACAGGGAGACGAGCGCAGGTTCCTTCCTTCAAGCTGTGGTTAGGTAAATTCTGAGTATTAGGAGTGGTGCTCGCGCTGGTGTGGTATTTAGCTGCTGGGTGCTAGGTTTGACTCAGCAGCCTTTTCTGCTTGCAGGCTGCATGCTAACGAGGTGGTGCAGTGCTGCGTACAGCGGCTGTGCTGTTTTGACTCAGTACAGGCAGCACAGTCAATTCCCAAATAATGCAAAAGAAAAATGAAACATGCAGCAAAACTGCTTACTTTTCTTGATAATGTAGTTAAAGATAAGTTCAGTATCTTCTGTTGAATTATCTGGGTCACTAGAGAGCAATTTAAACCTTCATTTATTAAAGTGCTGTTTGCTTAAAATACATTTGCAATTGCTCTCTACAAGGCAGCATAGTTTTATTTAGCTTGCTGGCTGAACAGATGAAAATACATTGCAACAGTAAGTCTGCATGTGGCACGACTGCAAACCTTTGAGACTTTTGCTTTCAGATGATCAGAAACCCTTGAAAATACGATTTTCAAAAGCTTTGAGCAGTTCTGTAATTAAGCTTCTTCGGGGATGCACCGGCGCCGAGTGGTTCCTTCTGTTCTCGTGGTTTGTGTTGGTACTTCGGGTGTGAAATCCACCGTGAGTGACAGGGGCTGGTGTTTTCGTTCAGATATTTCATGGAGCTTCAACCAAACAGTGCTACCAAGCGGGTAGAGCTAGGGACCAGCAGCCTGGGAAGGGTGTGAGGTCGGACTGTGCTTTCCTTTCCTGAAGCTGCCTGCGTGGCCAGGGTGGTTCCTGACCCCGCGAGCAGGAGCTCAGGCAGCCCAGGTTCTTCCCCTGCTGTGTGAACAAGCCACTTCATCCCCTTGACTTAATATCCTCAGCTGCAAAAGAAGGACAGTGATTACCTCCCTTGTGAAGTACTCTGGGACCTGCTGGAGATAAGTGCTTTTCAGAGAGGAGTTTTTCCTTCTCTCTCCAAGGCGCAGAGCAATAGCAGTCCTGCTGTTCCTGCCTTGGCACTTCAGCCTTGCTGCCTCCGAGGGGAAGCAGGAAATGGTGGTGATATTGTGGTTGGAAACATAATAAAGAGCCACATTTTTTTTTTATCCTGTTCCACTCAATAAATTTACATGGTTGCAATGTTTTTCGTAGGCTGGTTTTCCAGATAATGCTGTAGCACAATTTCCCTGTTTTCAGCAACTTCACCCTAATCCAGTAACGCATTTCTGTGTCTTTCTAGATTCTGAGCGTTCCCATCTCTCCTCGTTCACTATGAAGTTGAAGGGCAAGTTTCATTCACCAAAAATAAAGAGGACCCCTTCAAAGAAAGGAAAGCAAGCTGACCTGACAGTGAAAACGCCAGAGAAGTCAGCGAACAAAGTAAGCAGATGAAGGACATGTTCTATTAGTCTTGCTTGCTTTCTTGCTTGCTGGTACTCTGTCAAAATCTGCAGCCCTGCTTCCAGTGTGTGACTTTGTCCCATACAGAATTCCTCAGATATGTCAGGGAACTTCAGGGTTACTTTATGGTTAGTTACAAACTATGCAATAAGAGATGTATTTTCTTTTTTTGAGATGCTGATGAGACCTCCTTCCATCATTATTTAAACATCTCCTTACGGAATGTAGTTTAATGCCTGACATCCTCCCAGCGTGCACACCCTATGATTATTCTTACAGCTTCCCAATGACTGCCTGGTTTTGGGGCGTGATCCTTTAAAAAAACCCCAAACCTAGGTGAGCAAATCCTTGAAGCTCGTCCAGAGACGTGCGCAATCTCTGATGACGTTAGCAGGGAGAGTCAACCAGGCGCATTGAAGGAGCAGCTGATTCCAGCACACTGGTCCTCATGTCCAACATACTTCACGCCCTGTAGGAGCTGAGGGCTGGGCACTCCGTCCCAACACAAACCTATCAGTGTTATCTCCTCTGCTGTTGTGACCCGATTGCGTAGACTGAAGGCTCTCTCCATAACAGTACTGTTGCAGTCAGTTTTGAAGTATAAATCTAAGCCAAAAGTTAAGAACAGTCGAGGTTATTTATGATAATTCAGAATCTTTCCCAGTTGTTGTTGAAAGTCTCATCCAATGTGCAGTGCCAGACACGCAAACTTTTTTAGATTATCTCTGCTGAGGATTGTTGTAGTGTTGTTGCGAGCAGTCAGCAAGATATAGTTATCTCACAGTGTGCGATGTGCTTAACACCCAGCGAAATGGCCGCAGGGCTTCCTAGCCCTGTTCTGCGCCATCGTATGGGAGATGATGAGGCTTTTATGTTCCAGGCTGTAGTTTGTCCCCCAGGAGGCAACAGATACGCTGTCTAGGGAGCCAAGCACCTTGCTTTGCCCCACATGCATACTGGACTCCCGTCAAGAAACGTAAAAAAAATCTGTGAGTTCTATTTGAAGGCTTTGAAGTCCAACAATATTTCAGGACGGTATGTTGAGATGAGTTCAGAGGCATACCATGTAGAACATATTTCTGTTCTACCAATGTGTTGTACTGTTTTACTGGGAAGTTTTCTCCCAATGTTCTTTTTATTGATTGATTCACTAAAATGCATGTAGGAGATGCATTGTTTTTTCCTCTAAATTGATGCGTGATCAAAAATTAAATAAATTAAAAAAAATTAAGAGCTGTTTTCAAAATGCTATTCTACAGCAAATATGTAGTGGCATGTTAATTAAAGGCAAAGCTTTTGCTTTTTCTTTCTTTCCTATAATAAACAGTGTAAGATAAATGACTAATAAGGCACGCTGAATATGTAAAACCCTTTTTTAATGTACAGAATGGGATTTTTTTTATTGGAAAATAAAACACTTGAAATAATTTTTATTATTGCAGACAATTATTTAAGCCGTATACACCTTGTACTGTGAAATATTGTTGATTTCTGGCTTATTCCTTATCTGTTTTAATAGCCACTGTCCAGCTAATCAGTTAGTTGGAAATAGTCAACTCATTAGCTTTGTGGGGAGGGAGTGGGGAAGAGGATATGCCTGGATTTTCACCAGGGTCTCTCACTTGTGTACAAAGATTGGTTGATAAATAGGAGATTTTGTGTCAGAAGACACACTTGGTATGCTAAATAATCATCCTTTCCTCCCTCTCAAGTACTAGGTGCTATTTTTATACTCTTGAAGTAGATAATCACTCTAGAAATAGCAATACTAAAAATTAATGTAAAATCGCTACACGCAACCTGAAGGTTACGCTCAGTGCACACACACCTCTTCTCCTCTTCCCCTTTATACCTGTACGCGGGGAAAATAAAGGGATTTTTTTCCAGACCCTCCTTTTTTGGGCCATGTCTTTGATTCTTACCTGAGGGCATACTGTAGGAACAGTAGTGTCCTTCAACACTACATATGAAGTTATAATAGGATTTTCACTGCCAAACTGCAGGGAAAAAATGGACTTTTCCTGCTTTTAGAAGCAGTTGTATTCTGTACAACTCACTGTAACCCTTCTGTATCTCATGCCCGATGCATTTGTAATGTTTTTTTAAGGGAAGCCTTTCAAAATCAGGCAGAAATACCTAAATGTGTCAGGCAGGCAGGGAAGTGGAGAGGAGATGCTGCTTTGCCTGAACATTACGTTTATCTCATTTAATTCCCCAAAGGGTCATTGCTGAATCCCACATGGCTCCCACAGTTACAGAGCTGCTCTGTCACGGCGATAAGTTAGCTACTGGGGCAAATTCATCTCTGCTGGGGAATTAAACAAGAGATCATCCCGGGTTTTCTCACCAACCCAGAAGGATACCATCCCGCGTTTACTTTGGCTTTAGGGGCACACTGCAATGTTTGGTGGAAGATCTTAGTATCATTACCCTTGTGAGATACTCCCGTCCCAGTGGATTACTGTTCCGCTTTCTAGAGTTATTGCTGCTATTCTCAGGCCTTGGTGAGTAAAGCACTGAACACCAGAAACTTCAGCCTCATAGATAAATACACGTTAATCTTTGCTGAGCTCTGGAACAGAACCTGCAGTCCTGAGTAGGATACGCCAGCTTTTTGTGTATGATAATGCGTGTATGTATTCAAACGTACGTGTGAGGCCTTTGGACCTCAGAAGGGGATTCATAAAAAGCACTCGTATAGGCTTGTTAACAAAAAAGCTAGCAGGGAAGTCATGAAAAGTGGGCTGTCCCCCGAGCAGTGTCCGGTGGCTGGAGTTGCACGCCTTGATGCGCTCAGCGGAAAGCTTTGTGTTTCCACTTGTCATTCGCAGCCCTGAACTCTCAGAGTCAGGCCCATCCCTCCTGTGCTCCAGAAGAGTGTTTAAGCTATTAAGTCACAAGCCTTTCTACAGGAAACAGTTGTTGAATGAATGCATAAACATTAATCAGAGCAGGAACTGCAATCCCCATTTTTTCACTTCTGTTTGAGAGCTCTGACCACTGGGCCGTAGTCATGCAGCGCATGGACCATACAGGCTCTCCCATCCCTGAAGTCTGTGATCATTTCACGTGAAGTGCCACTCCGTATCCTGGAATGGGCTGTGCAGTGGTGAGGGCACACGCCTGAAGAAAGGGAAATGTGATTTTTGACATCAGTGAGTTGCCAGGATGCTCCTCAGCAGTGGAGTTCAGGTGACATGGAGCAGGAATTGAGGTTCCTGGTGAGCAGCATCGTCAGAAGCTGAAGCATCAACAGAGTTTGGGCACTTCCCAGATGAGATGGAAAATGACTGAGTGGCTTGCAGGTCTTGGATTTGGACTTGGGCTTCTAAAATCAGAGCTAGATGGGACTTGAGATTAATCCTTTCATGGAACTGGCCCCAAATTACTGACCAGTGCTGCCTATAAATTGTTCTTCCTGAAACCTTTTGGGCTGCTGGCCTGATTTTGGAGAAAAGCAGCGTTTTAACAGCTGACAAGAGTATGGGGAGCACACAATGCCCATAGGTCATTAATTCTTGAGGCTGAATTTACTGAAGAGATAATGGATGAAACCTGACTCTACTAAGCTCTCGGCTCCTTTTCTAGCAGTGTTCAGTAGTTAATTTAAATCTCACTTAGGAACTACATGTGGCACTAGAAGTCCTCCAGGCGTACTCTGTTAAACTTTTAAAAGCTATATCCCTGTCCAGATTGCCATTAGGATATCAAAATCATTTATGAATTTCTTTTTGTAGTGTTGGCGATGGCATGGAATTTGGTGACCACAGCTCAGTTTTATTCCAGTGAATTTTTCTCTTCTTCAGCATTCCTTCACTGATGCCAAAACTTGGTTTTCACAGTCTGTCCTGTGGAAGGTGTGCGAGTTCCCTTGTTAGAGCAGCATCACAAAATGAATTAGGTTGGAGACTGATTGGAAAGGAGGTTTTTATTTGGAAGTGGAGAGGCAAGACTGTAGCCTTGTTTCAAACAAGTAGGCATATAGCAATCAGCTGAGTTACTCAGAATGATGAAGGAGAACACCGTACGTGTCACTATCGGGGATGGAGGCATCTTGTTGGGATTGTTTTGGAGTTCGAGATTTGTATGGGTTCTTTTCAGGAGAAGGACAGCTTTATTAAAACTGGTAGTTGTTGCCTCTTGTCTTTCATTATCATAACTATCTGCACTTGTTTGTTTTTTTTTTTTCTTTTGCTCTCCCAGTTTGGTACGTTGGTTTCAAAGCAATGCCCTCAAAGTCATCAGTAATGTAAGTCTTAGCCAAAAACTCATCTTGATTAGCCTTCAGTTTGGAATGTGCATCTTGTAATTCAGAAAGTCAAAATGTTGGTTCAATTTTGCACCGACTATTTTCTTGAAAGAGTAAGAATTAAATGTGAAGTGTTTGTGGTGGAAGGGGTTTTCTCCAGTCTTCTGAAGCAGAATATTTCTCTTGAGTTTCGCTGTCCTTCAGGTAAGTTAAAGTAACTTTGCACTTAAAAATGCTGTTTTAATATTCCTTTCCCTTTCTTCTCTAGAATGTATCATGGCTAGAGGAAAAGGAGAAGGAGGTTGTCAGTGCATTGCGCTACTTTAAGACTATTGTGGACAAAATGGCAATTGATAAGAAAGTGTTAGAGATGCTGCCAGGCTCAGCAAGCAAAGTGCTGGAAGCCATCCTGCCCTTGGTGCAGATTGATCCACGCATCCAACAAAGGTAAGTTTCCTTCTTTGGTTTTGGAAATATGGCAGGCCAGCAGGCTTCTTTCTTTCTTACGTCTGAAGAATTGTATCACACAGGAGACAGAAAAAATGCTGTAGTAGCTAATAAATTGACTGCCATTTTTACTGATTATGTGATAGTTTTCAAACATAATTTAAAAGCACATTCCCTGCTGTGAAGAAGCCCATGCTATGGAAAGGTAAAACAAATTAGAATGGATTCAAAGAGGAGGAAGGACTGATCCTTAGCATGAACGTAGAAATTCATCATTTACTAGCTATCTTATTCTCCTCTAAATTCTGTACGGTTTCTGCAGTCCATGGTAGTATGCTAAAAGCTAGCAAAGTCCAATAGCTTTTACCTGAAAAACAGCTTATCTTCAGGGTAATCCCTTTCTGAGTTCAGTTTATCCGTCCCAATATTAGAGAAGTCAGCCCGTACTGTTAACTGCTTTGTTTTTGAATTTACTGGACCAGATACAGAACAGAAGTAAACAGATGTACTTCGGTAGATTAGCCAGTTCAAGTTCATTCCTGTGTGCTCTCAACAGATTATTTATAGGTTTGCTCTGATGCCTACTGTATTATTTTTTAACCAGTTGGACAATGAGTTTGAAGCCAGAAAAGATGTAGAAATTTGCCAAAACAAAGCTCAGCATGCATTATAAGAATCTGTGGAGTCATCAAGCCACGGAGATACAGCTGCTGTTCATAGATGCTGGAGCAATTGATTTAAACAAAGCAAGCAAACATCACTGAATAATAAAGAATGAGCAAAACGAGCACACACACGCAAAAGCACAAAATTAGGCAAGAAATGCACAGATTTTTGGTTTCTGAATCCTGCCAGTTTTTGCGCTGTTCCTGTTTGTTTTCCTAGTAAGCATCTCCAAATTTCTTGTTTGAGATGGTTATTTCAATTCTGATGCAAGAAAGGTTTATGGTATGGTCACGACAGCTAGCTGTAGGGTGCTGATATCTTATAAACAGATGCTTAGCGCTTTTTGGTCCTAATGCATGGTTGTATGTGACAGTACAAATGGAAGGAGACAATGGGTGACTAAGAGCTGTGGCTGGGACAGGAGACGTGCAATTTAGGTTTGTAGAAGTATAAAGAGGGAAGAGCTGTTAGAATTGGAGCATTCACCAGGCTTCTGGGTTCAGACCCAGAAGTTTCTTCCCTTGCTATCAGGTTTCCCGCAGTCATTAAATTTCTGACAAGCACCTGCTTTCACTTAATAAAAGAAAGAACAAATTTTCCCCTTACATCAGGAGAACATGTAAAATGTCAGCAAATATTTTTAGGATAGATAGAAAATGTCACCTTTGTAGTCACTCGCTTTGATTTGTGTATCTACTGGGTGTTTGCTGGGCTATCTTTTCTTCCAATAATATAGTTGGAAATAAATATCAACTACATGGTCTTCAGCAGCAGCAGCAGCAGTATTTCGGATGATTCTATTCTTCAAATCCCTTATAACCTCTCTCTTAGTAGTAGGGTAGTGTAGCCTTGACAATTGGATATCCTCAGTTAGCCTGTGAGCAGAACTTTTGTAGCTAGTTGTCAGTGGAGTAGTCTGTACCCTCTTTCTGGAAATGGTATGCATTACAGCACGGATCCTGTGTACGTTCTGCCTTGTTTGACTTCACAGATTAAAAGGGGATTTGACATTCTAAAAAAGCCATGTCCTTTCATGCCTACCTGTACACTTCATTTTGAGTCGTGGCAGGACATAAAGGGGTGGTTTCGATGGTAAATCCCCCTCAAGAAAAATGAGCAAGGCTTGTGGCAGTGTGGAAGAAAGCCCTACAATTACTGTTGGACTTCTTTTTGCTTGAGGGGAAGCATTTGCATCAAGGAAAAAAGTAATTAAATCTAGCACAGAATGGGCTTTCAATTACTGCCTCTTTAGAAGGAAGCAGGCTGAAGATTAATGGCAAAGAAATCAAAGCCATAGAAAGAGATGGGGGAGGGCCCTATTTGGGAAATATCTCCTACTAAGATAATTTCGTTTAAAATTAGAAAAACTGGCAAGCACCATGCTTTTAAAACAAACAAACAGAAAAGCACTTGCCATTGTTTTTATCCCTCTGGTTGTAACTTGACAATAGTTCTATCCCTGGTTCTGCAAACCTGGTTCACCTCAATAATCTCACTGAAGTTTGTGGGCTTGATTCTCTTCTCACAGATAATGAAATTACTGGAGTTAAGCCAGTGTAAAATGGATACCAGACAGAAACGGGAAGGTTCAGAGCACTCTTATCAGTAATGATGGCAAGATTGCACCTTTTCTTATCTCTTTATGGTTTTGATGCAGTTTGAAATTGATTTAACTTTACAAAGAATTGTTGAAGCATTGCCATCAGCAGTACTGTTAGCACACCTTGTTTAGTAATGAAGTAAGTGTTTTCAGAATGGTCAGGAAAATGCCTGCAAGCACTGTTGTTACAGTTAACTTTTATTTGGAGTTGTCATCCTTCCAAAATTCTTTTTTTTTTCCCTTCAGAACAATAGCTTCAGTTCTGTTTCTCATTAAAAGCAAAACAAAGCAACACCCTTCCTCTTCCAGACCTGAAATTCATTCAGTTCAATTTTTGTAAAGAAGCAAGTTTTAATTATATGTTCTCAGGCGTTATAAACAGTGAGAAAATGATTTGTAAAAGAATGAATAGTCATCTCTCAATTATCTAAGACATTTTTGGGAGAGTTAATAAGGAGGAAGAAAAGCATAGTTAATGCTGAAATAATATCAATTAGACTTAACTACAGGATACAGCAGTTACCTTTGAAGTTAAGGCATAGGATGGAGGTGTAAATTAAAAGGGGAAGAGCGTTATTTTGAGCATTGCTGTGTTGACTTGCAGCCCAGATAATGGGTTGGTTGTACGTTCATGCTGTTGTTCCATTTGGTACTGGTGAACAGGAGAGCAACTGCAGTGGAGTCGAAACTTTGTCACCTGCTAAACACAAATGATGAATGTCAGAGTTAAAAAGAGAACAACAACAATGGACACAATCAAAATTTTAACAGTATGAAATACACTTTAAATCAAGCACTTTGTAGAAACATTTGGTAATATCTCCATAATTTCATTGTATTCATTTTTCTCATCTATTTCCTTCCATGCCATCCAGTTCTGCCATCTCATCCTGCTACAGCCGTGTGTACCAGAGTCTGGCCAATCTAATTCGCTGGTCTGATCAAGTGATGCTGGAAGGTGTGAATTCAGAAGACAAGGAGATGGTGACAACAGTTAAGGACGTCATAAAAGCTGTTCTGGATGGAGTTAAGGTACGTGAGACAAGTAGTGTACATTATAGAAAGTATACACTACCTGTGTTTTAGAAGAGATCTAGGTGAAAATGTGAAGTTTTTAAGTGCAGGTAAGATCCTATTCTTGGCTTCAGTAAACTTACTTCAGATCAACAGCTTAGTAAGTGAAATGATCCTGCTTGGTGTACTGCTTAAAGACTAGCATAAATGGTTTGACCGTTAGTGTGCACTTCTAAAATGTTTACCCTGGCATTTGGATGGCTTGTAAGAAGCCATAAATCTTTATTGAGCACTGTATTAAATTTTCAGCAAGCCATTCCCATTCTCCCAATCTCCCATGCAGATTACAGGTCAGAGTTTGCATATTTTATGTCTAGACAAAATGTAACGGAAGTTCTTCCTGTCAATGCCCACAGAGAATCAAAGATTCCAGCTTCATCTTTTAACGTAAGGTTCAAGGTATTTGTCAGTGATACGTCACCGCTTTCAGCAGTTGGATTAGGGTGTGGGACCGGTGATGAGCTAAGCTCAGTTTTCTGGAGATTAATTTTGCATAACTAATGGAAACGTTTAACGGAAACCTTTGTATCCTTTGTGAGACCTGCTTATAGTATTCCCTCCCTGCCCTACCCAGGAAAATCTGTTGGCTTCCCTTCTACCTCCCAGTCAGTTTTTGGTACGCATTATTTCTTACAGTTCCTTACTGTTTTCTCTCTGCTGATGGCCGCAGAGGTTGTGCATTCAGCTGTTCTGGCACTGCAGTTAAAAGTAGCTTGACATGGGCTCAGGACACTGGTGGAAAGACCGTCATATCTCCTAGAAATTACTTTGAAAACTGTGGAGAAGGTTAAGCAGGGCTGAACTGTAAGAGGAATGTTTAAAGGAATTACAGTAGGAAATTTGGGGTAGATTTTTAAAAGCTGCAACAGGTTTTTCAACTGGATTGGTGTATCAGGAACAAACATCTTTCATTGTACTCAAACTCAGTTTAGTTTTTATTACCTGGAGTTAAATGTAAAAATCAGATGGATCTCCCAAGCTTTGCCTGTCGTGTTTTCAGTTTTGGTGTGTTGTTTGCATGCTCTGAATATCTCTGTAACGTTACTTAAGCACAGATACTAAACCCTAGTATGACTTGCTGAGCTGTTAAAACAAATATCTTTCAAACAAAACATTTCCATCACCTAAAGATGACAGATTTTCCAGGATTATTTTGCACAATACGCCCTTTAACTTTAAGCTCCAGATTTGGAAGGTAAAGCCAGTATTAAATTTGCACAGCAGGGTGGAGAAGAAGAGTTGAGCGTCACGTCCCAGCTTCTGTTAGCGTTGGAATTCAGCAGCAATTTGTAGTACGTGAAAATCTGCTCTGTGGTAGCCGAACTGCAGTACCCCACTAAATAGTGAGACAATTCACCCTTTATCACTTAATGAACCTGTACGGTCCCGTGTTAGCACCGGATCCAGGCTACAGTTGTGTGGTCTAGTTGCATCAGGCTTGGACACCCGCTGTCCTTTCACTTCAAGCAAGATTTAAACACCTGGTTCCTGTGGCTTCCCAGCCAAAGCACCGTGCCTGTCGGAGGGGGAAGGTCTGGGATGTCTTCTGTACCCGCACTGTGAGCCAACCGAGGCTGGAAGCGGTGCAGGGATGTCCGTGCACCACTACACCTGAGCTGTTAAGCCCTGCTGAGCAGCGTGGCTGTAGCAGTCTCCTCTTGCCGTTAGACTAAAAGTTATTTTGGCCGTCCAGTTGGAGCTGGCTTGTGTCTGGTCAGCTTGGAGCGTGATTAGAGCAGATGTGAGGCTGTCTGGGCAGATGTGGATGTGTCTGCCCATCCACGGGTCAGCGTTTGGAAGTGGCTCGAGCTCATCTCCTACTGCCTAGCAAGGAGCAAGGCTTATTTTAGAAGGGCCAAGGCAGCCTTTGTATCTGGAAGCAGAACTGAGAAGTTGGACACTTCTCTGCTGTGGAGAGCTTTTCTTGTTTTTCTGGCAGATCACACCAGATCCACTTCCACATTTCAGTGCTTACTTCCCCCTTTACTTTCAGAACTGAGCATAAACGAGTCTCTTGTTCGCTTGTGTTATTGCTGTTTTGATCTCAGGTTTTAGTGCCTTGCTAGCTAAATATAACAGGAAAAAAATCCTTGTTTTGATTACATAACTTCTTAAAAAAATACCTCATTTGGAACTACCAGTTTGCTGAAGTAGAAGTTTGTAGAGAGGCTTTAATTATCTCTGATTACTGCTGCAGGAATCTCTACTTGCTGATAACGAACAGCGTAACGTGCATCTGGCTCAGTCGCATGCTGATTACCTCGGTGTGTACATTGAAGGTCCTGGCTTGATTTCCAAACACTAGCTCTTGTTCTGGGGCTAGGGGAGAGGAGAAAAAGCTGGGGTCCAGGGAGTCCGGTGGTATTTGTCTAAGTTTAGAGGAAAAAGTGATCCTCTCAGGTGTTGTCAGTCATTTGTCGTCTCAGTGTCTCAGGTGTATGGTTTTGTTATTTGTTTGTCTCCACAGCAGCAATGTGCTGAATAATTCTAAAGCCACTTCTGAGCCAAACGTGACTGTTTCACTCCCACGTTGTATCACACTCCCATGTGGCGGGCAGGCGTACAGCCATCACAGCCGGTGTAACAGGGAAGCTTCCCGAGCCCTTCGGCCCTGGGCGTCAGTAATGATGGCAAACGACGGTGGCATTTTTCCTTCCACAGCCCTTTCTGTGGCAAGGAGCATCTACGGAGCGTTTTGGCTTTAGGTCTGAATGCCCAGGTGTTTTATTTTCCTTATCATGCGTTGTGTGGCTGCTCTTTATTGGGAGCACCCCGGTCTGGTCCCGCAGGGTCGGTTCGAGCCCAGGGAAGTGTCCGGAAACCTCTTCAGCAGTGGGGGTTTGTCCCAAAGGCAGAAGGTGGCAATCCCTTGGGTCACCGCTCACTCCTGACAGTGACTCAGAGCATGGGGCCGGCTGCAGCCAGAGGCATCAAGTGGTGTCACTCGGATTTCCAAAGTGTACGATTTACAGAAAGCCTTGTTTGGGGATCGTAGGCTCCCATTCCTGTGATGCTCTGTCAGCTTCATAGGGGAATTTGAAAGTCTAAAAGGAATAGCAAGTTTTTGATTAAAGATCATTCTGAAAGAGAGAACGAAACAGTGGAAAGTACATCTTTAAAAATCAGTTTCTCTTATGAGAGCTGGGGATATGGGGATGTTCATCAGAGAAATCTGAGGTAAATTCAGTGTCCACTTTGCTTGTGTGGTTCTTCTGCAATTGAAGAGCCTTAATGATTTTACTTTTCTATGTATGTTGTAATGTATCTTACCACAGTGGCATTTATAGATTATCAGAAGCCCTGACGGTGTTGTGCCCCTCATTGCCCGGTATTTACCTGTTGGCAGATGTGGCCCTGTGTGGGGGTGGTGTTGGCGAGGTGCTCAGCTGTGGTCAGCTTGGTGCTGGGCTTTTTCTGGTCAAGGCACTTCTCAGAAAATGCTGTTCCTTGCCAGGGCTCTTCTCTGTCTGCCCCAGACAAGAAAACCTTCATAGCCGTAGCCCAAACGGACGTCTGTGTGCTGTGTTTGGGTGCTCTCTTCCTCCCCAATGTGTGGGGAATTTTCCAAGGCAGGTTCTTTACAGCTGAGCGTTTTGTTGTGTGCTGGGTGGACATGGTATAAATTATTTCTGTGCCTAAGGTCCCACCAAGATTATAAGTGTAATGTCTAAACCAAAATCAGTTGTGGTGTACGCTTGAAATGGACTGTGCTTTCCATCCTTCACACGTCCAGGGCAGTACTTTATTCCTGTTGTGCATCTGTTGTCTCATGGAAGTTCAGCTTTAAATAGAGCCTTGTACAGAAATACATGGGCTAGAATATTCTTACTCCTCAGAAGGAAGAGGCAATGACAATTTCTGACCTCAACAGGCATGGATGTGAAGATGATAACGGAATGATGACACTGTACTTCAGGCTGCTTTAAAAAAAAAAAAAAAAGAATAAATTAAAAATCGATCCCATATAATTTCCTTTGCATAATATGCTGGGAAGCCAATAATGTCAGGAGGTGCTGCCAGTTACCAGCCTGGCTGTAAGAGGGCATGTGTTTGTATCTGTGAGCAGTAGATCTCTTTGTTGGCCTCAGACACCTGTAAAATGTTCTCTCCATCCTTCTGGTGTGAATGGTTGTGGTTTTGACTGCTGACAAACTGGTAGTTCAGGATTATCTGCCCTTATCTCTTTATCCACAGCCTTATCTGTCTATAGCAGATACACTGTGATAGTTCCTGGAATTATTAAGACTTCCATTGCTAACACGTTAAAAGTTGGCTTTGGGGGAAGCAGGCCTTTTAATAGAGGTGTTCACTATTTAATTTGTTGTTGGGCATCTTACAGAAAACTTTTTTTTTTTTTAATGAATGCACGAAAGACTTGTTTATAAAATATAAAGCAATTAGTTAGCTCTTTTACTGGGTAACTGAAATACTTAACTGCAGAAGGTATTTCTGTGCTTTATGTATGTAAAGTCAGCTTGCCATTGTCTAGGTATTGTGGGGAACACACTTGTGATGATAGCGGAAATAGGAAGCACAGCAAAAAGATGTGTATGTGGCTTTGTGCAGAATCCCCACAGGGCCACAATTTGTGGCTAAAAAGCTTAAATATGGCTAAACTGCTGCTGGGTGCAGGCTGTTCCCTGCACCACCTCATTTGTGGTACAGGTTTACACCCAGCTCACAGCTCTCTCTGTGTCCATGCCAACATTAATCCATACCTGGCTAACCAAGAGTTTATTGCAGCAGCATCCCTTTTTGTCCTGGAATGTTTGAGTGCAGCGTTATGCATCTCATGATTTTCCCTTTTTCTTCTCTCCCCTCCACCCACCAGGAGCTGGTCAGACTCACGATTGAAAAGCAGGAGCATCCCTCTCCCACAAGCCCAGTTAAACCCAGTTTACCAGCATGTAAATCTGACAGGTGGGTCACTGACAAACATGTTTAATGCATGCAGTCTAATAGAGTAGCTGGATGTGGGATTATTTATGCTTCCTGGTAGTTGGATTAAAGCACTTGGTTATTTTTCACAGTGGATAGCGTAGTGCTTTTTACATAGTCTTATGCATTACGGTGGGACAACTTAAAGGAACAATATGCTGTGCTAGAGAAGTTGCCAAAATCTGGCAATGAGGCATCACTTGGCCATGGTGTGCACATTGTATTCTGTATATACATCTAATTCTACTTGCAGATGTAAATTCTGCCTTCTGCTGTAGGTTTCTCTCATTGCATATGATTTAAAGTACGTATTAATCTGTCAGCATGCTGCATTCCAACTGTGTTTTATGATCCACAATCTGTATTTTGCTTGTTACAGCCCATCAGAACTTCCCCTTACAGACCGAGAAATGGAGATCCTAAACAAAACAACTAATATGACTCAGTCAAATGAGCTACTGACTGACTCCATGGATGAAGAGGTTGCACCTCCTAAACCCCCTCTGCCTTGCATTCGTGTGGCAGAAAACAGGTAATGCTGGCCAACCAGCTGACTGAAGAGTAGCAGTGCCTTTTACCAGCCTCTTATTTTTTAAATATTCTTGTCAAAATGTGTGTGAGAGGTCACTGTGAGTGTTAGTAATGCCTCTGCATTTCCAGCCCTCCATGGTAATTCTTCCCAGCTCCTGCAGTCTATTCATGACTTTATGTTCTTTGTCTTGTTTTGAGCAGTACCCTTCATTGTGTTTTCCTTTTTTTTTTTTTTCATGTGAGGGTAATAATGCTTGAGCCTCTTGGATGAGAGGCATTGCCTAATTGCATTAAATCTTTTATTTAAAGTCATGTAAATACACACCATATTCTGCACAGCACTGCACAGCAGTATCCTGTGCTGTTTTAGTTGTGGTGTGTGCTTTTATATCCAATGGGAAATGTTCTCTTAACCTCAGCTGGAAATTACCAATCTGTCCTGCACATCCAGGGGGTTCTGCATTGGTTATCAACCTAAGAGTGAAAGGAGTCACTAGTGTGTGATAAAAATCTTTTACTTCGTTGTTCTTACCCTGTTCTGCGAGTAACCACATGAAAGTTTCTATGTTCTATTTTGGGACGGAAAAGAAAACCCCCAATTTACAGCTTTTTGGTGTGTGTGTGTATGATGTTTTTCTTCTCTAGTACTGGTGCTAATGGATGGTGTGAAAATACATGTTGTGTGCTAATTTGAAAATGCAGCGTTGAGGGCTGTGGTTAGCAGAAAAAAAAAAATCACATTTCTATGTGTATTATGAATTCTCATGGGTTATATTATAAAAATTTCCTGTTATGTTCCAGGAACAGAATATGTGTGCTCTTGGGAACCTTGTAGGTTTGGTAACCACCAGAATTATTTGTCATTAGAAGCAAATCCTAAATGTACAGTGGTTGAAATCTCACTGGTTACTACTAGTGGGTGTTTAATAATGTGTGTATCCACACTGATTAATGCCAAAACTTGGGCCCGTGCCGCATATATGCGTGGCAATACTGACTGTCTTGTTGGCTCAAGTTCACCAGGAGTGGAAAAAGGCAGACAGTGAATTTTCCTGTCCTGTAAGTTTTTGTAACTTTGAACCCCTTTCTAACCTGGAAGCTTTGAGGAAGAGGAAGAAGAGACTTCTGTGAACTGAAACCTTGTTTGGGTCAACCAAAACATTTAATTTGGACTTCCACCACTTTCATTTAAAAATAATTGCTGTGCTAATTAGCTTCATTAAAAATAATTTTTCAAACGGCAATTATTTTTGTTTCTGAAACACTTACTCTTTTCCAAGCTTAAAAAAATAAATCACTGCACAGGACCTTCCCTGTGAGAGTGTTCTTAAATTGGTGTTTGTCAGTGGATACACTTCGTTGAATAGCTTCTGGCCAGCTTTGGACAAGAAACTGTGAGATTTGAGCCTAGCAAGGCGAAGGCTTTGTGCCAAACCAGCTCCTGAAGCCTCTGAAAGTCTTTCTGATGGTCGAGTAATGGAAGCATCAATGCCTCTTCTGTCTTGCAGCCCTCCTCCAGCCTTGCCCCCTAAAAAACGGCAATCAGCACCTTCCCCAACCAGAGTGGCAGTTGTGGCCCCCATGAGTCGAGCCACCAGTGGGTCCAGCTTACCCGTTGGAATCAACAGACAGGTAATGGCATCACGCCTTTGTGAAAGCCAAGGGGGACGTGCTGCGGAGCGTAGCAGAAGCTCAGAGAAATGCTGGGTCCTGCAGCCGTGCGGTTCCCAACACGCCCCTGCTCGTCCCAGGCAGCCCCGTACTGAGGAGTGCTGCAATGGGAGCTTTAGTGGCAGGAACGTCGATGTGGTAAATCATGTGAAGGAGCTGAGTTTTTTTTACATTGCTGTTGTACTTAAATAATGAATTTCTACAAAATTTGTTGCGTTGAGGTGTAGCAGAATGTGAAAATCAGAGAGGTAGGGTGGTGCTGTGTCAAACAGACCAGGGTGTAGGGTGGTTGGCTGAACTTACCAAGATCTTACCAAGGTTTACTTTACCAGGGATCCCGTAGCAGATTGACATCAGAAGTCTGTATCCATCCAGTCCCAATTTAAGACATCTTTTAACCTAAGGAGTAGTGTAAGCATCTGCTCTGACTGCTACAGGTGCTTTGGGGAGATTTGAAAATTTTCTGGTAGAAGCATGGAAAACTTTGGACTGTGTGTGTTAGTCATATCCTATCACTTATGCTAATACGGGGTTTGCAGGATTGTAAATGGATGGTTTTGCTTCACACCTTCAGGAACTTATTGACTCAGCAGTGAGGATTTGAATCATGTTAAAAGTGCAGCAAAATCAAATCTTGTCCTCAGCCCCAAAGCCTCAGCTCTGGCTTAGGGTGCCTCTGCTGTCAGCTGGCTGACCCAGATAAAGCTGTGGCAGTGCTTCAGTTACTGGTACGATCACACTTACATTGGTCTACGGGGGTAGGAATACCTGAGAGGTTCACTTGAGGTAATTTCTGAAATAGAAATGTAGCCATAGGCACAGAAAGCTGACGTTAGCTGTATCCCACTGTCTCTTATTTACCCTTTGCATACACAAAAACTAACCAAATATTTGATGAAGCCCGTTATTTAATGAGAATTCTTGCCGTCTAGTTACCTCGTATCAATGCCTTGATGAACAGTTGTCAGCTGTGTATGGCGGTGAGGAACTCACTCACCTCAGCAGCTGGTGACCTCCTCTGTGGATCACAGCACGCCCTGCCTGCAAGCAAATGCACGCAGAGCTCCCTACGTGGGCTTGCTCTGCAACGTGCCCTTTACCAAACTGGAGTTTTTCTGGGGTTCTGGTGTCTAACTAGGGAGGGCTAGCAGCACTGATCCTCTCCCTTCATGGTTTTCTTACCACAGCTGTCAAGTGTTTGTTCCTTGGGTTGGTCCTTCAACTAGCAAGCTGCCAAGAATGCTGATGATTTGTTGTTTTGGTTGGTTTTTGTTTTTTTCTGCCTCAGGATTTTGATGTTGACTGCTATGCCCAGAGAAGGTTGTCAGGTGGAAGCCACTCCTATGGGGGGGAATCTCCTCGCCTCTCACCGTGCAGTAGCATCGGCAAACTCAGCAAGTCTGACGAGCAGCTCTCTTCTCTGGACCACGACAGCGGTCAGTGCTCTCGCAACACAAGCTGTGAAACATTAGGTAAGCAGGGACGTGGCCAGGGCTGCCGAAGGAGCCCCCATCACTCCCGTTTGGGAGCTGTCATAGCCATGACGCAGTAAATAGATTGTGCTTGTAACTGTCATCTTGTAGTTACTGCAGGCGGTTCTATGCAGATTTACATCCCGTTGGATAGGAAAAAGCCCAGGGGAATGTGTTCCCTAGCTATAGATGATTGTGTTCAAACTCAATTCAGCTCTCAAGTGGAATGTTTGGTTGATTTCAACCTTGCCTGCAGACATCAGTAGGAAGTAGCAGCCCTGGTAGACTTCTAGGAAATAAAACAAAAATATAAATATGAAATATAGTAACGTCTGCAGTGACCTACCTATTGAATTCATGTTTTTTGTTTGCTAGAATAAAGAAATAAGGTAAGAGTTTTATTTAGTCTGGGCTTTACTGAAGGTATAGCAAGATGGTCCCTGTTGCAAGGAGGTAGCACTCTGATTAAGAGAACAGCTTAATTAACTGATGGAATGGGATGGGCAGAACTGAGAAGGGCTGACCAGGAACAGAGAGAAACTAATGGGTGATTTTCCTTTCCTCCTTGTTTAACCAGATCAATCCGATCACTATGACCCGGACTATGAATTCCTGCAGCAGGACCTCTCGAATGCTGATCAGATACCTCCGCAGATGCCAGGTATCCTCAGCCCCTTGCCAGAGTCCCTGGGCGAGTCTGGCTCCCCTTTCCATGGACATACTTTCCAGCTCCCACAGGGCAGCTCTCCTCCGCTGGAATTTTGCAGCCTCTCGGGAGCTGCGCAGCCAACAGAGACTCCTCCAGCTTTACCAGAAAAGAAGAGGAGGAGCGCAGCCTCTCAGACTTCAGATAACTCAGGCTGCAGGATCTCGTATGAAAGACACCCTTCACAGTATGATAACATCTCAGAGGATGACATGCAGAACGCAGGGTCTGTCGCATCAGTACCCTTCACACCACTTGCTGCTGTTTTGCCCTTCCAGCAAGGAAACTCTTCAGCACCGGTTGAATTAATGGCTGACTTTTCTAACAGTGACCCAGAGAAGCCACCACCTCTGCCGGAGAAGAAAAACAAACACAGTAAGCAAGTTCTTGTGTTTGGGTATTACTTTTATTTTTACCTTTCCCTTTTCTTGCAGTTGCCATACTTCTGATGACCACTAAGTAATGGTGACCCCAAGCCCTTGCTCACATGGGGATAAGTGTCAAAATCGCTCGTGGTCAGTGTCACAGGCATGGAAGGGAAGTGCCAGTCCTTTGGTGGACAGGGAGTGACTGAGCCTGGAATGGTCCAGGCCCAGGGGAGGTGGCAACGTGCAGCATCTTCATTACTTCAGTGTTTGCATGTGTGAAGCTCTGAGACACTGTCTTCCAAATCCTCCTGCTTTGTCTTCCCTTTTTATGGCCGTTCCTTCCCCTCTTCCCCCATTTTATGAATGTTTTCCCAGTGCAGAAAAGAATTGGGTGCTCTCCAAGAGCTCAGAGAAAGGGCTGCTTTTCTGTCCAAAACTGAGCATTGCCAGTGCAGTTATTTGGCAACAGGAACATGGTCACCCACACAGCTGAGCAAGACAACCCTGTTAACCTCGTGTCCAATACTGCTGTTCTGCTACAGGATCTCATTTCCTTTGGACGCCTAAGAGTTTCCCACATCATTAAAATGAGCAGCCTCTAAATGCAAAGACTTGCCATCCCCAGCCAGGCTCCTGGCACACCAGTGCCGACTGCAGCTCAAGCTCGTGACCTTATTCTAATTTTGTTAATGTTCATGGCCACAAAAATGGGAAACCTTTTGCCAGAAAAGCAGCCATACTGATCTGACAAGGAAGGCAGTGGACTATACAGTGAGATCCAGCAAATGTTGTTTTACTAGTCACTGGCTAGCTGTGCCTATGTTGCATATGTGCCTGTACGTTGCATGAGAAGGTAGTGCATGCACCTTCTGGATCAGCAGCGTTAAGCTGTATGGCTTGCAGCCCAAGTGAAGAGATGATTCAAAAGTGCTGAACTGGCCTTCTGACTCATTTCTGCAGTTTTTCACTGCGTTTTCACTGGGAATAAGGTGGAAGTGAGATTGGTGTGCTGTGCTGCAAGGCCCAGGTTTTGTCCATTCCTGTATAGTTTACTGTGACAGGCACTTTTTTAAAAGAAAAAAAAAAGTGCATTGGCTTGAATCATCTCCAGTATGTCTAAGTGACTGCTCCATGTACAAACCTGGGATTTTCATCAGATCACAAGGCCTGACCCACCTGAAAGTGAGGGTCAGGTTGTAGTAGTCTGGTTGTAGTTGTAGGTTGTAGTCCCCAAACACAGACAAGTTCTTCTGTCCCTCGCTGGTAAGCAGACAGTTAAAAGATACAGAAAACAAGTAAAAAGTAGCTGAGATGCTGGTTTGCAAATGACAGAAAGGAAATAAATGCTGGCACGGTGCACAGCCAGGGCTGTTTGTTACGGTTCCTGCTGCTCTAAATACCTGCATGCAGCATCAGCTGCAAGGGGATGGGTACAGAACCTCCTCGCTGTAGGGTCAGGCCACGTGGGCTCTGCGTATGAATAACGAGGGCCGGGCTGGATGGTTTTACATCACGCAGGCAGGGATGGACGCAGGGCCATGCGCCTCTGTACGCGCAGACAGCTTTAGCGGGGAGAGGCGCCGGGATGGGCCGTGGATAAGAGGCAGTTTGACAGTTGAAAGAGAGACCTGGGCTGTTTACTTTTCTCTTTAAGCCCCACGTCTTTGTTTTCTCTTATCATATAAGATGTCAAGGGGTTACTTAAAAACAATTTTAAAAGCTCTCTTCTCCTTTATTGCCCATGCACACTTTTAACCTCGATAGCACGGCCTCGTACGTGAATTTTCTTTGATGTTAGAACAGAGCTAACTGTCATCTGGCACTATCAGAAGCTCGGGGGATTGATCAGATTGCATTGTTAGGAAAAGTAGAAGCTGTTATCTAATGTGTTGACAGCTCTGCTGGTCTGATAAAGCATCCTTGGTGCAGGGCTTGTAGTAGTGCTTGGGTGATACCTGACTGCTGCAGGTTTTTAGCTGCATTCATGTGACACTAAACTTGTTTTAGATCGCCTTTCCTTCGCAGCGTATCACACCACAGATCTGTGGTTGTTAGTTTTACTTTTATTTTCAACATAAAAAGGGCAATGAAACATTACTCAGGCCGTATGGTAGCGCCCAGGATTGGGGGCCTAGAGGCTGATTTATGTAGATACTCTTGTGTCATCACACAGATGAGGCGATGCTGCTTCCACAACCCCAACAAACTCCTGGAATCCTGAAGAGATGCATGAATTTATTAAAGATCTGGAGCTGTCACAAATGCGACTTGGTTTTAGTCCCTTTGTTGTGGGTCATCCTTTGGTGGTTGGCAGGAAATGGTGCAGCAGAGACTTTGATGGTCTATTAATAATAAACAGCAAATCCAGCTTGAGTTCACCATGTGTACTGCTGGGAGCTGTGCTCAGAGGGACCTCCAAGAGTTGACTTCTCTATAATTTAAGCAGGGGAGTGGTAAGCCTTTTAGGCTGGCATGAATTGTGCTTTTACTGTGCTGTACATGCTACTGTGCTAAGGGCAAATGACTCCAGCCTTCTGCTTGAGCACCGCTTGTGCTCCTGCTGTACAAGACACAGACAGCGAACAGCTTCTGCCATGAAGAGCCTGGAGTCAGAAATAGCAAGATCCTCCCCCCAGCCAGCTCGCAGACTGGTGGCGAGGCACTTATTCATGTTTCCTTCCCTGTCAGTGGGAACAAAATGCAGCCTGGTGCCCCGCAAGCAGCTGGTACTTAACTGCAGGAGCCGTGCTGAGGGCATTCTGGGCTGAGCCAGCGTGTAATGGGAGCTCTGAAAAACAGCTCTCCTCCCAGAGGTGACAGCAAAGACTGGCTTCTTTGACCTGGACTTCTGCACCGAGTTGACGTGTGGTGTAGCTTAAGAATTTCCATTATTTTGGCCCTTCCCTGTGCACGTGGATCTGTCGCTGCTGTGCGGGGCTGGTTGTAACGCAGCCTGCTGACACAGCACCAGAACCTTCGGTGGGTTCTCTTCATCAGATACTGCTGTGCCTTATCTGTATTGCAGATGCACCTTCTTGCTCATAATCTTCTAGGAATTCCTTGCAGACCCCAGGAACCACAGGTCCAAGGGTGTTTTCATGACACAAAATGGTTTGCTGCCTTTTTTCTGTCTGCTTCCTGGACCAGCAGCTGCTCCTGCTGGCTGCGGAGCTCCCCCAGCACCGTTAGCGGCCGCCCGGCGCAGCGTGAGCAGTACCTGTGAGTTTTACCATGTGGGCAGAGCTGGTGTATGCCACGGATCCCCGAGCAGCTTTAGCTCCTTCAGAAACGACAGCCGAGGCACAGCAAGCACATTGCAGGGAAGGTGTTCCTAGCCGCAGTAGCCACAGTCAGTTGCGGGTTTTTTTTTTCTTTCTCCTCTTTCAAATATTTTCTGCCTTGGTTCAGAACTGACATAAGCTGGGCATGGTGCTGTGGTGGGAGAGGTTCTCTCTGTCTCACTCCTCCCTTCTCTCCCGGGTGCTGCTTTCAGACTGTGTCACTCCACCCGGCTGCTCACGGGTGAGGTTGCAGCCCCCATCCCCTCCCTCTTCACAGAGCCGCTGCAGGGCGTGCGGCCGATCTGAGCCGGTGATGTAATTTCCCATCTGCTTTTTAAATTTCTGCCTTGTTAAAAACCACACCAGGGAGGGGAGGGGAGGGGAGAGAGAAGACCCTTCGCAAACAGCAGCCTCAGGAGTGCTGCCTTAGTATCCTGCTGAAGACGGGCAGCATTTTAACGATGCCTATTTTAATTTACGCTCTGCAGTCCCTACTTCTGAGCCAGGTTTGTATTTCACCATCCCAACTGTTTGTTGCTTCACCTAAAAACAGAGTTGAAGACAAAGCAGAAGCAGAGACATGCTTGCCTGCCTCGGACGAGTAGTAACAAGCAGGGCACGGGAGCTGCCCTGGCAATGGGATGCATTAGCCTAATAAAGAGCCGAGATAAAAGAGCTCTTCATTATTCCCTTACAGATTGAGTTAAGGCTCTCAGCAGCATTCAGGCTTCCTACCTTGAATTACAGTAATTCAATTTTACGCAAGTATCTAATGTGTTACCCTTTCCACCAACACTTCCCAAGTCCGTGCTGCCAAACAGGCTTCTGAACCCAGGAACTCAGGTACTGATCCCGAGCGTTGTCTTCGGATCTGAGCACTAAGTGTAGCACTGTTTTTGTAGGTAACTCTGCACAAAGGCTTGGTCTCAATTTAGCAATTTCAGCTGCATTATACCGGCATTGCCAAGCCCAAGTTCTTGGCTTTTGTCCTAATCAGTTGATGAGCTCTCAAAATGTGGCCTTTTCCCTCGAGCTCTTGTCCTCCACCCTTCTCCAAGGAGTCTTGATCCTTAGTTCACTTTTGCTGCTATAGAAATATCTCAGAACTTACCCTCCAAAGTTGTTGTGTGATACCAAGGCATTTTTGGGGCGCAGGTATTAATGGGAATACCTGAGTCAGCTGAATTGCAGATACTCAAAAACATTATTATAGTAATTCTGTATTTTCTGTACCAAGACTCCAATCCAAGAGGAATGGTTTAAACCAGCAAGGATGGTGACTTACATCTTGGTGCAATGCTGGGAAGCCAGGAGCAAGAGGAGCAAGGCGCACATGGCAGGGGTGCCGAAGGTCAGAATTGCAGCAGCCTTGGCGGAGCTCTGCAGGAGCTGGCAGAGCTGCGGGACACAGACAGGTTGTCCGCTGGCAGCCCTGTGTGGGGTCACAGGACAGGGACAGCAGGTGTTGCCGGTTGGGATTGAAATGTACCAGCTGAGCTTTCCTGCACTCTGTTTTTTTTTTTTTCTTTATTCTGTTTTCTGGAGGAGGGATAGCATTCTGTGGGAAGGGGCAGCTGCGTTAGCTCCATTTCTAAGCAAAATTTAAAATACTGGAGGAAATCTGAAAAAAGGTGCAAAAGACAGGTGCAAAGCGACTCCTTCCTGCCGACACATTCGCACGGCTGCATCCTGTTTGAAGCAGGCTGGCCTGTATCTCTCATTGACAGGTGAACGGGGGGTTTGCCTTGGAGCTAGTACGGGAACCAGCTTCATGATGTGCAAACGCTGCCCTGTGGTCGCTGCATTTATAGCTCTCACTGAAGCCATCCGTGCATTTCAGCTGTACAACTAAAGTGCTAGCAGAAGCTGAGTAATCGCCTCCTAAAGACCAAAGTTACAGAAACTGACAAGCGCATTTTTATTGGGGTGGGGAGTGAATGATCAGGTGTGTTGTGCTTGACAGCATATTTACAAGAAGGCCCTTGTTAGTTCTTTTTATGACACTTAACTACAACTGTTGCTCCAGTTTGCAGGTATGTAGATTAAAGTTATTTATTTAATTTCCATTTATTACATAATAATTCTGGGGTTTTGTAGTAGTCTTCCGGTGCTCCTGGGTGTCTTTCTCCCTCTTCCACACTAAAATACTGCAGCAGAAGCTAATCTTTTCTCAGAGCTACGCAGGCAGACCTGTGTGCTTTTTCATAGATTTTTGAAGGATATTTTACAGATGCAAATGTGCCCCGAATGAGATTTGATCCCATTTAAAACTTCCATCAAACTGCATCTCAGAAGTGCTTTAGAATCAGCTGGATTCAGTTGCAAATTTGGATGTGAAGATGCTTTAGAAAGGGACAGGAGCGAAGGATGTTGGATTTGAGCTCATGAAGGAGGAGAGTGAGGTCAGTGGCACTTCTAAAAGGCTAGACTCTTGTGCCAGCAGTGGCACATGAATAGCTGAGGGACAGGTACGCCCAGTCTTGGAGGCAGGTGTTTTCCAGTAAGTTTGATCAGCTGCTAGGCTGGGGAAGGACTGCAAGCCCTCTCATTCTAGAAATCATGCTAACTACAGATAGGAGACTTATGTAGGCACAGGAATTATTACAGCTTTGCTGTTAAGGTTGCATCTTTGTGCGAGGTGATTTGTGTCTCCTAAAAGCAGACCGAAGTCATTCTCTTTCTTTTGGTGACCTGGGGCATCAGCTGTTGAGGAATATTCCCCAAATTGCCCCAGGTTACACGAGGAAGGGGTTTGGGCTGAGAGTTGGTAAGTCAAACTCCTCAGGTAGCTATTTGGAGACATCACTGGTTTAAGCAAAACCGGCGCCAAATTCGTTTGTGGCCTGCGACAATTCTCATTGTGTGCTGGCTTGCAGGATGGGAAGCTCACAGATTCTTCTCCTCCAAGGTGAACGGCAACCTGCTGTGCGAGGTACCGCAGATGCCTTGCTGCCGCTGCCCTGAAGCAAAGCCCAGCTGCAAGAACAGCGTGGCATCGCTCCTATTTATTCCGAGGGTGGGCGCCGAGCCTGCTTGGGGCAGGGCAGGCTGCAGCACGCAGACCAGAAGCAGTGAGCGTGACCTTTTTGTGTTGCAGTGCTGGCCTACATGCAGTTTGTGGAAGACTACTCAGAGCCGCAGCCATCCATGTTCTACCAGACCCCGCAGAACGAGCACATCTACCAGCAGAAGAACAAGCACCTCAGGGAAGTCTATGGCATCAACGACTCCTTCATCAGCTTAGAACCCTCTCAAGACCTGGCACCTCCACCCGCTCTCCCACCAAAACAGCGGCAGCTGGTGAGTGACATCCGTGGTGCCCTCCCCAGCAGGGCGCAGCAGCCTCGTGGGAGCAGCTCTGGGTTTGCTGCCTCTCCTTCTGACGGGCTGCGGTTGTGGGAGGATGGATGTCTCATTGGTGTCGTCCACCTCGTGTTCCTTGCCATCTTGTTAACACGTTTTTAGGCATTTTGCATCATCTACTTTGAGCTCCTGTGCTCCTTTCTAACCCTGCGTTCAGACTGTTCTCCGTCAGCTCTGAAAGTCCTGAAATGCCCTGAAAATGAAATGTTAGTCTTCCACATGGCACGGCTGAATCTGTGCCAGACTGGAGGCTTTGTAATGACGAGTGCTTTGAAGATTTTGACACGCTGGGCAACACAATTTTTGAGAGATTGCTGCACTGTTGTTCCCAATGTTGTTTTGAATTTGTTGTCAAGGATGCCACTAATAATAACCATTTAAACATAATCACTGCTTTTATGGCTCAGTCTTTGCCAGAGCCACAGAACCTTGGTACAGCCATTATTTAACTCGTGTGTGTTTTCCCCACATCAGCCCCCTTGTGAGATTCAGGATTTTACCTGGTTTGCACAGTTCTGTGGCTGTAGGAGCCAGTGGCACCCCTGCCTTTGTGTGCCCCAGGGCTTTGGTGGTGCTTTTTCAGTTTGTTTCGGTTTGGCTTGTTTGGTGAAATTGTTTCATTTATTTGCATTTAATGAGAGTGTTAATTGCCTTCTGAAGAATGGAATTTCACTGTGATCTTTTGGCCATTTCAGCCTACTGGCACATAAAGGCACGTCCACAAGTGTATGTGCATTGAGTTGAACACTACGGTGAGCCCCATTTTCCACGTGGGGGATGAAGCCCTGGCCTCAGCGACGGCAGCAGCAGTTTTATTTCCAGCCTCAGTGGCTGAAATAAAACAGATTTTGTCCTATTTCTTTTTAAGAGCCTTTTTTTCTTTGCACTTTTTTAACTCCAACCTTAGGGGGTTTGTTTATATTATTCTTTATATTACCTTTTTTAAAGAAGAGCTAAAATGTTTTTAAAATGCATCTTTTTTGTCGATGCTATTTGACTGACATTGGCCATGGCTTTAATAAAACAGGAGGAGATGTTGGAGCAGAGCCACGCTCTTACCATCGTGAGAGCAACTGTTGCAATATGTGCTGCTGTTATCTGTGCTAAAGTTTGACTGTCCCAGAGAGCTACTTTTTAATGAAATGGGAAAAGCTACATAGAGTTCCAGTGCGGGAATTCGCATAACTGCATTCCTTTGACACAGATAGGAGTCCTAAAAAATGAAGTAACATTCCTGGCCAAATGTTAAGTAAACTGAGTATTATGCATTATTGCTTTGTGGGGGTGAAACCTTAAATGCCCCGACCCATCCAATTTTTAGGGATACAGAAGGCTCTTCAGGACTCCTCTCTGAAGGATCAGGCACTTCCCCAGGGGCTCTGGTCCCCTTGTCAGAGAGATCCTTGCACGGTCCCTTGTAGTCCCTTGCCCTACCTCCTCTTAGAGGTGACCGTGCCCTAGTGACAGTTCCTAATGATGACATGGTCTCTGCATGGTCATGTCGGGTATGTAGCAAAGCACAGATTTCAAGCTGGGTCCTAATAATTGTTTATTACTGTGATCATTATTGTGTGGAAGGGAAATTCAGCTCCTTTTTTGAGTTTGTCAGCTGAAGCAAAACATTTCTTTGCTGCCCTTTAATCATTATCTGGGCAGCCAAAATGTCACTGTTTTGCCTTCCAGGCATTCTTGTAGTCTTGCAGGCTTGATATTATCAAGGTGATGCTCTGCCTGAAGCAGAAGTTTCTTAAAATGCAACCTTGTGCCCCTACCTTCGTCTCTCAGCTGGGAGAGTGGTGCGAGCAGACAATGGCTCATTCAGCAATCACTGTAAAAGCCATCAGACTCTATTGTTCCTCTGGTCCTGCTGCCCAGGGAGATCCTGAAACAGCAGATCGTGTGGACATCAGCTGCTCCAGCAGCAGGGAAGGTTTGCTGGATGGACTTCTCTCTAAAATAATAATTAGGAAGTCCTTTCTTGCAAGTTTCATTTCTTGTATATAAAATATTTGCACGTTATATTCGACAAGTCAGGGCTGAGAAAGCCTAGGTACAGCTTAGCCTCCCTCAGCCCCTTACTGCAGTGAATTCAGGTGAAATTCCTGATAGTATTTATTATTTGCTGCGTAATATCTCCCTCTTGTGCAAACAATGTATAATTTTGAGTCAGACTGAAAACTCAGTGGGCATCGTTTTTATCCAGTATCCCCACAGCACCCGTGAAGGCCCGTAGACCACCCTGGAGAGTCCTGAGTTTTCAGTCTGCAGATTGCCTAAAAAAAAGCTAGAAGTCTGCACGAGATGGCTGCTTAACAGCCAGAAGGAAGAGCCAGGGCCCTGCTGGGCAGCAGCTCGTGCCCATACCTGCTCCTTTGGGCATCTGTCCCCACTGTTATGGGGCAAAAAGGGCGGCGTGGAGCAGCCGGCCTGCCTTCCAGCAGCTGTCCACAGGTGAACTGGGAGGGGGAGGTGGGCGTTTATTTTTAGGGGATTTGTGAAACAAAGACGATTCGAACTGTGATTTTTGTCATGCCTCCTGAGCTCAAGAAGGGTGTATCAGTGTGTCTGGCGCTGATGAACTGTATGAATAGCTGTTTGCTTAGCAAGCCATTATATGCATTGTTTTACTGTTAGCATTTCTTACCCTTTATTCATAGCTTTTCTATGCTTTCTTTCTTTGTTTCTTCTGTCTCTCGCTTTCTTCCCCGTCTTCAGCAGGCCTCCTATGCTGCCTCTTCTTTCCCTTCTGTCTCCTACTGTGTCCAGCAAACTAAAGTGCCCTTCACCCCCGAGGACACCGGTGCCACTCAGGGCCTCACTATGTCAGTCTCTAACTCCTTTCTCAACCGGCACAGCTCCTTTCCTGTGCACTCGGTGAGTTGCTTTCTGCACTTCTGTAACGTGTGTGTATTTGTGCCGGTGATTAAATGCTCGTATGCCAACCTGTGCTTATGTTCTGCGTAAAGAGAAAAGTTCTTTGGGGGCTTTGGAACTCAGTAGTAAGCAGCCAGGTGATAAAAATGGTGTGTAAATCTTATTAAATGAAATGCGGGGCAGATGCAGCTTTCATTACTGTGTATCCACATCTGGATTCACGTTTGTGGACAGGGACTGGCAGAGGAGACCAGGCCTGTGTGCTAAGGCACACTCCCATGACCTACATGTTCCCCAGGCTGCACGCTGAAACTGCCAAGTCTTTTTGTTCTGCTGCATAACGTCAGCGATGTGGATGAGTCGATTAAATGCTGCCGTGTGAATCTGGCCTTTGGAGGAATAACGAGCCGCCATCCCTGAAGTACACGGATTTAGGCAAATGCATGGAACAGTGGCCACACAGCTCCTTAATTTTTTTTCTCTGGAAGATGGCCTCTACCACATCTTTCATCTTGTATTTGCTTGTCTGCTTCCCTTCACGTCCCCCTGGTCCCAAACAATCTCTGTAAGCTTGTATGGTTTGCTGACGAATGAGCAGGGTTTCTTCTCCTGCAGCTCTGGTCTGAAAAGAGAACCGCAGGAGGAGCCTAAAATGATTTAAATTGAAATAATAATCTTAAAGTACCACTTAAATCTGTGATCAGCTGCTTAAATTAAATGGTAGCAATAACGAAGTGTTAATGTAATGAAATTAAATCGAACCATGGGATTCCAACAGCTCAACAGTGTGAGGAGCGCTTGCATGTAGGGCTGTATGGTTCTGTGCTGATTGCCTGCCTGATGACAGCTGAGAATAGATTATTTTTTAACAGTAGCTTGGACATTTAGTAAATTAGATTTATTCTGGAGAAATTATCAGGCAACAGTTAAGAAAATTCAGGAATGTTTCAATTAGTTTAATACTAAATATTTGAAAACTGTATCCTCACACTGTCACTGCTGTCTTTGCATTTCAACGCTTACTCGTTCTCTAAAAATGAATAGCAATGATGTTATTAGCTGGGGCTGAAGAAGAAAGTATTCAAGTAGAGTTACTTCACAAGCCATGAATTAAAGCTTTCAGCTTCCACTTGTAGGAGAGAGAGCAGTATCATAATTGTGCTGCAAAGCTGGAAAGGCTGAGGTGTGGTAAGGTTACTGCTTGCATGAGTCTGTGGAAAACAGTTTTAAAAATTGAAATAATGCGAAAGTTCTGAATTGTACAGCTTTCTGTTTGATAGCGGTCCTTGCAAAGATAACAGAAGTGTAAGACCAGGTAAAAGCACTTCACTATTTTTGTTATAATTGAGAGCCTATAAATAGGATGCTATAACGTTCTAAAAATATGTGGGCACGTTCACTTTAAAAAGTGTCCTGGTTAGATGTAAATGGTTACTGCATACTTAATTATTTTGACCTGTTCTAGTCTTGCTTTGGAATACCTTATTCTGAATAGATTATTTTACAAAATGTTAAAACTTCATTAAAAATCCTTACTCATTTTTGCAAGGATTTGGTAAAGGGAGAATGAATGAAGCATGAGGAACGAGAACAGTTCGGCAATGCACTGTCAAATGCACAAAGGAAATAACTGAATTAAAAGTGGTGACTTTTCCATTAATGCCTTTAATTTATGGTAATCTCGTGGTGGCTCATGACTCTAGCTGGTTTATTTTTTCACAGGCAAAAATGAGATCTTACACCTTTGACAGTGACTCTTTGTCTCTGAGCTGCAAAATACCAATGTCCTTACATGCTTCATAGCTGACCCATATAGTATCACAGCCATGGTTTATCCCATTTTCCCTGTCCCTAATGAGACAGAGAAGTGAAACAGCTGTCAAGGTTTGGATCGCTCCCAGGGTGACACCCTGCATTCCAGCACTGAGAAGGACCTCGGAGCCCTTCTTGCAGTCTGCTCCGGAGCATTGCCTGGCAAAGCTGCCTTTCACATGGGGGATGCTCCAAGCTGCACCAGGAGCACTTCGTGTGCATTGCTCTGCTCTCCTGTCATTCTCATGTCTTCGTTTTTTCTGCTCTTTCACTCAGATGAGCACTGTGGTGAGCAATAAACCTGTTAAGAGCTAAGCATTAGCAATCCACCGGTCCCAGCAGGGGAGTTAATGCGAGGAAGAGCACACCTTCCGTGCACCAGCTAACTGAGGGGTTGACCTCCTACGTACCCAGATAATCAGTGGTGATCATCAAATCTCTCAAAATGATACGTCTCCTGCGTTAATCTTTATCCCTTCTGTACGTGAACACAAACCCTCCTTAGGTCAATGCCAGGAAGTCGGAGCTAATAAACCAAATGGCTGTGCATTAACACAACGTGAGCAGCGCTCTGCAGATTTCCAAGCATAGCCAAGTGTCAGAAAGTGCCCCGTGCTTTTTTTTTTTGTTCCCATGGGGCTGGCTTGGGGTGGACAGCAGGAGTCAGTCCCAGGAGAACACCTAGCCCCGTACCAATCTGTTCGTGTGAAGGCAGCACCGTGTTTTGCATGTACCTTATTATGCCTGTGCACAAAGGAGCAAGTACTAACTCCTTACTACTGATTTGTAGGGCTTAAAAAGTTCTTTTCAGATGGTGCTTTGAAGAAATGGAAAAGAAAAAAAAAAGTGAAGGAGTTCAGACCATCTTTACTCTCTTAATTTGTAATTTGTGAGTTTCTTTTCCAGAATCCTGACTCTTTTTTTCTTTCCCCTCAGAGCTGCAGACGCTGCTGCAGCCCAGAAGCCACCAGCGCTCTGTGAACCCACTAATCGTGCTTTTCCCTTCTTTGCAGGAAGTTGTGTCAGAAGTAATAGCTTTTACTGGGTAGAGGCAGATCTTAAGCAACTGGATCAAACCTCATAGGTTTGGCAAGTTGGGTTTGTTTTTCACCGAGTCTGATTCGTGTCTAGCCTCTGTGCCAGCAAGGGTCATGTTTGTAGCGTGGGCTGATGCTGTAAGGAAACACAGCATCATCGTCCCCACTGTTACGCCGTTAAATCTCACATTGCCGGGACAACTGGATCGTAATGTCAAGAGTCATTTTAGGGATTCCCCTGTCTTTTGAAAGCAAATCTCTGTTGCTAGACAGTGGGGAAGGAGGTATGCAATAAGAATGCATCCTGCTTCGTATCCTGAACTTGGTTTGCAGAAGTCTTTCCCCAGCAGATCTCCTCCCTCCCTTCCTGTTGTGAGACAGAGATACTGTCCTTTTCATCTCATTGTGCTGTTGGCTGGAAATGGGTGAGCAGGTTTCCAAATGGCAGGAATCAAATCTCATGGCTTCCTGGCAGTGGGGGAACTCTGCACTGATAGAAGAAATCATTGAGGAGACAAGATACACTGCTATCTGTCTACATAGTTTCCACCAAAGACCACAGAGAGACTTGCATTCACTTACGACTAGGAAGCTTTTTGTTGAAACAAGGGATGCAGTTGTTTTCTCTGAGTCCTGCAAATCCCACTAGTGGAAATTTGGCTGTATCCTCCACTACGGGGAAATATCTTACCTTTCTCAAAATGCTGTTTTGTCTTGTGTTTTCTTTTTAATTAAAAACCATTTCCAGTAACTGCCAAGGACCCAAATCGGCCGCCTGCTTCCAACAGAAAGCATAAGTGATTTCCTTATGAAAACTCTAGTTCAGCGCTTCTGTTTTCACTTGTTCCCACAGTTCTGTTGCAAATTGGGAAAATGCACAGAAAATTCACAGCAACCGTTTCTCTTTCTTGTGTGTGTGTTAATGCATGTTCAGGAAAAGGAGGGTCAGATAAGCGTTTAAAGACGCACGCAATTCCGACATGTGCTTTGCATGTTTTCCCCACCTTGCTCCTATTTATGTAGCTCAGTTCCAGTCTGCAACCCAGACTGCAGCTCCGATCCTTGGCAGAGACTGAGTTTTTTGGATCCATATGGTGCTCTGATGGTGGGAGCCACTATGAAACCAGGACCGTGAGATCCCAGTGTGTTAGTTCCTTTCTGTCCTAAGCAGGATTTGGCTCCTTACTTTGGAGCAGAGGGAAAGGGGAAACAAGATTTGCATCCATTTAAGCAGCTGTTGAGTGCTAAGTATTGTTTTGCCTTTCCTGTTTCATGTTCCTTTTGCATTTATGTTCATTTCCACTGCCCGCAGCAAGCCTGCATGGCGGTATTAATAGTGCTGTTGTATGCCAGCATCGCCGAATCCTGCCTCAGGAAAGCACAGCCGCTTACATTTATCTGCGCTCTGTCTCTGCATAGGTCTCTAAACAGTCAGCCTGCTGATTTCACAGGCCACATGCCACTCTTTTGTGTGGCTGGCTTTAGGAGTCTCGTCTTCACCTCCATGCTCTGCCTTTGAAAGATCTGTCAGATACGGTGGTATTGTTTACAGGACAAACAGGAGCTGATGCTGTATTTGTGATGAGATTGAGTTCTGATAGTTTCAAGAGAGATGCATGATAGCATGGTTAGTAAGTCTTGCAAATGTTTTCATCCCCCCACCCATTTTCACGGCAAGGTTGTATAAGAAACCCTCCCTTAAGAAATTCTCCCTTAAGGAGAGTTCAGATGTTATGTTTTTGATGCAGAAGCCAGGAGACCCTTTCCCAAGGGAAACAAAAGCCCCATCCATCCATCTGCTGTGCTAACCACTATTTAAAAATAGCGAGGTCAGCCGTGCAGCCGGGTCAGAGGCTTCGCCGAGAAGCATTCAGGCACGAGGGGTTACTGCCTTTCCTGTGGCAGTGCTTGAAGCCGGTCTGTTGGCAGCCTGTGTTTCCAGCCATTCATTGTAGGAGCATTTCCTTCCTCATTAGCAAAAGTACCTGGAAGTCCAGCATTGTGTCATGAGATAGGAAGTGTTTTCCAATAGCTGTCTGTGTAATTATATTCTTAGGGTTTGTGCAACGCCCAGGGTTTTGCGAACACAGTTCTCTGCTGTTAGAATTTGGGCATCCAGTTCTGGCGCATTGCCCACGTTTCTCTCTTAATAGCCTTAGCAGAGGAGATCTGAAAGATTGATCCTTTCCTCTGATAGCTTCGTGTTTTGGAATTCTGATGCTCTATCTGATCTGGGAGTGTCTGGCAGGATTGCAGATTAATTTGGCAGAAGTCGGTAGGGTGACTGAGAAGGCTTTGCTTAAAAGGTAAAGACTGGGGCTGCTGATGCTGCAGATGCTCTGACAGCCATTTAATTGAATTCAGCTCTGAATTTAGGATGGAGATTGCTGTTGCTCGCAGTCAGTGACTGCCCATAAACACTCTTCCTCCCTGTTACTTGGTCAGCCGTGCGTAGGGGGTGTTGAGAAGCATCACTCTTTAAAAAATAAGTTTTCTGTTAGAGAGTTTATCTCCGGCCATCTAATCCAAATAAACGTCTCCAATGTCATTGACCTTTGGGACATCCTGTGACGCCCCCGTTAATGATGGAAAGCTGTTCTAAAACAAAAAAATCAAAGGCAGCAACTTGGGGATGTTGAAAGATGCCATCCCTGGAAGATCCGTGTGCTACGCTGGTGTCAGTGCGTGTAAACTGTCAGGTCTGGGCAGGTCGGCTTCCCGCTGTGCTCAGGGGATTGCTTCTCGCTGAGAGCATGCTTTGTGGGAATGCTTCCCAAGTGACAGATAGCTTTTTATAAATACACTTTACTGGTAAGAGTAGAGGGATCTCTCTTTGCCCTCTCGTCTCCCTATTTGGCCATTTGCTGTCGCAGGTCAGAATCCCCCGCAGTGAGAGACCGTCCTCTGGTCCCTTGCTAGGAGCCTGGCAGCATGGTCTGCGTTTGGAAAGAGGAAAACATCGGTTCTCAAAGGATCTGGTTGCTTTCTAGCTTCCCAAAAATTATTTCAAATTATTTCACCTAAAGCAAAGCCGTGGAGCAGGAGGTTATGTCAGTACAGACATAACTGAGGCCTTACCGACCCTGCAAAAAACCTCTAAGAAGCAGTATTTTAAAAAGCACTGATTAGTTTCCAAGATAAACTGCTGCCTGTGATTTTGTGGGGCCAGGGGAGGACTAATTTGCTTATGACAGTTGTCTTGAATGGACTCTCCCCTCCCAAAATAAGCGTGGATTTTACAGGATGGCGGCTTCCCAGAGCCGTACACCGCCCAAACCCTGCGGAAGCCATCGCAGCAATTCCTGCTGCAGCTGCCGGCTGGGCTGGGCCGGGCTGGCCTGGGGCGCAGCAGGAATGGGTGCCATATGGACATCATCTCCACCGCAGGGTGTTTTTCCACTTTCAAAGTATGCTGCATTCTTGGCTCTTGTCCCAGCATGGCTGCATAGCTGGAATTCCCGAGCTGCTTGCCGGGGAGGAAGGAGGGCTCTTCCTGGCTGCCTGCTCCGAGCTGCAGCCGTACAGGACCGGGAGCTGAGAGCAGCCTGGTTAATGAATGCCAGCTCACCAAAGGCTTCCCAGGGCTGTTCCCTTTGTTAACGGCAGGCTGAGAGCGTCTGCACCGTGAAGTGATTGATCACGGATCCCATCATGAAGATTAATGCGTTCTCCTGGCTACCTGGGCCTTAAGCTGGTACTTTCTACGCACCGCGTGCCAAGATACTGTTTTGAAAGGTGCACTGGCGAGGCCAAGGGGAGATGAATGTGTACAGATTGTCAGTAGTAACGTATCCACATTCAGAGTTTTAAAATTGATGCAAAGTTGTGCTATATTTAGGCCTAAATTGCCTTCAAATTGGCATTAATGTCTCCGAAATTCTGCAAGTCAGAAGCTGTGCAGATTTTCCTTCCCTAGCAGCAGTAATTCATCTCCCTGAGCAGCGAGCTGAGCCTGCAGGCTGCACACCACGCAGCCCACCAGCTGCCGAGCCTCCGGCCCCCGTTTGGCCTGAACTAACCCTGCCACTGCCCTGGCACAGCGTGAGCCCTTCACAGGGTGCCTGGCTGTCCCCAGGCGATGCAATTGAGGCCAGGAGTTCCCCTTGCTCGTGGTCTGAATGAGCTCCGCTGCTTCCCTGCAAAGCCCTGGCTTTTTCTCCAGGTTCAGCAAGTCGGAGACGGTAACTTTGGGGAGTCCTCGGTGGAAGATGTCCATCAACTGCAAAGTGAAGGACAGCAGGGTGCCTGGTAGGGTGCAGGAAGCCCAGCAGTGGAGGCACTGGGATAAAGCCCCCATTGGAGAAAATCATTTCCCTTACGGCAGTGTTTCATCTCACCACTGGGGCAGCAGTTTGCTGGGCGCCTTCTTGAGCACCATTGCAAGAGTGTTTGGTGGGAGGTCCGTGTTCTTTGTCTGCTCTGCTCCAATTCTTTCTATGGGGACTGGCCCAGGACTCGGGGCATTAGTTGGCGCGTTAGCGGCAGTGAGATCATGGAATAGCAGGGGGACGGGGCAGGCATAATGAATCTGCTGAGCCGGGGTGATGTCATGAGCCTGGAGTCTTACGAGGGATTTAGTGTTTTGTGCCATGCAAGTGAAAATGAATAAATGTAGAGCATTTATCCGGGCAGAAAGTAAATACGGAGATTAGACTTGTCATTGTTACGAGGCACCACCACGAGCGGACGGTGTCCCTGGAGCCGGGGCTGCTCACCCGTGAAGAGACAGGCAGGAAGGGAGAGGAGCCTGTCCTAGAGCCAGGCTCCTTTCAGCCACAGGCATGTGGTAGGGATTTGCATTTTGATTATTCTTCAGTAGTCTTTTAAGCTCTCTTTCCAAAGCATCTCCCTCTGCTCCTCTGTATTATGGCCCGCGATTCGTCTGGGGCCCCTAGACAGCACCCAGAGCACAGCCGGACTCGAGGCACGGCGGAGGGCAGCCGCTGGAGGATTGGGGTGGTGGAAGGTAAAGTCTAGCCGTTGACCTTTGTTTCCTTTCCAGCTTGTAGTGGAAAAACTTCTTTGCCCGGGCTTCAAGCCTGAGGCAGTTCTCTGTTCAGATTTTTAAGCTTACCTATTTCAGAGGTAGGAAAAGAAAACCGACAACCACCACCAAGGTGTACTCAGGTGATGGACGGAGCTTTGATTTTCTCACCTGCTTAATTCCCCTGAAAAAATGTAGCCTGAATTTTCCAATTCATGCCTTTGTTTCCTTTTTTTTTTTTTTTTTCCTTTTACCATCACAGCAGTGTCACTTTCCAGCCAGGTTTAAGCAAGGTGTGCGTGTGCTTCCTGAGAGCTCTGCCGTGCACTGTCCTGCAGCAGGTTGCTCGAGCAGGCAACCACCACAGCTTCATTTCAGCACGGTGTTTTTGGGTGACGTGATGCTTCCTAAAGCTCCTCTCCAGCAGGTTTAGCATTGTTGTCTTTTTTTTCTTTTTTTTTTTTTTTCCCTTCTCTCTCTCTCTGGTGGGTGTCAGCTTTGCTCTCTTGTTGTTTTGGAGATACCCTGGTGGTAAATCTTACTAGCACCAGATGTTAAAAGACAGAGGATTGCTCATGTTTTTCTTGGCACAATGTACTCCCACTGCACCCTGTTTAATATTATCTGAACAGTAATCTGATGATTAGGAGAGATAGTGAAATAAAGCTTTATGTAGATGATCTCTTTTCATCTCTTCAACTGACTTTTAGAGCCACTGCATTAAAGGATTGGTTTGATAAGGAATTCATTGCTCCTGAGGGCAATTATCAGTTTTGCTCCCAATGTTTCTCAGACGGAAAGGAGTAAAAGCATCTACTGTTGTAATCCCCTTTATCCTTCAGTGTAGCTTTGAAGATGGGATCCAGTCACTTCTCACTGGGAGCTGTGTGTTCTGGAACAGACTTGACACAGTTGTTGTTAAATTGCAGGGTTGGAGCAAGCGGCATCTTAAATTTGGATCCTGTGGAAAAGCCCAGAAAAGCAACAATCCCCAGCGTACTTCTCTCTGTTGAGACACTTCCAGCGTGCTCACAGTCATGGTTTCTGTACGGCTTCACATCCTTTCAGCCACCCAAGCGCCTTCCAGGTGCACGTTGTCATTAAGTGCTGAAACCCAGGCTTTCCCCCCTGCCCGGCTGAGGCTGGGTCCCTGCAGACAAACACCATTGCCCACCTTCCCTGCCCGGCTGCTGGTGGTGTCAGGACTCTCCTCGCCGTGAAAAAGCTGCCTGCTGGCCCAGGTGGCAGTTCCTGCTGGAATGGGGGGATGATAAAATAACGCTCCCTCTGCTGGGGTTCGCCTCTCGACCGGGAGGTGCCGTTGTTGGAATTGCCTTGTGCTGTCACTGCTGAGCTGCTGCTGATCTAATTACTTTTTCTTTTGTCTGTCTCCTTCCTTTTCCCATCTTCCTTGTTTGTGTCGTCCGTCTCCGCGTCCTGTAGTACAAGTCTGTGTTTAGGTCGTACTCCCAGGACTTTGTGCCTCACAACCAAGTCTCCATACCTCCTTTCCTGTCTTCTACCTCCTCGTCCTGCTCCACCCCGCCTTTCCCCACCGTCCATCCGTCTCAGAGCTCTGACCTAGCGGTGCCAGCCACGGCCAGCCAGTCTCCCAGCGCTGGGGATGTGCCAAACTCCTCCTCGCAGGAGAGCAGCTTTAACGGGAATGCTCCTGTCTGCCTTCCTTCTGAAACCTCTTTCACTGATTCTCTCCAGACGGCTTCGGTGAGACTATCCAAAGAGATGATAATGCACCTTAATGCAAGGCTGGGGGTTGTTTTTGTTTTAAAGAAATGTCGCTTGTATTAATACATGCTTAAGCTCGATGTGATCTAGCCTGGTTTCCAAACTCGTGTGTGAATGCAGAGAGGTAATTTCATACAAAGATTTCTACAAAACAATGAACCTCATGGGTTTGAGAAAATGTTAATGCCTATGTTGGAAACATAAAATGTCAAATGCTGGTGAAGGAGAGAGGAAGAGAAGTTGCTCTAGCTTCCTGCAATTGTGATACAAACCAGAGGAAGGTAAAGGGGTGTTGTGAGGTTGGTAGTTTCTAAACACAGGCTCCTAGCGGCGGTTCCATCCTGCAGCTGCTGCTGTGGCAGGAATTGGTGATAGCTGTCCTGCTCCCTTCCCACTGGGGAGCCCCTGGAGCTGTGGGTTTGGTTCAGCTCGTGCTCTCCTGTGCATAACCCTGCTGCTTCCTCCAGGCTCCTGCTCTTCCAGCAGCACCGGCTGTGCACGTGGTGGCAGCGCAAGTCGGAGCAAAGCATCGCTGTCGGTGAGGTGGGACTAAAGCTGTTCCCTCACTGATAGGCGCTGCTGTGAGTTCCAAGTCCCAGGCTGTTTTTGCCGACCAGCAGGCAGGTTACTTCGCTGAGCACCTCTTGTACAAGGCAGCGTCTCTCCTCTCCGCTGCAAAACCCACAGGTGATGGGGTTAGAGCCTGAGCTGTGTGCATGGTGGTGGTGCCTCTTCAAAGAGCTTGGAAGAGGGACACAGACTGCAGAGGCAGCGATCTTTTTTTCACCCTTTGGACCTGACCTCGCTGTTGCATCTTCCTTGCTTTGGGTCCTTGTTACAGCCCAGTAGCCCTTGAGCTTGGCTCAGCCTGGCGTGATGGCTGTAGCCTGTGCTGTGAAGCAGTTTTAGGACACATTTGGGTCTTTGGGGCTGCTCTGCACATAGCGGCAGGCCTGGTGTCAGCAGCGGGGGGTGCTTGTGCTCCAGGCTCTGACCGCTCAGCAGCCGCAGCCTTCAGTCCTCGCGCGCGCTTGGCACCTGCGCAGTCCCCTCTTGCCACGCAGTGCCTGCTGCAGCTCGGGGCCCTCTGGATACTGCTCGAGAACCAGAAAACACCAGCCTCCAGGCAGGCGCAGCTGAGCCAGAGGCAGGGCTTCTGGCTAGGTGGCAGCGGCCGCAGGGCACCGCTCCGCCCAGGCGTGGGCACAGGCGCTCGCTAACAGCTGGCGAGGGGCACCGTCACCTATCTCCTTTCGTCCTGTCTCCCCTAGAGCGAAAACGCCAGCGAGGAGGCTGGTGAGGGTGAATACGTCAATCTGTATTCCTCTGGCCAGAGCAACGGGGAGGTCCCTCACCCTGCAGGAGTAAGTAACCTGGAGAGGGCCACGCACCGGGAAGGGGCTGCCTGGTGCATGCTCAGCTCACGCTTGGTACCAGCCCTGCACATCCCGGGGTGCCCTGTCCCCTTGCCGGCTGTCCCTTTGCCTGCCCTCTCCTGGCTTGCTAGCTTTGATGGTCTCCTGGTTGGGGTGGAGAGCAGGCTGTCGAGGTTGGGAGAGCCCTGGCAGGATGGAGGGATGGCTTCTCCTTCCTCCCTCTCTCACCTGCGCTTCGCTGTTTGTTTGGAGCTGCTTGCGTGAGGTTCCCCTTCAGAAAGCTGCACTCTGACCAGCACGGTCCTGTGTCCGGGTTCACTCCTGTAACGGCTTTGGCTTTCCTACGTCAATAAATGAAGCCTTGTACTCCTCTTTTTTTTTTTTTTTATCTTTTACTTCCCCATCTGGGTACGAAGTGATTTAGAGCTGTTTCTTCCTTTACTCACGCCTCCTATCTTAGGTATTTCCTAGAGGAGGCAGGGTGTGCTCCACGGCAGGGAGGTGCCATCTTCCTGTTGTGTCACAGCGAACGGCGGCAGAGGTCTGTGCTGGTCCCTTGCCTGCCCTCGCCTAGGAAGGCACTTCTCCTGCAGGATGTCTCCGAGACCTTTATCTGTGCTGGCGTTAAATGGCTGAAGAGATAGCGCGCCCATCACTTCCCTTAGGAGATGCAGCGAGGCAGGCCCGGCCCTTTGGGCAGTCGCTAGTTGGTTCTGAACTTTGAAACAAAGGGCTTTACAGACACAGTCCGGAAAAAATCTGCAGCCACTGACACATCTTACCTCGCTGGTGCGTTTTCCAGGCTGGATCTGAGTGTAGGCGGTTTCAGTCCTGTCTGTTCAGCAGGTTGAATCTCCAGGTTCCGCTCTGCGTGGCGTTAAATAACTCTGAACTCCAGCACCAGTAGATCAATGTTCCCATTTGCCATTCATGGCTATTTTTCTCTTTAAATGGCTAATTTTAAATGCTGCATTTTTATTTGCCTAGAGCTGTCTACCTGCTCTCCCAGGCTGGGTTTGGATGGCACTGCTTTTTTCGTTAGCCTCGTTTCCCAGCCGTGAATTGTGAAGTGGGAACGTTTTGTCGTTGTGGAAGTTCTTCTGATGGGCACGAGGGGAGCAGGAAGGGCAGTCTGCATTCAGCCCCGAGATGGTCTGGTCTTTTGGGGGCTGTAACTGGGAGGGGAACTGAAACGGGAGCCTGGAGCTGGCTGTGCCCCTTCTGATTGAAGGAAAAGACAAGTGTATTCAACTGCAAGGGCTGAAAAAAAAAGTGGTGAGAGGGTTAAAATCCAAGACGACAGCTGACTTGTGTTGTAACTTTCAGCATCATTTCACAATGTTAAAAGCAAACAATACTAATTACACTAGTCTCCAGAGATGGTCCCAAATTTCCTGTCTAATTAACTTCTGTGTTTTCCTGGCATTTGGCATTAACTTGCATCAATCTTTAACCGCTCCGTAGGAATTTACAGTAAAGGGCCATTTAGAGGCAGTAAGACTGTAAACGCAAGCCTAGTTGTGGTGTGGGACCTCAGGCAATAATGAAAAACCTGTTCTCTTTGCAGGAATCTCCCTCCGTCAAAGACGGCCACTCCAAAGACTCCGGTTCAAACAGCAGTGCCATGGGGAAGGAAGGCAAAGATGGTGCTGAAAGGTAAGCCCAAATCCCACAAAGCACACGCTTCCCAGCCTCGAGGTGTACAGAGCATCATCCTTTTTGTCCACCCTCTGGCAGTCAGTCCTTGTGGCTGCCTCTTCTGCCCTCAACCATCCCAAAGCCCTCCAGATTTTAAGCCTTTTTATTTTTTTCCTACAATGGGTGAGCGGTAGGATCCTACTGCCCGAGGAGGCAGGATGTCAGGATCCAGGCAAGGTATCAGTACTTAACTCAGCGAGCCTGTAGGGGTTAATGCAGCCTGTGGTCATCATCGCAAGTCCATCTGATTGGCAGTCCTGTCATAGACGCTGGCTGCTCCCTCCTGCTTCCAGGGAAACGTGCAAAAAAAAGTCTGTATTGCTGCTGGGAAATTGTCTTCCAGAAGGGAATTTCTTCCTAACGCTGCTAGTTAGAGGCTGGCTGAGGCCCCAGAGCAGGAGGCTTTATATCCCTTCTAATGCTCTTAGCTATCATTTGTCTATGTAAATGAAGAGGTGCAGGCTGTAACAGATGGGCTTCAGTAGGAGTGGAGCGAGTGCTTCCCTGCTGCTTGAGATTGCTCTTCAATTGCATTTCTAAAGCAAAAATAGAGAACAGCATTGTTTTGTGTGTGATAGTCAACTTCCCTCCCCCATTTTCTTGCAGTTGGTTTGAGGGTTTTAATCCCTGCAGCGAAGGAGACAATGCAGCAGTGCTCTGCAAAGCGCGGTGTCTGGGGAGAGCACAGACTGGTGCACTGGATTCTGACCTGTGCCTGGGGAAAACTGTTCAGGACAGGCACTTTTTTTCATTTCTTTAGGAATCCAAGCACAAAGAGCACGTGTCCAGGTGCTAGAGTACCTGCCTTTGGGGTAGGAGTACTAGGGTTGTGAATGTACACCAAAAAAGGGGTCAGCGTGCTAAAGCTTCTTGCAAAACGAAAGCCTGCCATTTCCCCTTGTAGCAGCACAATGGGCTGTGAGCTGACTAAAAGATGTACACAGGCAGAGTATGTTCAGGCTCTATACATTTGAGGGAGGGCTCAGGTTTGTGTGCACTAAAAATGTGGTGAATTAAGGAGACATGGAAGTGTGCACCCATGCAAGGCATAGTAAAATCCTTTCTGCCAGAAATCCAGGCACGCGAGCGTTCAGGTCCTAAAGGTTTGTCTTTCTGCTTTTCAAGAGGTGAGCAAAGCAACAGAATTAAAGCTAGACGTTTGGTCTTGTTTGCAAAAGATTTACCTCCAGGCTTTCTGTGTACTTACTGCTGCTTAACTAGGGTCTGTGCACTGAGAGCTTGGGTTGGACCCAGCGTCTCTTGTCTTGGATGGGCGATGGCACTGATGGTTGTTGCCTGTGGTTTTTACAGGCAGCAGCAGTCACCGGATGCTTTGGAATCGTCACAGTTGGAGGAAGAAGTAGATGAGCTCTCCCTTATTGACCACAGTGAAATTATGGCTAGGTTAACGCTGAAGCAAGAGGTAGGTTCCTGCAGGGTGTGCTTCCATACTCTGGTTTATATTCTGGTGAGATCTGATTCCCTGTGTGCACAAGCAAGGTATCGGCTTTTATTTGAGAGGAAAAACTAGGCTGCAGCACAAGTGGTGTGCAGCTTTGTGTGTGCAGACTGTTGTGAAAGTGTGAGATGCTGTCTAAGAACCAGTTCGTCCTGTGCCCTTTTCCCAGTCTGCTCCTTCCCACGTCGTCGGCCTGTTCCAGTCTGAAATGAAGCACAAGTAATCCAGGTGCAGGTCTGTGGCATTGCCCTTTTGGTCTGGAGGCACGTTTAGCAGATTTCCTGAGCAGGACATTATATTACTGACACGCAAGAGCAGCCAAAGTAACTTTTCTGTGTTGGAGAAATAGCTTTGTTTCTAGCCTTGGGTGCACCCCCAGACAGCTTTGCTCACTGTGCTTTTGAACCGAGCTGGCTTTGACGTGCAGCTTGAGGGAATATGCAAGTTTTTGAACCTTTCAGACTGTCAGGGGGCTAGCTTGAAAAATAGAAAGGATTTATCATTTACTGGCACTTCAGGAGTGGTCTTTGGTGAGCCAAGATGCAGGGGAGAAAGTGAGAAGCTATTAGTCATTCTTTAAGTAGTAGTTCCTGAATCTTGCCAGAGGGTCACCTGAAAAATTCACATTTTAGACATAGCTGCTCCATGACTGTAAATTCGTGGTTTTTTCAGTGCTTTGCATATTAAAATGACAGACCTTTATAAAGAAAGCCCAACATGACTCCAGTTTTCCCTGCAGGAATATCTCCATTAACTTTTTTTTTTTTTTTTAACCTGTGATATCTGAACGCTTGGGAGTAGCAGATTTGTGTCAGCCCTTAACTTTTTTCTTTATGGTCTGCGCGTTGAAAACAATATAGAGCCGCTCCTGTGCGCCGTCTCCTGCAGCGTGGGAACCCCTGGCTGAGTGACAGATCAGTTTTGCATATTTTCAGTTGTGAACAGCAGTAGCTAAAAGAAAGATGTTGTCAGAAAGTGGGAAGGCAGGGGTCAAGTGTTAGCAGGGCTGTTCCCTGCTCCTGCTTATCGGATCGCTTCAGGTGACCTCCAGCCAAACAGTTCCAGATCAGGGAATGAACTTGCTAGGTTTTGATGTTCCAGGAACATGTGAGTTGAATGCACAACCTCTCACCCCACAGCAGCTGTGGTCCGTGATCCTGCACTTTGAGACAGTTCACACAGAGCTCCTGCTCCGTTAATGGTCTTCTGGGAGCGTTTGGGAGTCTGGGACATTTCGGTTCATTCTTATGTGTGCAGAAGGTTCAGCTTTCACTGCACTTCCCAGCCTGGCTTCACAAAGTCAGAGACCCTGAGCGCGGATAGCCCAGATCCTCATCTGGGACACCAAATGTTTTCCTAAAACTCCAGGGTTAGCCCAACACTTTAAGACCGTGTCCCAGCTTGCACTGTGAGTGGTGCCAGGAACATTGTGTGCTCTGCCAGTCAGCACAAAGTTTGAACCCCCGAGGTGGTGAACCAGGCCGAAGGGAGCCTGGACCACGCGTAACGCCTTTCCGTTCTCATTGCAGGGAGATGACGGGCCAGACGTCCGTGGTGGATCTGGAGATATTTTGTTAGTGCATGCGACAGAGACCGACAGGAAAGGTACAGTGGATGCACCAGAGCAAAGCTGAGGAGCTCAGCCTGGTGTGGGCTCCTGCTGCTGGTCTTCCAGGTCCCTGTAGTGTGAGCAGTTGTGATGTGACTGCCACAGCTGGGCCAGGCTGGGGAGGACTGCCTTGATGATCCCCTGAGTTACGGGGGGGGTGTTGTGCTTAGCTTTGGTGGAACGGAGGTAAGCTGGATAAGCGCCTGCTCGTTCCATTTAACAGCAGGCTGGTGTTAACTCCTTACAGCCTTGCCCAGATCTGGGAGGCGAGGCGCAGCAGTGGAGTTGGTGACAGTGCTGCATCAAAGTGAGAGATGGTTTGGGTCTGAAGCAGTGCCCGTGGGCATGGGGCAGGCTATCCAGGTGCTACTGACATCCCCCGTTTCCCTACTACCTCACTTCCTAGTGCAGCTCTGTACTGCTTGCCTGCTGGTGGCCACCCAGACCCATTCAGGGAGGGAATTCATATTACATGAAGTGAGACATGGGGGAGGGAAGCAGGGGGTGGCAACCCCTAGCTATATATTTGTTAAAACCCTGCTATCTCTCCAAACCCAGTCACCGCCCACACGAAGCAGCTCCTTTCTGAGCGCTGTGACAAAGACAGCCCTTGCAGCATTTCCAGAGAGTGATTCTGAACCTGCCAAATGCATTTGTGCTGATGGCCTTAACCAGAATTGATCTCCTCATCTCCTGGGATGCGAGGCAAAATGCACTAACCCACTGAACCACTCAGCTCTCATATTTTAGAGGTTTGATAGTCAAAGGGGAAATATCTTTCATGTGCATTTTTAAATGGCAGCTTTTTTACTGTAGCATAAGGTGTTTTCAATTACTTACCAGCACTATTCAGCTAGCGAGAAAGTCCTTCCCCTGGCAGATATATGTCCGTGTTTACGTCAGGCATCAAATCCAGGCACAAAGGACCAGAGATAGGAACATATTAGAGAAAAGCAGGCAATTCATTGCACTGTGTTTAGGTATGTATATGTAAAAAAATATACGTCGAAATGAGATGGTGGAAATACCCCTTACGGAAAAGCTGAAACTGGAATAGGGAATCTCTGATTTACTCTTGCCATTCTCCAAAAGAAGCATCATGTTGGAAGAATTTCCCTCTTAAAGACAGATGCTTGATAAAGGGGTGTGTGTTAGAGCACCAGCTCACAAATGGGGAGCTCACGGGAGGCTGCAAGCAGTGAGGTGAAAGCTCTGGAGAACCTCTCAAGACTAGGGAAAACCAGAGCAGGATTTGAAATACACAGCAGCACGGCCAGGGAGAGCGGATGGGCGGAGGGGGATCTGCGCGGTGCGTGTCTCAGAATAGTCACAGAGCTTAGCCTGACACGCTCTGCCAAGCCGCTGATCTGAATGGAGCACGGAGGAATTTGTGCTATGCTAACCCAGTGTTTGGGTGACTGAGAGGGTTAATGAATTAAGCTTACAATGAGAAGAATTCAGGGCTTGTAAATCAATCAGCCAAACGGCACAGAGGGGTATAGTTAAGAGGCTTTCCTTTAAAGATGAATTTCTTGGCAGCTCCGAGTGCCAGAGCAGACCAGCTGTATTACCTCACATCGCCTTTTGGGCAGATGGGAACCCAGAATAAACGTAACTCCACGCCCTGTTGCATGATGCTTCTTGTCCGTCTGACTTCTCTAAAGGAGCTAAATGGAATAAGGGATAAAAGGAAAACTGGGGATCTTTACGAGCAAAATCCACGGTCGGTTAAGTGCTCGCAGCCACGTGCGCTTGCCGCGAGCCCAGGATTACAGCTGGACACAGCCTGGGGCTCACCCCGCCGTGACCACCCAGCCTCCAGCTTTAGAGCTGACGTCTGATTGTCGTTAGCCAGGAGCCAGCAGCGCGCTCTGATTTAGGAGCAGGAGGAAGAAGCCTCTCCACGAGGCTGCTGCCAAGAGAAACACTGCAGGTAGAGGAGAGGCACGGCTCTCGCACCGATCCCTGCTTTTTCCCACCCTCCGCGCACAAAGGGTTGGTGTTACGGCACAGGGTGTGGGGTGCTTCTCGTCCTGCCTGCAGCCAGCTCTGCGTGTAGGGCCAGGCCCGAGCAGGCACGGCAGGAGCTTTTTCTCCTGTCGGTGCTAACGAGCCTCTGCCAGCAGTTGCAGCGGGCCAGGCAAGGGCAGCGTGCCATCCCACTGCAGATGCTGACTGCAGCGCCGAGGGGTTTTATAGCGGGGCTAGGAACCTTCCAGTTTGACCACTGCTGCCCTCGGTGGCCAAGCCTTGCCTAGGCTGCGAGTGTGCTGCAGTCCTGGCCTGAAATCTGTTCCTTTTGAGGTTCCTGCTTTTTCGGATGCCATCCTCTGTGCCAGCAGCCAGAGCTTCGTGGTTCTGGGGCCTGCAGCACCCACCGCTGCAGATCAATAAACAGAAGTTGGCAGCGTGCACCATGTCGGTGTTTGTGTGATGGCAGGTCATGGTCAGTTTTTGCAGTGCAATATACTCTTTTGGCGGAAAATAATTCATATTTACACTGTCCTGGGGCAGGTTTCCTGGAACATAGCAAGGGCAGAGGGTCTGCAGCACCATATCATCGTATCGAAACACATAACGTATCAAAACATATCAAAAAAAATTCCTGATTATGAGGGAAGAGTGACCACGTTCATCTGCAGGGCTCGCTGCTGCCTGAGCAGTAAGGGCACCCGCCTCCCATCATCACATCTTCTCTTTAAAGTATCCCCGGCATTGTCAGCACATTTTAATTTGCCCTGTTATTAAAAGTTCCTGTCCCACGAACAGGTGTTTTCCACCAGCCCCTTTGGTGGTCACACAAGCTAGAAGGCAAATGGGAGCACTGCAGATGGGAGCCAGGCCAGGGGGAACGGGGCAGTTTCACTTCTGCTCTTGTGCCTTAGGGTCCATCTGCTGGTAAGGAACAGCAGCACAGCTTTTCTGTGAAGTGAATTCTGGTCAAAATGTGCCCGTGTCTGTGTCCTCTTTCTGCAAGACTGGATTCAACCTCATACAAAGCTTACTTTTCTGAAAGCACGTTTGACTGAGGCTTCCTTGTCTCTCTCCGTAGATCTGGTGCTGTACTGTGAAGCCTTTCTGACTACGTACAGGACATTTATTACCCCTGAAGAGCTCATCAAGAAGCTGCAGTACAGATATCCTTTTGCATGAAAGGCAGTTCGCCCCAGGGACCAGAGCTGAGCAGCATGAGCATCATGGAGGGAGTTGGTGACAAGTTTGGAGGATGTGGTCAGTAATGTGCTTGCCCTGGGTGCCCCAGGCAGGACTCCCTCCATATCTGCAACCTGCAGGTGGGAGATGCTGCAGGGCACGTCCACGAGGAGTGGAGCACTGCGCCCGAGCGTAGTCGCCAGGAGGCCCTGGCGGCGGAGAGGAGCAGTTCAGATTTTCCGTACGGAAGTGGGGAAGAGCTCTTTTGTTTGGGACATCTTGTTTGTAGAATGGGGATCGTGTTCTGTCTTCCAGACAGGCTGTGGGGATTGCCTGCTTGGGCAGGTGTAGGTTAACACTGCCAAGACACGTTTTCCTTCTTACTACAAGAAATGCAGCACAGAAGATAACGTCCTCTTAGCATCCCAGCTCTGAGCTGAGCTTGTAAGTGCTGACGAGGCCAGGGCTCGTACGCGGCAGCGTGAGCGTTTGTGTTTCTGGCAGGGCATGGGGAAGGCTTCTTGCTGAGCCCCCTGCCTATGGTTCCTTCTGCTTGGCTCTGTCCTCGTGGCTCCTTTTGCCGTCAGCTGCGTGGCTCAGTGGCTCGGTTCAGGTAGTGCAAAGACCTCATGGGCTTTGCTCCTGAACGCCCAGGTCAAAGGGAGCCTGATGTCACCCTGTCCTAAGTCACAGCTCATCACTGCCATCTGCAGCAGAGCCGCTGCTCCCCTGGCTCCTGCTGGGATCAGTGCTGCCGAGGATGCAGCAAAATCTCATTGGAGAGCAGGTGTCAGTGAACACGTTGGCTGGGTCGCTCCTGCAGGCCCTTCTTGATATTTGACTTACTGGCACCCTGTTTCTCTCTGCCTTTGTGCACCTGGTGGAAGCTCTTTCAACCTCTGCTGTCTCCTTCACTGCTCTTCCCCTTGCAGCAAATTGGGCAGTGAGAGAGGCAGAGGTGACATCTGAGAGCTGTTGTCAGACCAGATGTCTCAGACCAGTGGGGGAGATGACAGCGGAGCAGTGCTGCTCATTAAATTCCACCTTAGAGATTAGGGTCTGAGGGTACACCTGCTCCGTGAGCACCAATCCTGCGAGACCGAAGTACCTCCTCACATCCCTGCTACCTGCGGCTGGGGGCAGATTAATACCGTGCTAATTAGAGCCAGATTGGTGTCCCTTATCTCCTAGAAACTGAACACCAATTTCAGTCAAGACCGAGCAGTATCTGTTCTGGTGTTCCTCAAGGCAGCTGTTCATTGTGCTGATGCTGCTTTGACTACAAGAAGTTGATTCTTTAATTTGCACCCCACATATGAGAAGTTTTGCCACTTCCCAGACACGTTCAAGAAGCGAGTCAGTAAGAACACCTTCTTCGTGCTGGTGAGAGTGGTGGATGAGCTGTGGTGAGTTGCCGCCTTCATTTTGGGGTGGGAGATAAATGGTCAGTAACCATACATAAGCCTACCAGTTAAATATATGTATGTGTGTGTGTGTTTTAAACCCCATATATGGTGACAGCTGAAATCCCCTACCGCGACCAACAAGATACCCATGGTATACAAGGGAATCCTCTTGTTGAGTGTGTCCTGTGTGGGTCAGGAATTTTTAAATAACCATTGAAGGGGGAATGTCTGAGAAAGGAAGAGCTGGGAAGGGGAGGAATTTTAGTCACTCGGTTCTGCTTGTGGGAAGGAACAAGGAGACTCTGCACAGATACAAATTCTGTAGCTTGCAGACGTAGCACTGATGCCTTCCCTGGGTTTTCCATCTTGCAGCTTGGTGGAGCTGACAGAGGAAATTCTCAAGCTGCTGATGGACCTGGTGTTCCGGCTGGTCTGCAACGGGGAGCTGAGCCTTGCCAGAGTGTTACGCAAAAATATCCTCGATAAAGTAGATCAGAAGAAAATGCTGAGATTTGCCAATTCCACCAAACCTCTTGCAGCCCGTGGGGTAGCAGCCAGGTGAGGAAGCATGCACATAACCTATTTGGTTCTTTCTGAGAGACGAGGTGTCCCTTCATTGTGGACACAATGTTTATTCTCAGTCCAAAATATAAGAAAGGGAAGAAATCAGGTCACATTTTCTTATCCTTTATTTTTCATCCTTCTCTCCTACAGGCCGGGGACCCTGCATGATTTCCACAGTCACGAGATAGCTGAGCAGCTGACCCTGCTAGACGCTGAACTCTTCTATAAAATTGAGGTACGGAGATGAGGATGGGGTGAGGGCAGAGGGAGGGATTTGAACACAAACGATCTCTGCAATCTCTGCTATTCCCAGCACACCTGTTACATTGTAGGAGACAGCTGAACTCATGTCGGCAAAAGACTGAACAGAGGCTGTGACTGGGAATTTTAAGAAAGAAATCCCGTGCTAATGTGTGGTATTTTCCCACCCCTCTCTTTTTCTTCTTTGGCAGATACCAGAAGTTTTGCTTTGGGCAAAAGAGCAAAATGAAGAGAAGAGCCCCAACCTGACACAGTTCACAGAGCACTTTAATAACATGTCCTACTGGTAAGGAGCTCAGGGCAACTGAGGCACGAATTGTGCTTAGCCTCCAGTGTCCTAGAGTTCAAGACAATGCTTGCAGAGTTGGGTTCCCTTAAGTGGGATCACGTACACGTTTTTAGCCTGGAAATAGATGCCAGGCTCTCAGAGACCCCAGAGCACAAGAGAAACAAAATCATGAGTGTTTTGGAAGGCACTGTAACCTGAAGGAATTATTGTCAGTATTGAGCTCTTCAAACAAACATTGCAAATGAATGCACTCTGTGAAGAATCGTTGTTCTCATCCTTGGAATTATTCTGTCTTTGTTGTGAATTAGAGTGCTCCATTTAAGTTGGAGATGCCACAAACTTTTTAATACTGTTGGTCCATCCTTATTAGTTTTAGTAATTGTTTAGTTTTGTAAATGAAACAGCAAGAAATCTGAGATCTGCTGAAATTGGTTTCTCTCTCTGTTTTTTTCTGTCTGTTTTTCCAGGGTCCGTTCAATAATAATGCTACAAGAGAAAGCCCAAGACCGAGAGAGGCTGCTCCTTAAATTTATAAAGATTATGAAGGTATCAGCTTGTTTCTTGCCATGCATCACACACGCTGTTCGTTAAAGGAGCAGGAGAGTGGGACATGACAGTTGGTAGAGCTGTTTGATGCTCTAGGGCTTTCCAGATTTCTGGAGTAACTGGTATGTTCTCCCTCTTCACAGCACTTACGAAAGCTGAATAATTTTAATTCCTATCTGGCAATTCTTTCTGCACTGGATTCTGCACCCATCCGAAGGCTGGAGTGGCAGAAACAAACCTCAGAGGTGGGGAACAGTACGGGCTCTCTTCTTGAGGGGGAAAAAAGCTAACTGTGGTTGCAGTATGAAACAGCCGGGTGGGTTTTAAGACCTCAGAGACATCCCAGGGTGGAGGGATGGTGGATGAATGCTCTCCAGTGGAAATAATGCCACAGTGGGAAAAGAGTAGGAAATTGTCACATAAACCAAATATTCTGTGCTGGAAGCCTGTAGTGCTGCTGGGCTTTCTGACAGCTGCCGAAGTGCCGGCGCTGTCACAGGCTGCGAGAACAGCCGCCTGCTTCCTCCCTGCAAATTGAAGGCTTGGTGAAGCTGCAGGCAACAAAGTTCTGAGTGTGCACAGCAAGGGGCAGGCTGAGCAGATCCACCCGAGGTGTTTGCAGGACGGCCTTACCGCCCCGGGGGAGAGGTTACAAAGATGGGTTTGCAGCAGTGACCGGGGGCTTTGTGTTCTGCTAGGGCCTGGCTGAGTACTGCACGCTGATCGACAGCTCCTCGTCCTTCCGAGCCTACCGAGCAGCTCTGGCTGATGTGGAGCCTCCCTGCATACCTTACCTGTGAGTTGGTCGTTCCTTTCCTCTGCTCTTCCCTCTGCACGTTCAAGTGGTTCCTTCAACAATTTCTCAGCAGCTTCTGCTCAGCTCAGCGCTCATCTTTTTCCCTACATGTAAAATAACCCATCAGTGTGCCACGTCAGACCCATGTGCCCACTCTAAGCAATGTGTCCCCTAGCAGGGAAGAGCGGGGTGACAGCCCCTGGCACGGCTCCTCCTCCACCCTGTGACACTGCATTCCTGGTACAGGATGGCTGGATTTCTCCAGCCAGTCAACACCAAACATCTCATTCCCTTTTGTAACCATCAGTCAAAGCTCAGACCACCTGCTGCTGTTTCAGATGCTTCACTCTGTGTCTCAGCTTTCTTTTTGTAAAGGTGATTTGACTGTGGCAAAGGAAAGACCGAGTGGCTGGATCTTTAGCTGACACCTTTCAACTGTAGTTCTTTGGGGCTTGTGCACTGTAAAATAAATTTTCCAGTGAGGAGAAATGGATCCCACAGCTTCAAGCTGCTTCTTGCTCCTCTACAACAGCTCTGATTCTGATGACTTAAGAGCTGGTAAATTAGGAGGCTTCCTTGTCAAACACAGGCTGCTTCGTCCTGTTTCTAGATGAAGGCTTGAAGCCCTTGCCCTTCTCCGTAAGGGCCCTCTGATACAGATCTCAGATTTGCTCTGTGTTTATGCCGGTAAAATTTCTGGTCCTGCTTTCTCCCATCATGAAAGTCCTGTAGGAAGACGTCGTGCACACACGCGGCTTCTCGTCTGTCTGGGACCACAGGAGGGATGCAGAGGAGCCAGGGAGGCAGGAGAGGAGGGAGCACAGACCCTCTTGCTCTCAGCTGTGCGTGTGATGAAGGGTGCTTAGCACCTGAACACCTTCATGTCTGCTGCTGGGAAGACTTTTCCCTCTAGTTCAGAATTGCAATGCTGCCGGCAGCAGCAGGAGGAGGTAGTTAGGTGGTGCGGGGCTGCCTTTGGCCGGCTCTCCTGCCCGCGTGTGACAAACACCTTTACTTGTTTGCCTAATCCCTGGCCCGCTGCCCCTTTCTCTCTTTCAGAGGCCTGATTCTGCAGGACCTGACCTTTGTTCATCTGGGAAACCCAGATTACATTGACAGCAAAGTAAACTTCTCCAAGCGCTGGCAGCAGTTTAACATCCTGGACAGCATGAGGTGCTTCCAGCAAGTGTAAGTGCAGCGGGGAGAGAGGAGCCGGCCGTGGGCATTGCTGCGGGTGGTTGTGGCGGAGGCGTCGTGATGCAGGGAGACCTGGCAGTGACACGGCTCTGGTCATGGTCTCCTTCCCTCCCTGGGTTAGATACGGCTACAAAGGTGTGGTGGCGTTTTTCCCTTGAGACCCAGTGTAGCAGCGTAGTTCCTGCTCTCTCCCTTTTCACACAACAGTTCCTGCTCCGGGTTCTGCCGTGGCTGGTTCTTCTCCGGGTTATGCAGGGTTTTCCTAAATGGCGTCTCACAGCAGATCCAACTGCCAGTTTCAGTGGTAGGGTCTTTTTTCCCACTTCATCAGCGAGCAAGATGTTTCTTCCCTTCTCTGTGTCACACCCCTGCCACAAGCAGTGGGCTCAGGCGATGCAGACCGCAGTGCTGGGTCTGTGCTAGAGCAGGGTGGGGGTGGCTCCGGGCTGGGGGAGGTCCCCGGCAGCCCCGTGGTTAACTGCAGCCTTTCTCCATGTCCTGCAGACATTACGACATCAAAAGGAACGACGACATCGTGTCCTTCTTCAACGACTTCAGCGACCACCTGGCGGAAGAGGCCCTGTGGGAACTGTCCCTCAAAATCAAACCTCGGAACATCACGAGGCGGAAAACGGACAGAGAAGAGAAAACCTAGGAGGAGGGGGCTGTGCGAGCGAGGAGAATTGCTCGGCAGATGCGCAGAGGGCAGCTGTGAGACTGGAGTTCAGTATTTGTACCTGTTACTGGGTGACGCACCCTCCCTCCCGGCTGGCAGCGATCACTGGGCGTGCGAGTGTCGGGCCGCTGAGGGCAGAGATCAGCCAGTGCTCGCTGCACTCGCCTTCCTTCTCCTCCCGTCCCTCTGTGCCATCAAGCAGCTTTAACCCCGAGGAGAGAGCTTCGTGGAAGGAGGGTCCCAGGCAAAGTGTGTTACAGGTGGTGTTCGGAGATACCTGGGCTTTTGGTTTCATCCGTGGAGGAATCGGCAAGAGCTCGGCGCCCACGGGCCGGTCGCGGCAGCGCAAGCAGCCGTGGAAGGCGAGGTTTTGAGTCTCGCCCATGACGCCACCTCGCAACGTGTTTATCCCTAGGAGACGAGGATGGAAGAGCCTCCGCTGTCTGCCAGGGGAGCTCTGCTTTCGGAGAGCTTGCTTTTGTTTACAGGGGTCTTCGGTTTACCCCAGATCTCTCTCGCCTCCTTTCTGGGAGGAAGGCACCAGTTGTAGATACAGAAGAGGCACTGAAAACGTGGGCAGGGACCCGCCGTCTCCAGTCACCGTACCCCCCCCTCCTCCTCTTAGATCTCATTATTTAAGCAACGGTAATCCCTCCGAACCCTGAACCAGAGACTTCCCGAGGTACCGCGGTTCACCCGTCTGTGGACCTGTATCTTTAGTGATGGTACTAGCTTTTGCACAGTAAATTCTGTAGTATACGACTGTAAATATTAGTATTTAGAATCCATTGAGGAATTTTTTTTTGATGCATGTCCGAAAACCCATGGGTTTATAGGAAAAAGGAAGAAAAAGTGCAAAACATTACGTGTAAAACTCCCACCCAGTGACAACGGCATTCAAGTACAGGAAGGAAGGAGGCTCGGGGCCGGCCGTGGGGCTGGAGGCAGGCAGCGGGCAGAGGAGCCAGGGTCACCTCTGGGGTGGTGGCAGCCAGCAGGGAAGGAGCTGAGCCCGCCGGCCCCACCGCCTCGCTCCTCTCCGCTCCTCTCCTCTCCTCTCCTCTCCTCTCCTCTCCTCTCCTCTCCTCTCCTCTCCTCTCCTCTCCTCTCCTCTCCTCTCCTCTCCTCTCCTCTCCTCTCCTCTCCTCTCCTCTCCTCTCCCCTCCCCTCCCCTCCCCTCCCCTCCCCTCCTCTCCTCTCGTCGTTGCCAAATTTTTTCTCGGGGGGTTCCCCACCCGGATAGCCCCGGTGCTGTGCTCCGCGACCCGCGCTCTGGAAGCAGCCCCAGCCAGGCCCTGTCCCCAGCCCTGCCTGGCACAGGAGAGGGGTTAGCACTGCCCGCCCAGCGTGACCCGTCTGTCTGTCTGTCTGTCTGTCCGGTGTGCCTTATTCAGCCCCTCCCTGTCCCCTCCTGTCCCCTCCGTGTCCCCTCTCCCAGGGTGTCCTTGCCAGTGCAGCCCCAGCTGGGCCCTTTCCCCTCCCTCCTTTCTGTCCTCATTCAGTTGTTTACAGCGTGGGTCCTGGTTTTGGGCATATGCTGTAGATTTTATCAGCCTTGCAAGGCCTTTTTCAGACCCATGTCATGTGGTCACAGGTTTTTAAGAGTTCGTCTGACAAAATCCTGCAGTTTTAGAGCAGTGGCTCATACAGGATGTTTTGCAGAGCATCCTTGATTTGTTTCTCAATAGCAGGTCAATGTTTGCTAAGCCTCTGTTTATTCTGGGTGAATCAGAGGTGCGAGCACTTCCTTCTACAGATTGCAAAGCTTTCGCGGCTCCCTGGACGTGCTGGCTCCAGCTGCCAGCCTGCAGCAGGGAGCGACGGCGGCGTTACCCCATCCACAGGACTGTGTCCAGCTCGATCGCTTCCCTGAAGCTGCAGGCAGCGGGCTCCCAGCGCATTGCCTCGCGCTGCCCAAGCTGCTGCAGTGGCCTCCGACACACCCGTGGTGGGATCCAAACCAAGACACCTGCGCCGACATCGGCAGCCCCGTGGGAGCGTTGGCGAGAGCAAGACACGGCGCGTTGAAGCACGCGTCCACTTCGTGCGTCCGCATCGGCTTTGCAGTCTGGTTGTGAGAGCAGAGCAAAATTCTCGAGTGTTCCCCTCCGCCCCCGTTCGTGCCCTCGCAGTCCCCAGAGCAGGAGGAGCAGGGCTCTCGCTGTGCCAAACACGACACCTGAGTCAGAACACTTCAAAAGCTTTTTATTTTATTTTATGGCACTACCAGCCTTGGAGCTGCATGCCATGTCTGGTCAAGGCTTTGCAATCCCTGAAGGCGTCGCAGCCTTTGAAGCAGGACGTAGTACTTTGGTTTTGCTTTGTAAGTAAGATTTTAAAAAACAACACGACGAGACTGTGAAAAGGCAAAAATCCGATCTCTGGCTGGCACAGGGCTCTGCTGGCTCTGAACACGTCACTACCACCGCAGTGTGCTGTAGCTTAGGCTGTTCCTAGGAGTATCGTGTGTGGTGATAGCACTAAAACACACCCCATCGGTTCAGTTCCCCGTGTGCCGGGCTGTGTGGGGAGGCGCAGCGTGGCGTGGGCTCGATGCCCCCGCTGCCGAGGAGGCCCGGGGGCAGCCGTCGGGTGCAGCTGGTCCGCGGCCCCCATCCTGCGGCTGCTCCCCTTTCCCTCGCTGTGTGTGAGCTGCTTTCAGTTCTCGCCCTGCGTGCGGAGCCGAGAGCCCCCCGCTCCCAGCCAGCCCCCGGCAGCAGGAGCTCGGCTCACGGCGTGGGGACGGGAGGCACGAGGCGTGCACGGCCGCAGCTCCTCGGCCAGCGAAAAGCTCTGAGCGCGGCCACGTCTGGTGGGCAGCCGCTGCGAGCCCCTCGCCTCCCTCGGGGGGCAGCGGGGGGGGGTCTCGGTCTCCTCGCTGGGCAGGGAGGGGGAGAAGCGGTGCCCAGCGCCCTGCACTGCCCCCAGCCTCTCCCACCATCCCCAGCTGTTAGGCTGTATTATATAGTTACCACTAACCCGGTCCTGATGGTGGCATCGTCCCGCAGACATTTCAAACCTGTAACTTTTATATTAAAGACAAATAAACACCAGTAACAAACCTGCCTAATGATCCTGTTTACAGTGCATGCAGCAGTCTGTGGATTAAAGTGACAATCAAATCCGCTTCTTGAGCTGGTGTGGCCTCATGTTTTCTCATGTTTTACCCACCCCCCCCAGGGTTTTCCCCTGCTGTTGGCCCTTTTTGCTTTTAAGTTTCCCCTGTAAATCACTTACTTACCTCCCAGCAAGCTGCTCTCGCCCTAACAAAAGCCCAACCCTGGCACAACTCAGGGGGACACCTGCTCCCATCACCCTCCGGGCACCGATGTGCCCGCTGTTGGGACCTGGGGGGGGGGGGGGGGGGGGGGGGGGGGTGTCTCCTTTCCCCAAAACGCGTGGCACAGCCCCGCCAGCACAACCGCCTCGCACTGACTGCCCATGGCTATAAATAACCCCCGCGGCTGCCTGGGCGGCCACACACGCTCCCGCGCTATTTCAGGCCTGGACGGGGTTCAAAATTCCTCTGGAAATAATCGGCATCCGCCGGCTTGGGAGGAGGATGCCCAGACACCGAGCGAGCACACAACGCCTGCTCCTCGCGGGGGCCGGCACCTGGGGCCTGGTCCCAGCTGCACCTGCGGGGGCTGCAGGCTCCGTGACCTCGGCCAGGTTTTGGGGTCCCCGTCCCCAGCAGCGTCACGCTGCGACCCCGAATTTGCCAGCTGGTTTTGTGATTATAAGCAGCTCTGCAGCTGCTGAGCTCGCTCCCAGCCCAGGTGGCCCCCTGGGAACAGTGGTGGGCTGGGGGCTCCTGCTCTGAACGGCTCCCAGCAGCTTCCCACCCGCCTGGCTCAGGGAGTGGCTGCTTTTGGGGGAAATCCCAGGTTGAGCGATCACAGAAGGGTTTGCACTAAATTTTGGGGACTAAAGCCATGGTCAAGAAGGGTCCATGGTGTGCATAGAAAACAGAAGCTCTGGCTGTGCCTGTATTTTATTTAAAACTGGAAGCAGCAACAAGGTGGTGATACAGCATAGTTACGCGTGCAGAATGATCATAAAAGCTAAAATACGTATTTTTATATTTCCTCACATTATTAATTACTGGCAGGGGGAGGGTGCACTTGGATGCCCAGAGCAGCAGCTGCCCGTGCGGAGCAGTCGCACGCTTTGGCCTTTCGTTAACTTCTTGGCCGTTTACTCCATTTCCAGCCCCAATTCCGCAAGGTGCTCCCCCTGCCAAGCATCCAGCGTGCGCTTCCTGCTGCATCCCTGAGCTGGGCTGCTGCTACCGGGAATTTTGCTCCTCCAAGGGACGGTCCCAGCCACAGGACTAAATACCTACTGCAGAGGCCGATCCTGCGTGCGGTGCAGCGGGGCCAGCACAGCTCCTTGCCAGTTCAGGCAGGGCTCGGCGCCAGCATCGCCTTGGTCCGCATCCGTCCTGCCTGGGCTGTGGCCTCCGGGAAGCCAGCGAGCGCCGGTGCTGCCTCGGCAGGACAATTCCTGATGGCGCCCGGTTGTCACCTTCCTCCCGGTCGTCACCCTCCTTCCGCAGCAGCCCTGGCAATGCCACACAGGGGCTGCGGCCGCTCCGTCCGCTCAGAGCCCCCCAGGCTGCAAGGAGCCCCCGGCACGCTCCGTGCTGCTGGGGCTCGGGGCCCTGTCATAGGTAGAGGGCCACCAGGACGTAGACGACCCAGCTGAAGGAGGCGAAGAGGCCGAAGAGCAGGCTGAAGAGCACCAGCGACTGGGCCTTCCTGGACGCCACCTTGGCCTGGGCCACGTCCCCGCGGCTCAGCGCGGCGCGGGTCTGGCACGGGGGGAAGGAAGCGAGAGGTCAGCGGGGCCCCGTGGGGACGGCGGCTGGGTTTGGGGTGAGCCATCCCACACCACCCTTACCTCGTGAGAGTAGACAAGCGCGACGACGCCGGTGAGCAGGCAGCAGAAGACGGTCACCAGCACCGACTCCACCAGGTAGTCCTTGGGCGGCTGCTGGCTGGCGGCGGGCGGCGCGGGGCTGGGCCGCGGCTCGAACTGGAAGGCAAAACGGGGGCGTCAGGGGGGCACCCGCCGGGGTCGGACCCTCCCCCGGGGGGGTACGCGCAGCTGGGTGCCGGGGCCCGGCGACGTACGGGGATGAAGGGCAGGGGAGCGCCGGGCTGCGGGCAGGGCCCGAGGCCGGGCTGGAAGGCGCTGGAAGGCTGCGGGGCGAAGGCGGGCGCGAAGGGCGGGCAGAGCAGGTGGGCGCTGCGGGGGTCGGGCGGCGAGTAGGGCGGCGGCTCCCCCTCGAAGGCCGCGGGGCCGCTGCTGAGCGCCGCCACCGCCCGCGGGCCCCGCTCCGCTCCCGGGGGGGGCCCGGCCCCGGCCCCGGCCCCGGCCCCGGCCCCGGCCCCGGCCCCGGCGGCCTCCATGCGGGGGGCGCTCAGGGGCACCGCGGGGCGGCCCGGCCCGCGCCCCGCCGCCCCCGGGCCCGCACCTAGAGGCAGCCGGGGCCCGCCCCGCGATGGGGCCCCGCCGGCGTTAATCATTGACCGGGCCGGGAGCGGGAGCGGGGCCGGGGCCGGGGCCGGGGCCGGGGCCGGGGCCGGGGCCGGGGCCGCCCCCCCCTTCCCGTTGCGCCGCACCCCGCGCCCCCCGCCCGCCCCGCACGGGGGCCGTGCCCGCGCCCATGGCGTGCACGCGCAGCTCACGGGCACGCGCCGCTCGCCCCCCCCGCGCGCACCCCGTGCCCCCCCCCCGCGCCTCCCGCCCCGCCCCGCCCCGCCCCGCCCCGCTGTAGGTGCCCCCCCCCCGCGGACTACATCTCCCGGCGTGCCCCGCGCCCCGTCCCCCCCGCCATGGCGTCTGCCGGTGGCGGCCTCGGGTCTGGGCCCGGCGGCGGCGCGGAGCCGGAGCCGGAGCCGGAGCGGCCGCACCCGAAGCCGTTCCTCATCGGCGTCAGCGGCGGCACCGCCAGCGGCAAGGTGAGCGGCGGCACCGGGCGGGGGGGCGGCGGGTTAGGGGCGGCGGGAGGCCCCCACCAGCCCCGTCCCGGTGCCCTGGGGGGGGGGCTCCCCGGGGTCTGCCCCCCCCCCCAGCCGCCTCTCTCAGTCCACAGTGTGCGAGAAGATCATGGAGCTGCTGGGGCAGAACGAGGTGGACCAGCGGCAGCGGCAGGTGGTGATCCTCAGCCAGGACCGCTTCTACAAGGCGCTCAGCGCCGAGCAGAAGGCCAAGGCGCTCAAGGGCCAGTACAACTTCGACCACCCCGGTGAGGGACGGGCGGCGTGTGGCGCGGGGAGGCCGCTGGGCTGACGGGGGGGCTTGGCCTGGGGCTGTGCAGAGACCCCCGGGGGGTCTGGGGGGGGTTCCAGGAGCTCCCTTATGGGCTCGGGGGTGTTACGGGGTCGCTCGGGGGTGTTACGGGGTCGGTGTTTTGTTATAGCTGCACCTGCGCAGCCTCCTCCCTGCCTCGGGGCCTCGGTTTTCCCAAACGGAGCTGAGACGCGGTTGGGTTGGTTGGAGGCCAGCTGGTGCTTAAGGGGCTTGCGGTCAGCAAGAAGCGCTGGAGGCGTGGGAGGGGACAGAACTGCGTTTTCCCCCACCAAAACACTGGTTTGTATTTCGAGTGTAGGTGCCAGTTTTGTGAGACCTTGGAAGCTGCTGCAGGTAGTTACTGCCCTTAACTGCGCCTATGCACGGAGCAATGTAGGGGAGGTGGAGAGCATCCAGGCCTGCGTGATGCTCTTGTCTCCTTGTTTGCAGCTGTTGAAAGGTTTTGTAGTAAATCACAGAGGCTCCCAAATTCTTTCCCGGTATTTCTTGTCCACATAAACAACCGCTCTCTTTGCTCTGGGGCACGCTGCTAATTGCAAATGAAAGGATGATCTGCCCTTGGCTGAAGTCTAGTGCCTGCTGTAGGTTCAACAGGGTGGATAATGCTCTTGAAAAGTATTACAAATATCTGAGGTTTTCTAAACTACTTTCAGCTAACAGAGGTGCACAAAATTATGCAATTACTGAGTAAAATTACGCAATTAACAACTTTACATTTGGATTTTAAATTAAGTGTATTGTAGTTTCTTGAGAACAGCAAATTCTCTCTTCCCTCGTTTCTGTAACCAAATATAACAATTGTAATTTGGGTGGGGGGTGTCGGACTGCTGCTGGTAGGAAAAAATAGCTCTGAGTTCCTTTTTCCTAGTGTAATACTGGACAACGTGCTTTTCCTACGGGTCTAGGAAATCTGAGCAGAGCACTTGATATAGCAGCATCTGAACTTCTTCCTCTTTTAAACCTTCCTCTCGCAGACGCTTTTGATAATGATTTGATGCACACAACCCTGAAAAATATTGTTGAAGGGAAGACAGTCGAGGTACCCACCTATGACTTCGTGACCCATTCTAGGTAGGTTCCAGTTTGGTGCGCTCCCTGGCTTGTGTTGGTATCCCCAGGCACAGCTGGGACAGACTGCTCAGTGTGGTGCAGGCCCCACGTAACAGCGTGCTCTGGGTATTTTTTCATGGCAGGCTGGCGGAGACGACTATGGTTTATCCTGCTGACGTCGTTCTCTTTGAGGGGATCCTGGTTTTCTACAACCAAGACATTCGGGACATGTTCCATCTCCGGCTCTTTGTGGACACAGACTCCGACGTCAGGCTGTCCCGCAGAGGTACTGCACTGCTGTCAGAGGCAGCATCAGCCTGCTTCTGCTGGTGTTCCTCATCCTTCCACATGCATGTGGTAAAACTCATGTGTTTTTTTTTATTTTCCCTGTTCCAGTTCTGCGAGATATGAAACGCGGGAGGGACCTTGAGCAGATCCTCACTCAGTACACCACGTTCGTCAAACCTGCCTTTGAGGAGTTCTGTTTACCGGTACTAAATGTCTCGCTAACTTGATTTGTGATTTCTGGGGAGAGAAGGAACGGGGTCGCCTGGGGATTAGCTGAACTGTAGATGCAGCAGCAGTGGCAACAGCTTTTGGTATTTGTATTTCACGAGTGAGTTCTATGCTTTGCCATCTGCCTCATCTATGTCCCTTCTCCCTGTAAGCACCACGGAAATCTCCAGCAGCTATGCACGTTTTCTCACTGCTAGCCACAATGGCTGTTTTAGCATAGGGCCCTTTGACTGGGAAAACTCCCTCTATGCATTTATTCTTAAGTCTTGCAGAAAGAAAGATTAGTCTTGCGTTGTGTGGTGTAATGGGCAGACTTTAGAACTCTGTAATGGTCCACCTCTGATTTTCTCCACTGTTCCCTGTTGAGAGTCTGCTGGAAACCAATTTAGGTGCTCACATAACCAAATTAATTTGTAAAAACCCTTTGAGGACAAAATCCTCTATGTGGATAAAATATGATGGAAAACAGCAGCTCAGGTTAGATCAAGGCAATGCTGGGATTTGTAAAATACTTATTAGAATTGCTGAATGTACCAGCCTTTTTATAAGTAGGAAAAAAATTGAAAAGCAGGGGCCATGTGTATGGTAAAAATCAATGAAATGCCATCAGAAGCAGGAAGGAATTTCACACGTGCACTGGGTACCTTGGCTCTCAGCAGAGATTTAGCAATGGCCTGTGAAATGCTGATTAGGTCCAACTCTTAAACAGGCTTCAGCCTCGATGTGACAGCATACTCTTCTGAAGTGTAAAAGCAAGTACCCTCCACACTTGGGCTGCTGCTTCTTCCTGGTGATTAACTACAAAGGGACAGTCAGATCAAGCCTTAAATCTGCTGTATGGTACCCAGCGTAACTTCTAAATTACTGTGACAGAGAGCTTTAACTTACAACACCAGAGCATAAAACCTCCATCTTTGCGCTCAGTTTCTAGTTTTAGCAATTTCTTTTTAGAATAAAACTGCCTTTCCCCAGTAACGGTCTCCATCACCATTGCTGTTTTGCAGACGAAGAAGTATGCAGATGTGATCATCCCCCGAGGAGTTGACAACATGGGTAAGAGGGAGTTCAGTTCTCTGCCTGATTTCTCTGGGGAGCCCACGTATGGGGCTGGGGAGAGCACGTGGCACACCCCTGCCTTGTTTTCGTGCTTTTAAGCGTGCAGTGTTTTGCTGGTGGGGAGAGAGCTGCTCAGAGCCTGACCTGGATTATCAGCTGCTCAGGCTATGGAGGGCTGGAACAAGCGATAAGGAATTGGAGATGCAAAACAGGACACCAGTTCTAAAGCTGATGCTGGAATTGCTGGTCCCTGCTAAGATCTGACCTCACTGCAGAGGGCCGGCGTAGCTTCATTTAAGGGCTGGTTGTTAAAACTTGAGTTGGGATGCTCCACGTTTTCTAGATAGTTTGGCCAAGAAAGCCTACACCTGTCCTGTATTTCCCATTCCTCTTTGCAGTTGCTATAAACCTCATAGTGCAGCACATTCAAGACATCCTAAACGGAGACATCTGCAAGTGGCAGCGAGGGGCAATGAACGGCCACAGTCGGACCTACAAGCGCCCGTTCCCTGAGCAAGCAGAGAGCAGCAACGTGCTGGCAGCTGGCAAGCGGTCCCACCTGGAGTCCAGCAGCCGTCCGCACTAACCGGTCAGCCCGAAGGCTTTGCCTCTGGTCCACACCAGCACTGAAGACAACTTTGGGAAAGAAAGACTTCAACAAAGCGGTTGGTGAAGTGCCCTTTAAATTATCATAGCAGCGGGGGGGGGGGGGGGCTGCTGCTGCGAAACTTCTTGCGGAGAGAAGAGGAAGGAGTTGGACTACTGCACCTCTCCGCTCAAAAACCCCTCCCCGTCTCCCTGAGAGATCTGTTCTGTTACTCAGTGAACTGGCTAAAGGCAGTTCTGCCTGCCTTACTTTTTAATTTTCAAAATGGAATCTATTGCTGAAGCCTCATGTGAAAGGTGAATGCTTCCAGGTGTTTAGCAAGCTACCCCATTCCCTGATGCTGCTGTTTCTTAGCAGGAAGACAGTCTCTTTTTCCCAGACTAGATCACACCCTCTTAATTCAAACAAGCAGGTGCAGTCCTTACTCTTCTCCACCTTGCTTGGGACCTTGAGTTCTGGCACTGCTCTCCTGCTGGCCAACCTCCTTTGTAACCTGTAGTGGCTTGTGGGGGCAGGAACTCACCTGTGGGGTAATCTCTCCCCCAGGATAAAACAGAGCCAGTCTGGGACAAATGGAGACTTACAGCTCATTGAGAGGACAGGCCCAAGAAGTGCTGTGATTCTCATTCCTAAGTGATACCTTCAGGGTAAGCTCCTGAACCTTGCTGCGCTGTATGCAGAGGTTTCAATTTTTGTACCCTTGAATGTTAGTGAACGTATGAGCTCCAACTGGATTGAGTTGCTCATGGAAACAGAAACCTGACCTTGTCAGTATTAGTGTCGTTTAGGGCATTTCTGTACTGCTGGTTGCAGATTCTGCTGGGCGGAATCCGTCCGCTTCCAGAGCTGGGTGGTAAAATTGGCAAGGGGGAAAGCTGTGAATTGCAGGACCCTCCTTCTGATGGCACAACAGCTGGCTGGACATGTTTTTACCGTCATATACAGTCACGGTGACTAAACTCACGAATGTTCTGGTTTTCTAACAACACAAACAAAAAAAAACCACCACTACCATCAACATAAATCAGACAAGAAGCTGGTGGCGTAAACACTGACAGCCAAGTTTCTGCAGTTTACCCCCAAATAAGTGATACTGCAGCAATACAAAGTTTCGGGAAAAAAAATCTGAAATGAAGTTGGGCCATTGAAAATGTCCTTGTTGTATCCTTCTCGAATCTGTACTTAGAGTAATTTTAAAAATGGGTTGAGGGGAAAATGTTAGGAAAAGGAATTTTTTTCATATTTGATTATAGTTTTTTCTAAACCAGAGTCTGGCTGTATTGTTTGTGGATGTGTTACTTTGGCTAATAAAGAAATGAATAAACAGTGAACAGCAATGACCATTTTATATAAAAAGTGTTACTGTGCTACAGCAGCAATGTACAAAAAGGAACACCTCTGGAGATGCTATTACACTCAACAGTTCTTTCTCACATTGACTCAATTATTATAGTTCTGTATTGGCTGAAGCTTTAGAGAAAAAAAACAAGAACTGCAGTCAGTATGTCCTGGTGTTGTCAACGCTGGATGTCAGTAAAGGTTGGTTATCTAGTGAGCACCACACTTCAGCATTACAAAAATTGAATGCTCAAGAGATGGCTATTTCCTAATGGCTACTGGATGCTGTTTAGGTCAGAGTGACAGTTAGAGCATGAGATGCTGCACTGAAGCACTAGCTATTAGTGCAGCTGTAAGTAGGCACTAAATCTGCAAATGACAGGTGTTCGATCATAACTTCTTCATGGGGAGAAGATCAAGGCAGCCTTGAACAGCATCTATTAGGGCAGCAATAGGGCAGTAAGGAACTCTACAGTAAAAAGCACCCTGGTCTGTCTAGGACTGATGTTCTTGGTCAGCTTTGATCGCGAGTGCAAGAGCCTGTTGCTGCAGCCAAAAAAAAAAAAAAACCAAACTCCACAACTGTGGCAACAGTACCGTGTCTCTCAGTGAATGCATGTACAGGTACATGCTGTTACATGCCCCCCCCATGAAAAGCCACCCCACAGTCCTTAATTTGCACTTTCTGCTACTTTATGAATTCCCCTGCTGCTGCAAGTTAGGGCGTGGGCTGAGTTACTTACATCGTTTTACCCTGAACACATGCACACGTTAGAGCAGGTTTCCTGCATGATTAGTTTACCTTGCTCAGAGTTCTTCTCCCAGTGAGATCTGAGGTGTAACCCTGTATCTCAGAACAAATACGCTGCTGCTGCTAATAGCAGGCCATAGGTGTTAATAAAGGGCTGCAAGGCCTCTGGATATATTTGGCTTTGTCTGACTTCGTGGCTTGCCCTGGAACCTTGCTTTAGCTTGTTTAGCTTTAACAGCAATTTTCTAATGCCCAATTTATCTTACTTCTGCTTAACAGTATAAAAATGATGGTTATGCTGCATGATTATACATAGAGAAAGTTAACACGTTCTCTGCAAAAACGACCTATTTATAATCTTACCTTAGTTCTTAGTTTAGAGAAATGTATCATCATGCAGCTGAGAGCAAAGGCACTGAAAGTGGGGGCACAGAATATGCAGTAGAAGAATACAGGCATGGTACGATGCTGAAGAATGTAGCACTTACTTACTTATTACTGATAGTTAAAAATGTGAACTTCGGAGCTGGCAAAACCCAGGAGTAACAAAGAGAACAGAAAAGTACCCAACGTGATGAGGAGTGGCTGGTTATAGGGACTTCTGTTGCAACAACGAAATGCAGACCAAAGTGTATTGGTGGTGGGAAACATACAAAATGGCCCCAAGTGCAACACAGAGCAAGAAACCATCACCATACTCCCAGAAAAGAGGAAAACCCCTTACAATGCACTTTTCTCAGCAAAGGATCTGGGATAGTGATAACTTGCTGTTGATTGAAATCCACACCCTTCAGACACAGAGGGATGGGGGGAAGGGAGAGCTACTGTCTGTAATAGTATTCTTTAATAAAAGATTTTTTTTCTAATTAGATGCAGACTACTAGCAATTATTTGACCAGCCTTTTAAAAAAACCTGCAATACGAACAACAAATTCTTGGCTTTGCATAAAAGCTGTGCTTCCCTTTTGCCTGTAACAAGACCATCAGTGTTACTGTTTTCGGATAAGGATGTTCCAGCTGTCCTTCCAGCGCAAGTCCTTGAGTTCAGCAACAGACAGGGAGGGCTCCCCGTAGGTCACAGGGCTGAATGTGCAGTAGACGAGGTACACTGACGAGAACCAGGCTACGATCAGTGCTCTGAACATGGTCTTAGAAAGCAGTGATCTGGGATGAGAGAAGGAAAGAGCGGTCAAGTTACATAATGCTAGCTGAATGCTCTGTCCAAAAGGAAGATATAAATATTGCTTATTATTTCTAAAGGAAAATGCCAGTGCTGGGGGGGAAAAAAAACACAAAAACCCACTGCTTTTCCTGGCTTTCCTGCCAAGGTGCCAACCCTGGAGAAAAGACATGTCAATTGTCTATCTGTAAAAATGAAATACCTGCAGAGATAATCACTGAGATGCTGTAATACAATGGGAATCAGGAGAATCTGGAAGGCGAGGGCAGGCAAGTAGTGGTACAGGAAAAGTGTCTTCTCCATCAGGAAGAAGGGCAGGTAATTCACAGCCCAGCCTCCAACACAGATCTCCCCAGCTGATACCCACAGCTGCCATGCATCTGTGGGAGACAGGAGAACATCTCTGACTTGCATCATCTCAAAGCACAGGCCCTGCAAATTAAAGTTTCTAAAAGGCCATCCATTCACAGTGTGTTTATTTTTGCCTTTTTTTTTTTAATAGCTTGTGCTAATATGGCCTTTAACTTTACCACACTTAAACTGAGGGGAATGGTTACAATTCTTTTTCCATGCCTTTATGACATACCCATCAAGACAGAGTACTGCCAACACGAAGCAGTATCACAGCACGTCAACAGAATATACTGCCAGAAGGGTCGGCATAAAACTGCCTGGCCACATGGAGGAGATGGAACCTCTGCTGGAAATACCGTATCTAAAATAAATCCCTCCCCATACAGCCAGTATCTATCTCTATTATTTTTATATCTGGCACAAAAGATCTCAGTAGAATCCAAATCTGATGCCTGGAGCTCTTTTATGTCCAGGGAATGACTCAAATACTATGCTGGCTGTAGGGGAAAAAAGGGATGCTTTATACTTTTGTGTGTCCCAAATAAAAATGTCAGAGTTAAAGGGCAGGAAAAGGTAATTGCCAAGCACTTAGTTGAAAAAAAAAATGTGGCTTTGGGTCCATTAAAGTTTAATAGACCAAGAGCCACCCCCAATGGAGTCAGACCTTCAGGAATGTCATAAATTTTTCTCCTTCGTCGTACCAAGTACCACAGGGACAGACACACATAGATCACAGCAGCGACGTTAGCTGAAGCCCAAGTGAGAGCATTCCCAAGGAGATGGATCTGGGCCTGTTGGACAGAAGATGGTCTAAGCCAGAAGAAGGAACATGCTGCAGTTCTTTTAGGTAAGTTCAAATATTACCTACACATACTTGCTAAATTAAACTTCAGCATGTGCCTGGCTAGTAGTCTTATCTTTCCTGGAATGAAGCAAGCAGATAAACTTTGCCGCTTTTAAGACTCTTTGGTGATGTACAGGAGTTAAAAGATGCTATTGGAAATGAGCTCTTCTTCTAAATTAGTAATGGAAACTATTAAAGTGAAGTTTTCCTTTTTAAAAAAAGTGCAAGATGACATGATTTCATTAAAATAAATCACGGTCATAGTTGTATCACAAGACAAACAAACAAAAAACACATGTTCCCACCCCTCAGAAAAAGAATGTTTGCTTTGAAATGTTAAAAATTCTTGACACAGTAAGGTGTCCATCCTGGACCACCTCCTTGGCTGGAACTGCAACCCTGCTCTCACTCATACTTGAGTACGTATCAGCACTGAAGTCTGCTTCCTTCACGAGGTTCGCATTTACTCCCACCTCTTGTACTTACACCAGAGGTCGGGTGTAGCCAGTAGGCAATATTTGTATCCATTGTGATCCAGTCAAGAGCAGAGGAGCTGTACTTATGTTCCGTGTCTTCATTTTTCAGTGTGAGTATCTTCCACTAACAAAAAGTGAACAGAAGGCTTTCGGAATTAGAATGATGACTGAGACAGCAGGCAGAGATGGACAACTTCAGATGTAAGATGGTAAGTTCTTAACATGAGATTGGAGAAATATTTTTCATATTTCTTACTGGATATTTATCCATAAAACGCTTTTATTTGTTCTTATATAATGAACTTTTCTTAGTGAATTTCTGAAATGTTAGTAAGGGGCATCGAGACTACTGACCGCAGACAACACAGTGCTGCAGTTCAGCTTCAGAGAACTTAGCATGCCCAACTGCTCCTCCTCTTTTCTTTTTTTACACACTTCTAACAGCAGATGACAGTTGTGCTGTCATCTAATGCCCAAGTGCATTCATAATTTCTTTTTTTTTTTCAGCGAGGAAGCCAAACTACTCTATCAGCAAGGAAGAACCAAGGAATTCTCAGGCTCAGAGTCTGCAGAAATGCTTTGGTTACTGCAACAGAAGAAAGGATGAAGGGAATAGTAAAACGTTCACCTGTAATTCTGTGAACTTTGCCATGAAGCTGAGGTTTTTACTTATGTCCATCTGTGTGGGAGAATGGAGTTCCACTTCCCTCTCTTTTTGCTCTTGGCCTGGAAGAAAACACTATGTCTCAGAAATAACGCAACAGCTAGAAACCTAGAAAGGGGAACACCCATGTGATACACCCTTAGCTCCTCACACTCCAGGAGGACTTCAGCACTACATTTATGGGAGCTATTTGAGGAGACTTGTAAAGATTCTGACATTGTGGTAGAACCAAAGCCCACTGAACGGCTGTCCAGACCCACTATGTCTGAGTGTGGACATCCCCGTGTCAGTGATCCTGAGAATATCCCCACAGAAGTAATTCCACCAGACTGAGCCCTTCCACCAATGCCCCACTGCAGGAAGCCCCTGCCTTAGTCACAGACATTAGCTTAGAGAACATGGCTGAGACGTACTTTTCCCATATCTGTGCTCTTCCACATTCCACACCATGCTCTGGTGGTAGCCTTTGGACAGCTTCTCTCCAACCACCTCTAGCTGCCGGTATCCCCACTCAGGTAAAGATGCTCCACTGAGCTGAAAGTGAAAGATGATTTTAAACTTACAGTCCTGCCAATCTGAACCTCAGGCTGGAAGTTCCTAGGCCCTGACTGGGCAGCTGATCACAGCTAGTAAGTATGTGACGAGTCACCATGCAATACCGTTTGAACAAATGCTACAGCCATAAATTCAGTGATTCTGGCAAGCTTTGAGAAGAGATCCTTCACTGTTCCATCTGCTGTCATATACTACACAGACTCAGCATCAATTTCTGAGGCAATATCTAAGGCTCGGTTGTATACAATGGTCACAACCTTCTCAGAAGCAGGACAGCTCTGCATGGCGTGAAAGAATGAAGCCATGAGTACAATCACCTGAAACACATGCTGCCCTTTTACCATATTGAGCAAGTTTATTGTTTCCTTTCATTTATTTATTTATTTTGTTATTGGGCTTATGTGGTTTACGCATTTTGGAGCAATGAGATTAGTAGTTTATGAGTTTATGAGTTGCATGGAGGAAAAGCTATAGGCAAATAAATATAAATCCACTTACCTTTAGCACTGCAGAGGTGTTCACATGAACAAACCTCACTTCTGACAGAATTGTCTTCCACACATCTGTGTCAGACTCCCGATTTACAATCTCCTACAACAGTGAGATGACTTCTGATTAGCATTTTGTCTCAGCTGTTTCTGTTGGAAAACGACGAGCTCCTCCCTTCCCTTTGACTACTCACCACTCTCCAGAGGTTCTGTGCTGGCATGGAGACGTTATAATCAATATAGCAGGAAACTTCTTGGGAGTGAGGGCTAAGAGGGGCAGCAACATCATGCCTGTAAGACGAGAAAAACTAGCATTCACAGATCCTCCAGTACTATTTTCCAAAACCGTTAAAAAAAAAAAAAAAAAGAAACCCATAAAGGTAGTGGATTGGCTTAGAGCAGATTCAGTAATAAAGCGAATAACCCAAGTAAGCCATTCATACAGACTGCACTGTTTATGCTGAAGGAGAACACTCCCTGCTACCAAGAGCTGCCAGCAGCAGGCGCAGAGGAAGCCAATGCAGACAACTGCCATCCTGGGCTGAAGAACAAGCACCGATTGTGACAAACAGAGATGCTGTTCACTTGGGTTTCCAAAAATGAACAGACTAGGTTTGGAAGGGACATAGCAAAAGCCCAAGCTCAGGATGCCCCCCTTCCTGGTGTGCATGATATTCAAGTACAGGCTGACTCCCTCTGGGCAGCGGTCAGGGCGCCATTTCAACGCTGCAGCCTCTGCAAAACAGCCAAGAATCTGTGGCAACAAGCCACAGCACAAAGAATTCTCCAACACATCCTCCTGACTTTCAGAGCGCACCCTACGTGCAGGTGTGTGCCACCAAATTCAGTGGAGCCATTACACGACTTTGTGTTAACAGTCACCCAAAATACTGCCAAAATACTGTGAAGGAGGAGGGATGAAGACTCACCAAAGGCACTGTGTATTTAGTCTGAGAATTATCACGAATTGTCAACGAGGCTGAATCCACCACTAGCCCCTCTAAAGGCCACCAGTACAGAAGACCAGAAACAGCAAGCAGGCACTGAACAGGGTGTGTTCACTGACACACGCAATTGACTTGATGATCCAATTGTCAAATTAACTGCAGAAAAATAAATAAGCACAGGGCATCGTTTCCCTGGGGCTCAGGGATGGCCTGTGTAGCTAACCATGTGAGGACCTTCCTAGCCCCACCATTTTAAGAATCCACAAATAACAACATGTATAACATGTGCAAGGGTCACTGCACTTCACCCCGAGCAGTTATTCTGAAACACAACAAAGCAGAATAAGCCAGAAGTTTTGGCGGAGCAAAGGATAGGGGAAGGACTCACGTGTTGAGGTACCGAGTCGTGATGCCGTGGACCAGCTGCACGATGTGTCCGTGCCGGACAGGACGGGGTGGGTTACTCACCACCAGCTGCTGCCTGGTGGAGTGACACATAAGAGGAAGTGGTCACATTCTTCTTTCTAAATAATGCAACCTTGTCATGAACAAGGCGTTAGGTCAAGATGCTGCAGATAGGGACTGACATTCAGGCAGCAAGATGGGAAATCCAGACAATTTGTAGATCGTACCAGAATGGAAAGAAAGCTCATCATGGCAAAGGCAAGTTAAGGGCAGAATGACTCAGGGGATCAGGGATGGGATACCGACACCCCAGCCATTATGTCAGTGGTCTGAATCTAGGTCAGTTAGGAGCAACTTCAGATTATTCCCACCCAGCAGCTGTTTGGTGGCCTCAGTGAAATGAGTAAGTGCTTCAGCGAGGTCTGACAGGTGTTCTTACTACAGCTGATGGCACTTTTGGCAGGATCACAAGAGAGATCAATGACTAACGTTTCCACCACGGAGACCAAGCTCTCATCTTGCTTCTGGACAGGGCGAATGCATGCTTTGGCAAGGGGGAACACTGCAGTTCACCTAACTGCTGCCTATACTTTGTTGTTCTATAGAAGAACTTCACATCCTCCAGGGTTCATGGGAGTCCTGAGTTTGAAGATAGGAAGATACTGGGTTTCTGTGGATCTCACAGGGAGTCTGGTAGGGTCCCCACTTGAAAGGTTTACAGTATGGACAAACTTCCCCAGTGTGGATATGATTTATAATGCTACACAGGCCTTTTGGTAGGACTGTTTATACAGTTCCCAGAGCAACGTAAGAAACCTACAAAAGCAACTTTTTAATCAGTGTAAAACGATATCACACAAGGGCTTTTACCGGCAGAACCGCAAGAAAAAAGAGTCCTGCTCCTCCCTGACAGTTACAATGCCAAAACACTTTAGCACAAACCAAGCCCTCTCAGGCACAGACACCCACTTGGAATCTCTCCTGATGCGGCAGATTCTACAGCTCATCTCAAACTTTTGATACAAAGAAATACTCAGTCTGCAAAGGTAATTTCTCTTGTCTTCTGAGACCCATTCAAGTTTGATGAAATTCATCAAAACACTCTAATGCCATGGCTCCCATGCCTCAAAAAGCTGAACCTCACTTTCATGCAAAGCACCTAAAGAGTTCCATCAGCCTCATGACTCTTTAAAGTTCCCCTTGTGCACAGCACAGCCCATGTTCCGGCAGATGCAGTTCAGACAGAATTTCTGAGTCCTCAATAATGCTTTTAACGTATTGAGAAGGACTGCAAACAGCCACCCTTACCAACTCTGCAGCTGAAATTACTTGCACACAATCACAAATCGCCTCTAAATCCATACACAGAGAAACTAACATCCAGTCCAACTTGTGCCCAGTTTAGGTTTTGGAAGTGTATTGAAGCTACGATTACAGCAGCTTGGCATTTAAATATTTTGCATACTCACATTCCAGGATCTTTGACAATCCACCAGTTGTTCACATCCTTGAAGGGATAGCAGGTCACCTGCTGTTGATGGGAACTGCCTCGGCCATTCTCATACCTTTACAGAAGTTAAAATAAAACACGTGTGTAACAGTACATTTCTGTGCTCAACAGTCACTGCTACACAAACCAGCACTGGATCACTGGCTCCATCCCTACACAGCACAGAGAATCTGTGCATTTGCAGTGTTCTCTGAAGGTTTAAGGAAGACATTTGCAGGACCCAAACTGAGATACCTGCACTGTCAGATGAAGAAGCATACTTTCACCCTAACAGTACAGAACCAACCAGATTTCTCACCTGATGGGGTAAGTATTCGTGTGAGAATGGAGCCAACACTGCATGGGCTTGCCCAACACGTTCCGCAGAGTGATCTGAGAGCCATAGGCCACCTCTAAGGGCTGACCCTGAGTGATTCGAGCCAGCCCACCCTGAGAAGCATAAGGAAAGGGTAAGTGGAAAGAAGCAGAAACAACTCAGAGGCTGTATAAATTCTATTAAGAGTCACTTTTTACTTTAACATAGTTGTATCTTAGCGTAATGCCTTCTCATCTGGTTTTATCTACGAAAATCAAATCTTGCAGCACCATACTCACCAGAAAGTAAACACATCAAAGCCTGTAACCTCTACGGGGTTTTAGGAAATCTCCCTAAAGCCATGCTATTTCAAGAGACAGACTAAACACTCTTCTACTGTAAATCATACAATCCTCCTTTAGTTTATAAAGTCATCACTTAAGAGTTCAGCACTGTATCCTTCTGTGGAGTTTCCTGTAGGAAAGGACAAATCTTCAGCAGAAGACTGAACATATTGTTCTTGGTTCACTGGGAAAAGCCTTTCATCTGCTATTAGGATTTCAGTCCTCACTGCTTCAACTTAAAGCAGTACTACAGCAGCAAAGTAGTAAAATGACACAAAAAAAAGGAACAAATGTGCAGGATCACAGGAACAAGAATGCAGACCTTTCTTCTAACTGTGAACACAGGACACATTTCCCCCTCTTCTCCCCTAAAAAATTAGTTTCACGACTTCATTTACCTCTAAGCTGGCTTGGAAAGCACTTGTCATAATCTGGTCATGAGGCCCAGAGCGATACAGCAAAGTCAAGTGAACATAGAAGAAGGACAGGTACATTGCCACGGGGATGATGATGAGGGCCAGGCCCCTAGCTAGAAAATGGCACAGTAAGGAAACCTAAAAGAACACAGAGAACTCACTAGTTTGATGCTCCTGGTATTAAAAATCCTAAAAATGCCCGTTCATTTGTTTTGTTTTGTTTGCCTTTTTTAGGTTTCCCCAACCACCCTCACTCAGCTGTAACTCTGAGGACAGCTGGATAACTTCAGCTGAGGATTGAACTGGAGCCAGCAGGAGGTCTGTGAAACACTACAGGTTTTGAGCGACGAATCACCAAGGCATGGACAAGAGCAGAAAAGCCAGCCCTATATACATGTTTTTCTTAAACTTAACTCCATCTTCCCCAGCAACTGAGCTGGAGAACTGTTTTATGGCATGAGGGTTTGCAGGCCATGACAAAGAACGTTAGTGCAAAAAACAGCTACAGAGAGCATTGTTATCTGAGGGCTCACAAGGCATCCAGCTGGCTCCTGTTCTGAAAAGTTACACACAATATATTTTGCATGTTGCACCACCTACATTTGACAAGTTCTGGTTTCCTAACATGTGCCAGAAGTGGAGTCCTGCGATGGCCAAGAGCAGTGTATAGGTAAACAGGCCCATATATTTCACTCTGAAATGAGAGCGCATAAAAACTGAACAGGCTTAAAAACTACACAGATTTACAACTATTACTTAATGCATGATGTAAACATTCAAACTTTCTCTTGAACCAGATGCATTTAAGTCCAAGGGCTTAGATTCAAGACAAGTGTGGTACAACAACATAAATAAGCTTCAAGGCTTTAACACCACATGACGTCATTTGTTTGCTCATTACATTAAATAACTGCAGTCATAGACAAACCTCTTGATAACAAGGTGACAGATCACAAAGCACAGGGTCTATAAATTCTGACTTACTGAAGCTTCAGGTAACAATGAAGGAGAGGTGAAATGCTGATGCTAAATTTAAACATAAAGCTATCTCCGAGAAACATGTTTTGCTCTTCCCTGGACCTTCTTATGCCCGGTATTGCTCGCTGTAAATTGACATCCTCTCTATAGAAACAGTCTAGCTCATAAAAAGTCATAAAGAGGTCCACTCAGAAAAGCACCAAGAACGAATCTTGAAAATCTGAAGCCCCTCCGATACCTCAGATGGCAGGCAGGAAAGTCAGCAGGACAGACAGACATGCCGTCACTTACCCAACTGCACAAGAACAAGCCACTCCAGTCAACAGAAGCCAAACCCACCAACTTGCAGAGAAGGAACTTAAATAAAAGGACAAAGAAAACAATGTTAAGGTGATATCTGGACACATTCTTAGGATCCTGAATTTAGGTAATTTGACCTGAAAAAACCTCCTGTATTCCTTATTCTGCTCAGAGGTATCTCATTCTGAACCTCCCAAGCCACAAACTCTCAGCCCTGTCCTACAGGATGTTCTTAAATGTACCTCTCTGTATTTTGAAAAGCAACACTGAACACTACCTGCCTTCTGATACTAAAAATAAAAGAAATGCCTTAAGTCACTTGCTGGCCTCAGTTTACAGATGATTTTATTTCACTAAAGATTACTTTAGTTTAACCTCTGCAAGGATCAGAGAACGTGTGAAATCACAAGAAGAGACAAGGATCTCTAGATTCAGTGCCTGTAATTGGTAACAAAGGAGCATAAATTATCCTATTATCCTCAGTGTTTCTGTGGATAGAAGGAAACTTTACAATATAAAATCTGTGTGGGCAAAGGAGCGCTCCCAGGGGATTTTATTTTTATTATAAAATGACAACCTTGCTACCAGTCAAAACTGTCACAATCTGTGACAAAGAGTCACCACAGGAATACCCAAAATGATGGGAGGCAATCCAGCTTTACCTGTGCCTTTGCAAATTGTAGAACTTCAGGTAGGACAAAATTGCAAGTAGGATAAAAAAAATCAATATGGATTCCAGGAGCATGAACCTTGACTGAGTGATCAAAGAGTTCTCTGTTGGAAAAGAGACAGACAAAAGCAGAGAAACTTATCTGTAGGCAAGTGCCACGTCAGACAATAACATCATTATGCAACAGAAGGATCTGCCCCTTCAAGGACAGCCAATTCATATGCAATCCTACTGGCTATAACAGGGAGGTGTTGGGTTAAAAGAACAAAAACCTTCCAGCAGGAACAAAGTACATGGCCAATAACCGTCTCCAAAGACAAAGAGATGGACAAGTAGCAGAGTCTGTCAAGAGGCAGATAAAGCTGCTGTGCTTGCCTTCAAAGGCAAAGAAAATCAATGCTGGGAGATCCAGACGCTTCTCATGGCAGCAAGAGTCAAGTCAGCGACCCAAGCAGGCATGATGACAAATCTTTAAGAAAGGGAGCTGCAAGGAACTGCTTTGTGCAGGATTCCCCAAACCAGAACCAGAGCAGCAGTTAGCTAGAAGTCTCTCCTAGTTCCTCCAGAGCACTAAAGGGTTGATGAAAGGCTCTTTCCCTTTCAGACATCTTCCAGCAAAATCTCAGGAAAAAAAAAAACAAAAAAAAACAACAACTGAGACACACACACCAGAACAGTGTCAAATCACGGTGCAAATGCCACAAGCGTTTTGGAGATGAAGAAATTTGATGAGCTCCAACTGTAAGTGGGGTCATCCTGCTGTTATAAACCAGTATGTTGTAACTCGTCCCGTAAACCTCTAAGGATCAGAGTACCGGACTCCTTGGATGCAAGAAACGTGGGTTTCTGTGAGGCTGTTAAGGCTGCCCACTTTGCTCAGTAACGAAGGGAACTAACAGTATCTTATATAAAGTCTCAGCCCAGAACGGCAGCCACGGAGCTCTAAGGATGAGAGAGGCACAGCAGAGACTGATACAGGTCAGGACCGTTCTCCCCCTGAATGAAGAACGGGGTTCCAGGGAATAAACTTACCTAGGAGAATCAGAAGAGCGCCTCCAAGCGCGGCACAGTGGGAGAACTGCAGTTCTACCAAGATCTGGTATGCTAAAGGGATACAGAGAGCACCAGCCAGAGCCGGCAGGAGTCGCAGGGACCAAACAGGAACGTTCATGCTATATTCTGAAATCAGAGATAACAGTCACACACACAGATTTGGAAGATATTCATTGCAGAGAAGCCTGATCAGTACAGAACTCCTTAGGACTATAACTACATTCAACAAGTCGTTGAATTTAATTTTTACTTTGAGTACCCTATTGACAGGCTTGTATTGCTTAAACTATTTTAACTGATTTTAAAAGTTTGTGCTGTAGAATCATAATGTCTTGAATTTCTGTTAGAGACCAACATAACACTACTTTAAGAGGAACTGAGGGTGTCACATAAAATATTATTTCCACTAGTCAGGCAAAAGGAGTCCATCAGCTGCTGAAATACTGCTTTTTTCCCCAAAAGAATGAGACAGTGAAGATCAGTTCTTACCAGCTCCAATCCTGTTCCATAAGAAGTTTCCATCAAATCCTCCTAAGTAACCTACAGCATAAGCAACAACACAGAATTTCCAGTGTCAAAACAAGTATAAAAATGGGTGCTGAACTGGTCCTGGAACCATCTCTCAAACACACAGCCTCTCCGTGCATGAAAGCCCACTTTCCAAAAGGATCCTCTCTTGCACTGTTTTGCCTGCAGCAGTGACTGATAATGTGCAGAGGCATGAAGAATATAAACTGGGAACAACAAATTCTCAATGACACAGTGACACGTATATTTAATCCCTCCTTCCCATACAGACACTCTTACGCTGTGCATATCTCAGCTACAGAAAGGAACTCAGGCCTGAAACTCCGCTTGTTGTCTACTATTTCTGGTCACTAGCAACTCTCATCTTACTTTCCTCTTCATCCAAAGGACTGGATAACAATGAGGTAATGGATACATGGCTCCATCACTTCCCCAGTGCTCATGCAATAGCCCCATAACAATACTAAATAAGGGAAATCCTAATTCTCTTTACATCAGGATCTCTCAGCTGCCTTGTGCTTCTTCCCCAGTGAGAGGATCTGAAAACTCATTTCTAACCAGCACTTCTCTCTTCCTGAGCAGCAGGCAGTTCTCAATTTCAGGAGGCACCCTACCTCCCAAAGCTAGCAGCATATGGCCAAAAGGTGGGCCGCTGTCATCGACGAAGAAGATTCTCTTCATGTAGAGGGAAACGAATTGGCCATAATAAACTTCATCAAAACTGAAACACAAGAGACAGAAACGCATTAAGTCTAACTAGAAGTATCCTGGCTACAGAGAGTCTAGGGAAGGAAATACTGATCCACTGGCAGAAGGCTAAGAATATAAGGAAGCACCATAGCTTTGGCCCCCTTACCTTCCCCTCAGGGGTTTCTATTAGGGAGACACTATCACTTTACACACAGAGACTGACATCAGGCCAGCTCTGCTCTGCCACGCCTCCATTCTTACTCACAAACGCTTAAAAAACAAAAGTCTGTGTTGGTCAAGTAGGAAGCAGACTATTTTACTCACACCACAGCACGGGGATAGGAAAGCCCCCAAAGCCGGCTTATTAACCCCATCACAGTCAGTGCCACGAGGTTCACATTTATCTCCGCAGTAACCACAACCGGGTTCTTCAGAAATCCCAACATCCTGTCAAAGGTCCGTCCAAACCTTCAAGGACAATCAGAGAAGCACAGCAGCCACCATTTCGCTCAAAAGCTGGTTCACAACAAGCATGCATGACTTTCTGCGACTAGCAGCTCACGGTAACTGATCTTCTGAAGGTCTTTTTTCCACATTCACGTGTTTTCTGCTATACCTACAGTAGTAACTCTGAAAATGAAGTTACTAAACTACTGTCTGCCCACACACACACACCTAACTTTTCACCTGCCCTACTTCTACATTCACATAGTTCTCTGTCATCAATATTAAACTGGAAATTTTGCTTATTCCTACATTGCTCCTGCAGAAACACAAGAGCTTAACTCGAGCCTGTATTCTGCTGCTGTTTGTGCTGAGCAAAGCTCCAAGCCCCATTGATGCTAGCGATAGGAAAATCACGTGCTCAGCCACCAGACTGCTCAGGTAGCTTTAAAAAGAAAAAAAAATGGTTACTTCCTTATAAACTGAGTGTATTTGCTTGGTGGGTGGGGAGTAGAACCCACAAACATCCTCTAGCTAAAAAAGCAGGCTACCTGCGAGGGTGATGTAGGGCTGCAGCACAGCCTAGTGGGGGAGCGCCGCAGAGCGCAGGAGCAAACTCTTACGAAGTATGCTGTCAGGAAACAGTAAGGAATCAGTGCTGCACCTCCGCACCTCACTGTCACCGCAAGTTACTGGAATGAATCCTTCTGCATGGCTTTGGTGGGGGGCCAACAAAGCGGGACGCGAGCATATTGCCACCACCAGATGCGGTGCCACCGTTGCTCCTTGCTGCCTACAAAACACAAGCGCTGGTCAGCTCTGCCTCGCCCTGGGGACCAGGGAGAAGCCCCCTGCCAAGCTGGGCTCGCCCCCTGCCTACCCCTGGACAAAGGCAGGCCCCCCCAAAGACCCCCCGATGGGGACGCCCCCGCTCTGGGCCAGTCCCTGCTCCCCGCAGGAGCACAGCACCACCCCCACCGGGTCCCTGCGAGAGGTGCTGCCTTGTGACTGAGGGGGGCAGCAGGCCCCAGGCCTCGCCCCCCCTTGAGTGAACGGCACCCCCTGACCGCACACGCAGCCCCTGAACCCTATGGGACCAACGGGACCCGACCTCGAGCCCCGGGGAGCGGGGCCACTGCCCCCGCCAGGCCTCGCCCCCAGCCCCCCCGAGCCTTACGGAGCTGTGGGGGCGGCAGGAGCCCGGCCCCCGGCCCCCAGGGCAGGCGGCGGCGGCACCGGGAGCCGGTCCCGAGGAGATGCCGCCCCCCTCCCCGGCCCCCTCCTCCGCACCTAGGAAGCGGCGCCGCACCGCCGGATGTGACGTCGGACGCAGCAGGAGGGCGGCCGCGCGCGCGTTGCCATGGCAACGCCTGCCTACGGGGAAGCTACCGCACCGTCATGGCGGCTCTTCGCTGGGTCCTGGCAGGGTACACAAGCACGCCGGGACACGTCGCTAGGTCCTGACAGGGCTACGTCATTTTCTTTAATATCTTAAAAATAACCCTATTTGCTTTAAAACCTTTAACCAAAAAAACGAGAGGAAGGCCTTAAGAATTTGAGAAAAGCATAACCTGCTTTATTTTTTTTTTATTATTATTTTTTTATTTAAATAAGGAGAATTCTTTCATATGGAAAGAGCTAATACAATCACATATTTGAAAGGAGAAACAATAGGTACTGAAACGAGGAAAAAGGGCGATAAAGAGTGTGCCGCAACTGGCCTGGTGATGCCGTGATTCGAGTTCCGGTCCAAGTAAAAGTTTCCAAAAAATATAAACAGGTTGCACGTTACACAATTATCCATCGTCTGCCCTTTCAAATATCTGGTCTACATGAAAAGACAAAGAGAGGAAAGGCCAAAAAAGATTTACTATACAGGTCATGAGGTTAAAAGCTGTAAGGAGTACAATATCCCCTTGAGAAACAACAAATGCAATTTATACAGAACCAGAGGAAGGATTCCAGCTAAGGACGACGCCTTGAGACATGCTAAAGGGTGAGCGCCTCGCTGCTGCTGCTGTGATTCCAGGGTCACGGGGGCGGTCGCAGCCCTCTTGAGCCGGCAGGGACCCGTCAAACACAAGAGGGTGCCCACGGCCACTAGGAAAATGTGGTGGTCTTTGGATCAAAACAACAATAAAAAAAATAAACGTAAGTGGACTGCTGCTGTCACATCACAGCCAGCAGTCCGCTTCAGCAAAACTCTCGTTTCCTACTGACGGGCCACGACCAAGTATCCCGATGCCTGTCGTAAGTTAATTCTTACGAGTGCATCTTTCTTGTAAGGAAACTAGGCTGCTGTACATCGAAAATAACCCACGCTACAAGGAATTAACCTGTGCTTAACTTGTCAGAAGCAAAACAGAAGGTTAACAGAACGCAACGGAACAAGACCTTCGCATGCAGTGGTGCTCGCTTCAAAGTGAATATAGTAGCCTGCCAGAAGGTGAGACATAGCAAAAATGCTAAGCTCCTTTTTTAATATATATCTATAAATACACAGGAACCACAGGGCAGCTTGTAGCTTTGCAGCATTCTTGCAAGGAAACTGTTAAATGGAGTGCCTCTCTGCATGAGCACAAACACACGTGGAGTTCAATGGGCTGCAAACACATTCAGAGGGACTGACTACTGACTGCAGAGCTGTCACCTGGCGGAGCCAGGAGTGAATTATGAGATCAACAATACCTGTTTCACTGGTGACTGTGCTGCTTCCACCTGTCATTTGCTTTTTTCCCCTAACCTCTTTTATTTTTTTTCTCCTCAAGAGCCAAAAGCAGGCTGAGCTGGAGAGGAAAGCAGCACTGAATGCAGCTGCTAGGCCGTGAATCACTGCATATAGAGCTGGTTACGCACGTGCTTCAGACCTTCGTCTGCACAAAAAGCAGCAAAGTCAGTCTCTGAATATTTCTGCTTCACCAATTTTTGCTGAAAATATAGATCCCACCTCTCCCTCCCACTGCACACTGCACCTTTCCAGCAGGAGCCTGCAATTTAGTACCAGATTTCCAGTAAAAGCAAAAGCAACTCGCAAAGGAATAAATCATCAGGACCCTACCCTTCAGCAGTACAGACGGCAAGCAGAAGTATCCCCCTATAAACGATCTCAACATTCGATACATCTCCATTCTCCTCTTCCCCAAGCTGACCTTTTAATCAATGTACCAGCACCCCCGGCATTCCTGCACCTTGAGGATCAGAGACCTTCCTTGCGACTCAAGGGCACTGCAAAATGCAGTAACCTCAAGCTAGCTTTAAACAAAAATACATGCCAGAGAAGGATATTGCACCTTAGAAATTTGGGCTCTAAAACTGCTTTCCAACACACAGAACTCCATTAAGTGAAAGAGCATCTTGCCAACTGCAGCTGACAGTCACGCAAAGGAGAGGAATGGAATGAAGCTCACATGCATTTCTTGGCCTTTCCTGCACAGAATAATTCAGACATAATATATAAATAGAGCAGTGAAACAATTACTTTTTCACCTAGACCTACAACATCAAATACGTATAAATAAATTCTAGTGTTTTATTCTGTTGGGGGAAGGATGGGGGAAGTTAGAAAGAAGGGTGACCTTTTTCAACAGGAAGTATTGTAGTTCTGATGGCATTTACACCAGAGGGACTGCAATATCTTGCATCTAGCAATAACCCAATTTCTCCAACACATTTGACCATTTTAAAGTCATGTAGGTGGGAGGAAAGAGGTTAGTGTCTTTGTAAAGCTTAAGTAGTGTGTTTAGGGTAGGAAAGAGATGAGAAGAAGGGAGCCTGGATAAGTCTCTTTAGCCATTACAGTTAGATTCTGAGCTGATATTAGCTAGGGCCAGCTGGGCAGGAGGATAATAAAAAAAAGAATAAAAGACAGTTCTGTTGTTCATGATATTCCAAGGAGGAAAATAAAAAAGGGGGCTGGGATGACTTACTAGTGAAGCAATCTTTGGAAAACGTCGGGAGCAGGACTAGCAGATGAGGAAGCAGGTCTGGGAGATGTCTGAAAGCTAAGGAAATATTTGTCGCTTAATCTCAAACCCTGTACTCTAGGGAGGTACTCTGGCACGCACTGCTCTGAAGTTAAAAATCCATAAAACATGAGGAAAAAAAAAGAGCTCTTACTTTTCCTTAAAAGTACCATCCTATCCCTTTCCCTTCAGGTTCTCTGCCACAGAAAATGGGGACACCTGTGGACAGGGAACATACTATTTCTAAGTTAGTTTAGGTTTCTAAGCTCTTTTTAAAGCTACTGTATAAAATTCTTATTTATACCTAGCTTAAAACTTCAAATGCATCCCTAGAAAGTTATGAAGGATCTTTCCCAGAAAGGGGGAAAAAAAGCAACAAGAAAAGAAACAAGAACACCTTTCAGATCCCTTCCCAAATACATTCTTCGTTCAAAATATCTTCTTTGGAACCACCGACAAATGACTTGCTGCCATCTAGCAGATGCTGACGGCACAACCAGTTAGCAAGCTATCACCTACTGCAGAAATGAAGTTTTCTTTCCATCATTTCAGAGTGACCAGCCTACTTCACATTTTGAAAGAGCTAAACAACACAAACCAGGTTAGCTGAAAGTAGCTGAGTTTACTTAAGACTACCATCAGCTGAAGGACTCCAAGCACTTTCAGGAACTTGCAAGTCCATCCTAAAATCTACATACACACGCAGCACACAAACCAAAAACCAAATAACCAAAGAAATAAAAACCCAACCCACTCCCACTGGGACCCTCCTTTCATATACCATCAAATACTGGTGAGGAAGTGTAAGGTTGTGACACAGTGTATGTGCTATATGCAATTACATCAAAACTAAAGAACCCTTTGCTGTTCACCTGGGGAAGGAGATCAAAAGGATGATTCCAAACTGGCTCTGTAACCATGCGCTTCCAACCGAAAAAAGGAGGTTCCAAGTGTGCTAAAAAGGCTGCCTTGCAGAGGGGCTCCCTTACTAATGCGTTTCTATGCAAATTTTACAAGAGGCCATAACAGGAACTGAAAGACCGACCAAGGGAAAAGGGAGAAGAACAAAGCTTAGGAGAGCAGCCCCGAGGGATGAGCTCAATATAGAACAAGTCTCAGGAGACACGAAGAATTAGAGCGGCCAAGGTAGGGAGCATAAGAGAGCATCACAACTACAAAAAGTAGTCCAAACAAACCCGTTGGTGCTAGCCAACTCTTCTGACCCATGTGCGATGAGGAGATTTCGCTTAGAAGATTTTACGTTTTGTAAATCCATGATTTACATTTCGCTGCATGTTTGGCAGTCACTAAAATAAAATCTGAAACAAACAAAAAAATAGATCCAGAGGAGCTCGCAACAGAAATTTTGGTGCTTTTCCTTAAAACGAAAATGCCACATTTTGTTGTGCACAAGGCACCCCAAAGCTACAATTAAAGTGGTGCAAGTTTCAAGATTAATGTACTGACTTGCTATATACCTTTAGTACAGATTTCTAACGCAAGCACTGCTTCTAGCTTAAAACAAAAATACTGAAAAATTAATGAATGCCGTAACTGTCCTGTGTTGTTTTCTTTTTTTTTTCCACTTAATCTGAAAGGCTAGATCATCTGGGAAAAAAACACTTAAACCACCTCAGTTTAGGAGTCTTGATTCTAAGCATAGCACAGAACCATGTATAAAAACTAGGGAGGGTTCTGTCAGAACATAATTTTAGTTCAATGGACTTATTTTCTGGAAGGAATGGGGAAAGCAGAAAGAAGGGGGGAAAAGTGATAGAACATATAAAAGTTCTGCTATAAACAAGGATATAGCTTTTTTTTCTCTGTAAAAACCTCAGCTGCCTTTAAAATGAAAAACCTCAAACTAACCCCTCTCCCCCAGTTGCCACTCTGCTTAGACAGAAGTAGGGAAGGAGAAGGATGGGCTTTGCCAAGTGAGCTATCACAGCTACCTGTGCATGGGGCAAAAAAAAAAAAAAAGAAAAGGCTCGAGCCACTTAAGTCACACGGTTGGTTTGTTTTAAAGCAAGCAGGTCAATGTCATATCCACTGTTTCAAACTGCTTTGTTGGAAGAAGGACTTGGATGATGTCACTGTCGTCAGTCAGTGTGGGGTGGGGAGTAGGTCTGGTGAAGTTATCAGGAGATCCAGTGGGGTCCAGTCTTAGCTGCAGTGCCTCTCAGGACCAGCTGGGCATCAGAGGTGCTCCTAGGCCTTGCTTTCCTCCACTTTTACTGCCTGAGGTTTGATCGCTCCTGTGCGCACTGGCTTCATCTGGTTTGTGGATGCTGTTTCTTGCAGCTTTACTGCTCCCAGACTGGCTTTATTTTCATCCACCCGCTGCTTTGCCTTTTGACACACAGAAAGGAGGCATTAGATAGCACAGAGACTCGTACGCAGATACAAAAACCAACTGCGACCATCATTCATGCAAGACGTCAAATTTGCTCCAAAATTCAGGTACTTTCTCTGCTGTCGCTCCTTGCTCTCCTAAAAACACCATATGCATAAGGATCTCAAAGATCCCATAAAAAATCAACAGAAAAAACCGAACCGTAAGACAGGTAATCCTCTAATTTCTCCTGACCACCGATCACACAGCGTTACTCACGGGCTCGGTACACTCCCCACCCACCCATCCACTCTCTTGTTCTCCCTGCAGGAAAAACAACTTCCACGTATAGCTTTACTACACTGCCACCCCTCTCAAGGACAAGGCCCAAGTGTGACACTAAAAGCACAGACGCTGTTGGGTCGGAGTGCTGACATACGCTACCTGTTGTACATAGTGTCCTTGCACCGAGCCCATACTAACTGCTGGTCCAGACGGCTTCCCATTTGGGCTGGCAGAGCTAGGCCTGGAAATCGAAGAGTCGACAATATTCATGGAGTAAATTCTACAATGGAACGAGAACCTTATTCACGTGTGAAAGAAAAAAGGACTGTAGAAAGCAGCAGTAGACAGGGCATGAGTCTGTACTGTGCAGATCAACGAGCTCCCCAGCCCAAAAGACAACACGTGGATTGGTTAGAGGTTAAAAAAAAAATGAAGTAACTGCAAGTCCCCAAACTCTCAATGACCTGAAGGCTTGGAATGTCTCCACGTTAGCATCTCTCAATCTTGAGAAGTTGAGACCATGCTGCAACTAAAACGTTTAGGCTATGTTCCCCAATTTTCTACCTTAACAAGAAACACAAAAAAGCACAATTCCAATTTGCCTTTAAGACACTGAAAACAACTTTATGCACTTCCCACAAGCACAAATGACCAAGTCAGAGACATAATTGGTCTCTACCCAAAACTGAAAGCCATGATCATTCGTCTTAATGCAAGTGTTTGGACTACAGTAAGCACATTCTACACATGAAAACCCAAGTAGGTCTTACAGAGCAATGATGTATGCACCACGTCTCTGCAAATGGGGAACACTACTACTTCCCCGTTCTGACTACAGAGGCTAAATTCCATAAGCATTTACCTGTACGCATGTGGTGATGGAACAGACCCTCCGGAGGACATGTTCTGTTTACCGTCGGAAAAATGAAACCCTTTCATTTCCATTTGGGAGGACTACAGAAGAAAACGAGTGAGAGCACATCATCTTCGCATTCACAGTAATGGATACTACTTCATATGAACATATAAACCAAGTTTTTGCCCTTCTACCCATCATGCCCATTAAAAGAAACATTTTTCAGGTGAAGTAAATGAGGCTTGTAAGTGAAATGATCCGCTTGTATTAAATCAACAAGCCAGGAGCACAAGCAAATAGTGAACCTGGAAGCTAACTGCTGTGCTTTCTCTCCCCTAGAGTAGAAAAACTTATGATACAAATCCATCAAACCAGACATGACATTAATATACCTACTCAAATGGACAAGCTTCACAACAGTGTGAAATATCTGGGCAGTATTCCAGCTGTGTCTGGAGCTCACCACCCCTCAAGCACTCTGGGGAAACCTGTGTAAACATGTAATAAAACTGGAGACTCCAAACTGGATCAAGGCAGGATGGGGCTCCCTGGAAACAGAAGGATTGCCAGCAGCAAAACCTGAAAGGCTGCTGACCTGTGCTTTTGAGGTGAGAAGAACAGGGCTCCTTCATTTTTACACCAAGCCTTGGCTTTGATATTTAAGGATCCCCTTTACCAAGCTAGCCTCCCCTTTAACAAGCAAGATCAAAGAACAAAACTTCAGTGCAAGAGAGGTTAATGAATGCCAAGATGAGCATGCAGGAGTTAATCCTTACCTCCCTGCTGGTAGCAAGAACTGAAGGCTGCGATCCAGGAGGGAGAATTCTTCGGGGAGCTCCTACAGGCAGGTTTTGCCCCTGAGGAAGCTGGATGGACTGCGGTAGAATCAGGGGCTGCTGGCCAGAGCCATAGCGGGGCAGAGGAAGCTGGGAGCCAGGCACAGGCATTGTTAACTGTGTGATAAGGACATGTAGTTACTTAACGGCAGCAACAGCGTTGGGTTTGACACACCCTCTCCCAATACCCTGAAAGCACAGTACTGCTAAAAGCAATCCCACTAACAGTGCAGTCTGGCACAGAGTAAATGCAAATTAACGTAACAGAGCAAATTTTGCACTGAAATGCATGTGCTGGTAGCGCTGCCAACACCCTACCAGCTGGGTTTTTAACGTAGCATTGATTTAACATAACTGCACTCAGCCGTAGGGCTCTGCTCCTTGCCTAGAACCTACATCCCGCTCTTCAGGCTTCCTCACAGTCTCTGCACGGGTAATTCTTCTCTTGATCCCACAGAAGCGTCAGACAGCTCAGTCAGTGTCAGACACCCTGCTCGCAGCTTTACTACCCAAATCAGGAATTGTGTTCTACTTTCATGCCAAAACATTTTGGGGAGTGGAACTCTAGAGCAAGTAATGGTTACCTCTCTATGTTCTGCAATGAATTTCAAACCGATTATTGTAACAATTAATCCTAATTTACAAGAAGCAGCTCATGACTCAGCAGCCTCCTTTCCCTCTGATTTTCCTTTATTCCTCAGAACTGTTGGATTTGGGAGGTTCTACGACACCACTTTGTGACAAAAATAATAAAATCTAGGGCTGAATTTACCCAGTGATCCAAGCATGAGAGATCAGGTTACTAGGTTATTATGGATAAAGCATTTCTTCAAATATTTAATTTGGCAGTATTCTCTATATTTTCCTCAGCTACATTACTTTCAGGATTAACTATTTTTAAGTCAGTCACAACATAAAAAACCCTGTTTAAGTAAAACATAAATGGTCCCCCACAAATTTTAACATGTTGCACAAAACACACGCAACCTGAATTTAATGAAAGTACCGAACTTCTACAGAGAATCAGAACGTGTTTATCCATGAACGCAGCTATGCTCACAGAAGGATTCAATGTCTTTTTCTGTATGGTGCTTTACACAAACTTTGTACCCTACACCAAGGCACACGGTGAAATTCTTGTTAAGACGCTGCCAAACAGATCAACAGAAGTTGTAAGACCACCTGGATTCCAGCTGAATTGAGAAAATAGATGAGTTTTAATTAAAGCATTAATTACCCTGGAAGCTACGTTAAATCTGGAAGAGATGGGAATTTGGTTCTTGGAAGTGGTACTTTTAGGACAACTACCACATCACAGCCTCCTACCCAGGAAGTACTGTAAGGTTTGATTCTGCACCAAATGTTTATCTTGAGAGCAAAGATATCCAAGTCAGAAAAAAAAAAAGGGCATTTCACCAGGGACATACAAGTAATTATCAAGAATCGTATTAAATAAAGTGCTATAAGTTTGAAACAATGGCTCACAGAAGAGTCTCTTGGGGAAATCTTTTGCCTCGACAGAGAGCTTAGTCCACACAAACACACGACTTCGCACAAATAATCCAATCCAGTCCCAGAAACAAGTGGCACCCTGCACAACCGAGTGGCTTGCAAGTCCTGCTCCTAACCTGTGTAAGCTGAGAGTCCATCATCTGGGAGGCTCCCATCCCAGCCGCCTGGTTTATCTGGCCTTCGTAAACCAGTGCCTGGCTTCCGTTCATGGGCTGATAGGGGGACCCAGACTGGGTTTTCACCACCTCCAAGGGCTGCATGCCTGGGAAGGCGGAATACGGAGGCTTCAGAGCAGTGCCTCCTGTCAGGACCATCGTGCTGGGCTGAGACAGACTGGGGTGCATATACACCTGAGACCTGGGGAAGAAAAACATCCTTAAGTCACTAGGCAGAAAACCTTTGGAGACTGCACACACATACCACTATCAAGATATATATCTGGGTTGCAAGCATAGTATCTACCGAATTGACAGCTTAAAACTAAGATGCAGTCTCTTTTAGATACAGGGTTTTAATTTTACTTCCACTTTTAAGCCCTTACAACCACGTCCTTGTGTTGCAGGAGCATTCAACAGAATGACAGCATGTCCCATCCACAGTTTATATATTAATATTCTGCACAATATGCTCCGGATTAGTAGTAAGGTGAGGATCCGAGTTACCAGAAGTCTATAGCAGTTTTGCGAAGCAGAAATCAGAAATTAAAGATTCAACCAGCTCTAGCATTAGCAATTTATTTATTTTTTTTTTTTAAATCTCCATGTCTAGATTTTTGAGGCCTCAAAGAACCATTCTGATCACCTGCTCTCATCTCATGCAGAATGATTCTCACAGCCAACCCAGCTCTGAAGAGGACGTCTCATTCCTTCAATTCTAGTAAGCGGTTCTTTTGGCCAAGTACTCTTGATGTTTCTTACATAAGCGTTTGATTTCTAATTTGAATCTTACTATTTTTTCCCCAAAGATCAAACATTCATTCTGTTCTCGTCTTGCAGTTTTTATCTAATAAAAAAAGTTATGTAACGTCCTTACGCAGGTACTCCGCTCTGATCAAACCGTCTCTTAGCATAGTAATAAGCCAAATCCAGTAAGCAGCAGGCTCTGAATTTCTCATCAATAAAATTGTATTCCAGCCCACAAACCTCCTCTTTCTGCATCTTTCTCAAGATTTGCCTCCCCCTTTGAGAGGGCAGGCATTACAACTAGGTACATTTTTTCTTTGCCATTGTCCTACAAAGAAGCACGCTACAAAGAGCCCTTATGTACCCTGATACCCTTGGTCTCCACCCAAATGCTCTCCAGCACTGTTACTGTGAAATAGAAACACGATGTCAAAGGGGGAAGAGGAGATGAGGACAGAGTATCCGACCAATCTACTTCGCCACAAGCAACACAAGAGTTAAGGCCACAAGGAAATGAAAAACTGGAAGCGGTTACCTGAAGGGCTGTATGGAGCTGTACATCTCCTGGGACTGGGAAACAGGCAGACCACCTCTCAGGCCAAGCTGAGCTTGGGCCTGTAAGGATGTGTGGAGGGAAATGGGAATCTGTTGAGCAGCAGCGGCCTGCAGAAGAAATTAAGGTGACTGAGAGGTATGAGGGCAGCCAGAAACTCTCCCAGGCTCTTAAAAAGCCATCAGTTTCCTCAGTGAGTCAATGTGCCGTGACAATTACCTACACTGCAGCTTTACCCAGCCCCTCGTTGTTCCACAGAACAGGAGCATTGGTACAAAGGCACTGGTACAAAGAAAAAAGCAGTTCCCTCCCTTTAATTTCACTAACCTGTAACACCTACTGGGAAGCAGCGTTTAAGGAAGCTAAAGGGAGCCACACTTAAGCCCCTTTGGGCTGTCAGAAAGCTAAATAACTTGTTTCTTACACGTGACCCTGAAAGGCTTCTTGAGAAACCATTAGCTAGTTTTATTTCTCCCTCACCTGTTGGTAGCTTTGCTGCTGAGGTATTGTCTGAGGAACCAGGCGGGGCTGACTTGCGAACACATGGCCATCCAGATACAGGGGTGGAATATGGTTACCTGGACATCAGAGAAGACAGTGCTGTAACTCAAAGTACAGGCAGGGTACACTGCAGAGACCTGCAGGTCCATCACAACTAACAGTTCAGGAATTGGCAACCTGTGCTCCAAACTTTTCCTATCTGCCAGGACCAGCTCCGCAATCTTCTTACCTTTGCAGTTAGGAGGGATGGAAAGGGCAAACATGGCACGTGAGGCCTTCACACAAGCGATCTAAAGCCATTTTTTACCAAGGGGTGGCACCAAGAAGAAAGTGGTGTGCCACTCCTGCGTTTACATATTTGAACCAAGGGATTTTCAAGCAAAAAGGAGGAAGAATTTGGCGGGGTGGAGGAGAGAAGAAATCACCAGGCTTGGAAATGATCTGTTTTCCAAATATATTCCCTACAGTGGCCCCATTATCTTTTCTGCCCAGCATACTCCACTCCCTTCTTGAACTGAGGACTAAGAAAGGCATTCATGAGAGGCCTTTTGGGACCCAAGAATCAGAGTCCAGGTACATTTCTTTTTTTTTTTTCTATTCCTGACACTCTCCCTAATTATACACACCATCTAACTTGACTGCGTTTAAGTTTTCCCTCCGTAATTCAAGCATAGCAACACCTTCTCACCTCCCAAAGTTATGCAAACTGTAAGGTATTTTTTGTTATGTACAAGGAGCAAAATGTACTCTGAACTTGTGACATACAGAAAAGTTTTAAATAGTGAAGTGAGTACAAGAATGCTCGATATTGGGGTTGTTAAGTGTCTCAGCCATAGGTTTCTTCTTTTGCTTTCTATTCTGTTGAGTACACAGTGATGGGTAGGCACGATCTATTGATCAATCACAGAAATGGCCCCTACTCAGATCTAGAAGGAATGTCAGCCTTCTGCTAAGATTATACTGGTAAAACTCAAGTAACCTTCTCCAAAGCAGGGAAATGGTCATTTTTTTCTAATCTTGCCTGATTCTCCTTATGATCCGTTAAACACTAACCAGTCTGTTAATTTACATGGAAGCTCTTCTCACCATGCCCTCTCTACTAGAATCCAACCAGACAATGCAAATACTACTGCTGCAGTTTGCAAATACCTGGAATAGATGCAGAAGGTGCTACGGACGCCACAGGCATAGGAGGCATAGAAACTCCACCAAAAGAGCTGTAGCTGACACCATTGGAAGCTCCAACACTGGAAGGAGGCTGGATGCCTGAGCCTGCACCTCCTGGAGAGTTCTGTTCTGGTAAACTAGGAGAGTTCTCCCAAGCTTTACGGGCAGACTCCATCTACGGAAATGAAGGGCAATAACTGCAGACAATTCACGTGTGGAGGGGAACACTGAGGCCTAGAGCCGCTCATCTGTGAACTATTACTTCAAATTCAATCCAGTCTAAGCATAACGGAAAGCTAGCACGTCTTAGGTCAAGGGGCTTCATACCCATTCCCAATGGGCAAGCATCCATCAAAAACATTCATCCCTTGTGGTATTTGCAGAACTGTTTTGGGGGGTGTAGGGTAGGGTTGTTTTTCATGTTGTTGCTTTTTTTTTTTTTAAAAAAAAAAGACACCAGGTGTCTAGGAAGTTATCTTACCCAGCTACTGAGACAGTCACTAACAGGACAGCTCTGCTGCACTTTTATTTTTACAATGAGGACTTCAGCATCCAGAACTGTTGGAACCCACCCCTTTCCTCCCATGCTGAATAGCATACACGCGTAACTTTTACAGGAGCTAATTGAAGATTTAGCAGTGCCCTGACGGAATGCTCTGGGAGAGATCTCTCCACCCTCACTACCCTGGTCAAGACGACAAGGCAGCCAGACCTAGGACAAGCACACCTGCCAGCTTACCTACCTTAAGAGTAAGGTCTGCGGTGGGGAAGGACATCGGGTTCAGGCCAATGCACCGCTGGAGGTGATGATCTCTTCGCAGAATGGGAATGGACTGCGTTAACCCTGCCTGAGGGGAGATTGGTAAATGGTGAATACTCCGTAACTCTCATGAGAATTTCAAGAGGCACCAGAGCCTCAGCTGGCAGCTATAGTAACTACACCTCAAAGGATTCAAGCCTCAGTGGTACTGCAGGAGTTAAGTACTGCGTTCAACTGTGATCCACTCTGCTGATGGAATAAATTAAGCTTTGGCAGTGTGCAATGACTCCCTTTATGTTGAATTACACCAGCTTCCATTCAAACATCAATTTGACCCAGTAACTTCATTCTGCAGAATGAATGCAGAATACCGTATTTGTAACCTACCTGAATTTCAGACAATCTGTTTCTGAAAGAGCACTTCTGAAAAGAAAGACCCCTTAAGACAAACCTCCAAAATCTAACAGCCTACAAACTTGAAGACATTTCAAAAGCAGCTTTGTGAGTTTTTCACATTGCTGTCCACAGCCGAGCCACAAGCTGAGCTTTCAGTGTTCCACTCTTTCATACAAAATAATGAAATACACAGATGGCTAGAACAAGCCAGAAAACCTCTCAAAGGGCCTGGCTAACAAGATACAGCTCTGTGCCTTGCTGTGGCAGATGAGGTGTTCTGGGGAAACTTAGGCAGTCCAGGCCTAAGAATGCCACTGTCCACATCATGTCCATTAGCAGCTCTCTTCAGTGTCTCAGGGCAGGAGACTGGCGACCTCAGAGATCTGCTAAACCTCTTGCTTTACACAGGTCACTGAGTGGAGTTGCTCTGCGTATCGCTCCTGAGCTAGCCATGCTCATTTCATCAAGGCACCTCAGGGGCACAGATATCCATTACGAATTTTAGTCACGTGTGATGCCCGAGCAGTAAGTGTGAAGTCAACTGCAAAGAAATACGCTTGCTCTGTTTGGAAGTGTCTGAGATTTAACCAAGGAGAGGCTCAGATGCATCAAGGCCAAAAGAAAAAAGAAATACTTACATTACTGGCCAAGGCATCCTGCAATTTGGTGACAGGGTTAGCTGCAGTGCCAGAAGCAGAACCAGGTGGCAAGCTGAAGTCAGAGTCCTGAAAAAGCAGAACACGCAAAATTCAAATCCAGGCCTGAGGGCCACCCACCTGCTTCTCATGGTTAATGAATTTAGCCTGAATCATGACACTAGAAACTAAAGACTCCTCCAGTAAGCCTTGCTGAAAGAGAACATGGAGACGCTTCTCAGCACTCAGAAGCAGGCAACCCCCAGAGGCGCACAAAGCTTTAGAAGGCCATGATCTTGTCCATCACCTCTGTTACCACCCCAACTGGTCCTTGGGACACTATTTCCAAAAGGATATTATGCATTTGCCAAGACATCTTGAGCACCTGGTTTGTGTCAATAATGAAATCTAAGGCAAATCTACAACATACACGCTGGAAGCTTCCTCTAAATAATCCTGCTGCCTCAAACCACCGTCCACATCTCGCCAAGCTCAAACCACCAAGAAGATAAAATTAAATTCAATCCTCACTTTAGGATTTACTCCAAATTCAATGGGTGGCACAGGAAGTACAGAATCCACGTGAATTTCCACCCCATTAACAGGGGGAATATTCCCTTCCAGCCGTTCCGTTCCCTCCGAACCCTTTCTGTTTTTCAGGGAGCGTTCGTTGCCGATTGGTCCAGGCTTGTGTTCCTTGTTCTGTCCTGAGCCTTGATCTGAATCCTTAACAGGAAAGCAGAGAGGCTGAGACACAAAGACCAAATAACCCAATCTCAAGCCTTAAAAATGCTATCAAGAACAACAGAACCACTTCACAAGGTCTCTCACTATGTGCTCTGGCTTGGCTGCAAATCCAGATTACCTTTTTATCAGATTGCTTCTGCACTTGCTCCTTCTGGCAGTCAGGCTTTGGATCCACCAGGCCAGCCCCATTCATCTCCTCTGGTTTGAGGGTGCCATATGGAGAACTGCGCTGAGAGGAGGTCGCGGAGGATTCCCGAGACTCCGCGCTCAAGTCAATGCCACTATCCCCCTGGCTGCCTTTAAAACCCTGCTATGCAAAGCACGAAATGTGTTAAAGCCCCGGACTCCGACCCAGCTCCACAAAAGAGGAAAAAAATCCCAGAAAACAGCAAGACCACGTCCCCTTTTCAAATCACTTTCTTGGTTAACTGCAAGGAGTTGGTCTTGACCTGCAGCATCCCTTGGCTACTGCTTCACCTCCACACAACTCTGAGCCGGGCTAACCAAAGCATTAACCCGACTCTGGCTTTAGAATAAAGGCAAAAGTGTCGCACATGGCAACTAGACGGAGACTGCCAAACTCATTACACTTGTGACCCAAACCAGATTTGGGCTCTGGTCTCCAGAGGTGAAGCATTCTGGAACTTCCTCTACCGTCCCTGCATTCAGGCTATAGCTACACACTGCTCATGGAATGAAGCATACAAAAATTATCTATGGGATTCCACCATCCTGGACAACACACTGCCTCCAGTTAGGAGCATAACCCTGGAATACCCCTACCAGAGAGTTACTACGGATACCCATGTGTAGCACTAAGCATCACTTGACCCTCTAGGTTAGAGCAGCATGAAGCTCAGATCAGAGCTGCAGAGAGACAGTTTAAAATTGCACAAGCAGAGCTGACAGTCACTAAGCACAGATGGAGCAATGAGAAGCATAAGCCACCTACTTCAATGCATTATACACGAGATACCTGAATGGCACATTAGGTGCCACTTACCTCAGCGGAGCTAGATTCAGTACCACTAAAGGTATTTACAGGCTTGCTCCAGGAATCACTTCCAGGAGACTGAACGGAAAGAGCTGGAAGAAAAGGGAGGACAAAGTTCAGCTGCTTAACACAGAACTATGGACACATCTTGTACACCACGCATGCTGCACGATTAACATTCCATTTCTGGACACGAGAAAGGGTATTTTCACCACCAGAAAAAGCCATTGCTCCCCAGTCAGCTGAGGCATGGCAGCACAGAGTAGACAGGCTGCAGAGAGGGAGGTAGAGAACAGGGACGAGAGATTTCTTTGGGAACATGAGAACAACAGGAGAAAGAAACAAGGAAGACACTAGATACTCAGTGATGGAGGATGAGAAAAGAAGAAGGCACAATAAGAAAGCGGCTGAAGTAGATCCAACCCAACAAGCCTAGAAAAAAGTTATGCAGGACCTCGATCTTACAAAAAGGCCCAGGAGCCAGATTAGGAGACTGACATGGTCAACAATAGGATGGTTGAACAGTACAGTTTTGAAGACACGTCTGCTAGCTCCCTTCCCACCTCCAGCATAAGAAAATATAAAGTTGTCTCCTCTTAAGCACGGTTATCCCATTCTTCCTGCACACACCTGAGGATTCCCCACTTTTGTGAAATACTCTAAACCAAACATACACAAACTTACCTGGGCTGTTGCTCTCCCAGATCTCCGTGCCCAGGCTGTTTCCAGACACTGTTACATCACTTTGCTCCAAGCACAAGCTGTTCTGCTTCTTAGCAAATCGAGGAGGAATGCGAGACTGAAGGACGCGGGCCTTAGCTGGTGCCTGACAGAGAAAAGACGCAGGCTGTAAGACCTGTCACTGAACTGGGCTAACAAAACTTGCTCCTGGCTAGTCTGATCCCTGGGTTTCTAAACACTGCAATGTCAAAAGCCCCTGACCCATGCAACAGAACTGTGTTTCACAAGAAAGCGAAAAAATGCTGTCTTCAGCAGTGTGATTTTCTTTCAGGGGACTAGGGAGTGTTCGCAGCACAAAGCAAAGTGGAATTACCAGTACATCAGACTTGCTCTGCTTAATTCCTCTTCTTTGCTCCAGATGAAGCAAGATCAAGTCATAATTTCACCATACAGAGATGGCTCTTTCACAGTGCCGAGCTTTGAACAGAGGGAGAAGCACATCCCTCTAAAACTTCAAGACCATTCCTGTTGCCCATTCACATGCTGTCCTCAGCTTAATTTTAAAAACCAAGCAACCAGGCTTTTGTAGCTTTGCTTGGAAGATTCACTCCACCCACCATGAGCCTCCCCTGCCAGAAAGCATTTCCCAGTGATGCTTTTTACTTGCATTTCATCCTCCACATTTTATTAAGTCTCCTTTCACGTGAAAATATTCTTTTCTCCTAGTACACGCAGACAAACGCCTCCCTCCTAAATGTTACTTAACTAAGCTATCCACATTACAGTCTTAAATCTTTTATTGTAAATCAACTCCGCTACCCTATTCTGAACATAAAACTGTGAGAGCTTCTTCCAGTTTGTTAGTTTCTTTCTGGTAAGGTGCCCAGACACAAACCTGGTAAGTCTGGCAAAGAAGCTACCACATCCTGTTCTAGCAGTAACACGCTGTTGACGCAGCCAGAGGGTGTAGAGGTCCTCCACTGCTCACTGCTGCCCAGTATCCCACCAACAGGCTCAGTAAGCCAAGCTGCTTTGAATAAGACTCACTTTAGAAAACCCTCCTTGACTCACAATTAGCAATTCTGCTAACAGACGAGAACAATCAGAATCTTCAAACTATCCTTTTCAGACCAACAGCCCCCGCCCATCAGAGCCAAAATACATTTCCCAGGCCTAATACCACATCAGTCCTACTTTGGCCAACTGCGTGTTTTTCTGCTTATCCACACACTTTTGGGGTCTTCGTCCCTCTGTAAAAACAGCATACTGGTTTAATTTTTTTCTGCCTTCTACTCCTTACCTGAGCAGCCTGCTCCTTCTTTCTCCGTTCCTCTTCCAGCAAACGGCGCTGTTTTTTGGTAAGAACTTCAATGAAGCCTTCACCTGCCATAGAACCTACTTCACTCTCTTCCGCCGTGCTCGACACCCGATTATCGATGATGGTACCTAAACAAATCACATATGGGAAAAAATAATAATAATAAAATAAAAATTGTGCATGTGTGTATGCATATAAAGTTTCATAATTGCATTCATTTAAAGAGTGCTTTCTAAATAGAATCCATACTACAAACAAACAAGTTTAGCCAGCAGCACTGCAGCTAAGCTTTGAAAGCTAAGCCACAAAACAGACATCGACTAGTCACATTTTCCATCTTTCCATCAAAGCTTCCATGCTTTGCTGTCTTCTGCCTCAAGGTGAGCATGCTCCAGCTGGGAGAGCTTGGGAACATGTGTTAGCTCAAATAACTTCAGGTGTGTTATCAGCAGAAAGGAACCTCATGCCCACTTTAGATGCTCTTTCAATTTCCTTCCCACTAGGTAACCTATTTTGGGCTTGAAATTTAACAGCTTACTAGAACCAAGCTTTCCATGGAAGATAGATTTGACTTCTATGTCAGATCTGGCTGAAAGTTTGGGTTTTAAATTTAAAACCCAACTGCCTTCCATGTTATCCCTATTTAGATGCACTGGAACCTTCCTGTGTAAGTAAACAGAAAATAATCTAAACTCATATCTAAAAGTTACACTGGTTTGAATTTGCCTTGCTTGAAGTCAGCCACAGTGTGTTATCCCATAAAAAAGAAATAAGGCACTCACTTCCATAATTCAGTTCGAACTGTGACAACACCTCTCCCTTCTCGCTTGCTCTCTGCGCAGTGGATTTGAGCTCCTTCTCTGGCTTTTTACCCGGCCCTTCAGCACTCTCTGAGTTAGCATGGGAGGCCCTATCCAGGCTGTAAATGGAGTGGCTGCTTCCACCACTCGTGTTACCAAGGCCCCCTCCTTCTTCTGGAGATCTACACGGAAAGAAGAGAAAGGAATCAGATTTGTTACCACAAGATGAAAAGTAGCAGCAAGAAAACAACCAAACAAAACCCCATGGGCTATATTTTCCTTGACATGTTTCTAATCACATCTCATTCTTCCTCAGCCTTTGCTCAACTGAAGGTAGGTATTAATTCTGAGCACATAACTCATTAGAAGAGGAAATGGGATGGAAATAGAACCTGTCCTCACGAGTCAACCAAAAGGTTGCTCCCCAACAAAGCTGATAACCTAGCCTGTCCCCAGGGGAGGGCTCTGTGCTTCTGAACCAGTGTCTCCTGACCTCCTGTGACACTGCTCCAATTGCTCTCCCCTGCTTCTCTTTGCAATTGGCACACATTTCCGGGCAGGCATAAACTGAAGAGAAGGAAGATGGGGAGAAACTGGCAACATTGAGCCAAAAAAAAAGTCATTTTCCCCTTTTTGTTTCTCCCAGATTTTTTTGCCCCTTTGACCATCATCCACACATCATTCCCCAAGAGTTCAACTCAAAGAAGGGGCATGATTAAAGGCAGCAGGGGCAGGGAGCAGCCTTCCCCTTCCCTTACTTTCTCTATCTACCAGCATGCATCTTTCCCGACATCAGCTCTCCTCTCCCTCACTTCCATATAAGCTACTATTAGCTACTGCCTCCTGGAGTTGGGGGAGCTGGGTGCCAAACAGGGAACAAGTTGCCCATTTCTTGGCGCTTTAAACCCAGTACGATGAAGCTGCACAAGGACCTTTATCTCCTGTTCCTAGGAATGGAAAGTGAGAAGGTAGCTGTCAAATTGGCTAGGACCAAGGCACATCTAACCCAGCATCCCGTCTCTAGAGCTGGTGGCCACCAGATTCTTCCCAAGACACTTGCAATGAAATACTTAGTCCTTAGTGTCAGAGCTATCCTCAAGTACTCACGGGAGGAGCTCCTCCCAGCAGGTTAGGAACACACAGCACTGCTTACCATTCACCACCGGGCTCCACTAAGGACTGAGAGAATACTTGCTCTGACGTGGCTAGGAGTGGCAATGACACATGGCTCTCAGGCCACAACCACACTCCTGGGAAGCCAGGTTAGAGATGTTCAACCTGCACAAGCCACAGCAACCCATGCCAGGAAAACCCAACCCTCGCTTTATTCTCTGGCACACTCCCTGAGGGACCCACAGCAGGAGAGGTTTGGAGTTAAGGACCAGGATTTCCTCCATTATCTTCCAAGCCTCTAGCGAGAGGGCAGACCAGAGGGTGCAGAGCTGTCTTGGCAGGAAACTAAAACAAAGAAGGGCAGGAACTGAGAGGTATGTCATGCCCGCACTGCTGTGAACTTCCACAAGCCTGGATTTCCAGCGTGGTAGTGAAGGCATCAATTGGTTGTGAAACACACGCTGACAAAAACCTTGGACATCATAGGTTGGATAAGGTGCTGGAAATCACCTGCACTAGACTGGAAGAAACACAGGCAACAGCTCCCCCCTCACAACCGATCCCTTCCCCACTGCCCTGACATCTGCATACCAGATGACAGGCATCTATCTGCACATCAGGATGCAACCTTACCTTTTGCTTTTGATCAGCGTCCCGTTCTGCTGGCTCTCGTATCGAGAGGCTGCTCCTACACCACTCCTGACGGACTGCTCCACGTAGCCTGCTGGCTCAGCCTTGCGGCTCTGCCTGTCCACGAGCGGCCGTTGGCTCGAGAAGCTCCTCTTCGCCAGCTCTCTCTTCTCCCCCAAGCTACCGCTCCCAAGGCCGCCCTCCAGCTGGCCTTCGCCCTCCGAAACTCCGTCTCGCCTCTCCCGCCGCTCGCTGAAGTCACTGCTCTCAGAAGCTGTCTCCCACTCCTCGTTGGCGTGGTCTGAGGAGTTCTGGTAGGACAGCTCAGGAGACCGCCTGCCCGAGATGCTGCTCTTCTCTGCCGTGGTCAGCTTGGGTCTTGCCGGCCACTGGCTGGGCAGCAGGTTGGGGCCTCCCTCCTCGGGGTTCCACTGCCCGACCGATTCCCGCTCCTGCCTGAGGCGCCTGAATCGCGGAGGTTTGTCCTGGCGGGGGGGACGGCGCCTCCGGAACGGCCTGTTCTCTATGTTCTCCTGATCCGCCGAGTAATCCTCCTGGAAAAAGTGCCTCTTGTCATCCAGATGACTCTCATCGAAAACCCGGCTGGAGAAGGAATCCACGTGTTTGTAAGAATCCTGAATGTAGTCCCTGTCAGACTGCTGCCTGCTCCCAAAAGTGTCCGACGGAGAGGTGTGGCTGTACTCCTGCCACCCTGCTCCCCCGCTCCTGCCTTGCCACTGGGTGGGCTCCTTACCCATGAAACCCCTTCGCCCATAGCCGGAGTTGCTCAGTCTTGGTGGCAGTGACCTCCCAAAAGCTCTCGGGGCCCTCATCTTAGGGTCCAGACTAGCGTGATCATCTGAATAGATTTTGTTGGACCTCCACGACTCTTTGAAGTCTCCCTTCTTCAAATCGCTGTCTTCCCTGTCCAGCACGGAGCCTTCATTGCTGTTTTCTGAGCCCCTCTGCCGGCGACGCTTCGGGAGCTCCTCATATTCCGACCCTTCGCTATGGGTCTCGCTTGCAATCCGGCGCCTTGGCTTGCCTCTGGGGAAATCTTCCGGCTGGTTGAACTCCCGAAGCCCTCGCCCTCGGCTGCTCCGCTGGTTGTTGTAGACTCCCCGACTGCTCACAACAGTGCCGCGGCCTCTGAAACTGAACTCCCTGAAGCCTCTCCCTCGCCCACGCCCTTGACCTCTCCCACCAAAGGCTTGTTCCTCATCAATGAAGATCCAGTTGTTTCTTTTCGTGGGAGGGAGATCACTGGACTCTCTAGACAGCTTGTTCTCCCAGGATCTTTCTGGTTTCTCTTCCTCTTCTTCCTCCTCCTCTTCTTCTTGCGACTTCTCAGCCTCTCGAGCAAGGCTGGCTTGGGAAGAACCTTTGTCATCCAGCAGATAACGTGTGGAGTTCAGCAAGGTTGCAGAATCGTCCGATTCATTCTCCACTTTCTGAACAGCTGCCTTCTCCTTCAGTGAGCGTGAGGTGTCCTCTCCCTCCAGTTTAACCTTCTCCATCTCCTTCTCCTTCTCCTCCACCTTGAGGGCTTTCAGCACTGGTTTTTTAATCGGGCCTGATCGTCGTGTCCTCCCAGTTTGCTCCTGCTGTTGACCACTTGTGTTTCGAATTTCAGGGGTCCACTCCGTCGTCTCCTCAGCAGGCTGTTTGGTATTAGCTCCTTCTTTCTTCCATGGGTCAGCACTGAACGACTGCTCGTCCCTGGGAACTTCTTCGGCAACCTCTGCTGTAGTCTCTGAGGGTTTCTGATGGTGGCCGATATCCCAGCCGTTATATTCAGGCTTCTTCTCTGCTTGGATAAAATCAGGCTCTAGAGGCGAACACCTCAGGTTTGCATGCCGGCTGCCAGGACAGGTTTCCTGCACGTTCTCCTGGTGCTGAAACAAGAGATCTTGGCCTAGCCTCTGTGAAGACAGGCAGCTGTCAAAGTCTGCTTGGGCCTTCTTGTCGAAAACATTCAAGTACTCCTCCCCTCTCTCCTCAAAGAGATCTCGCTGGGTGCTCAGACTCTCTGGCCTTCCAGGAGAGGCAGAGTAAGAGCTGTCGTTCCTGAGGAGGAGATAAACAACAAACATCAAACAGTCAGCTAATGCAAAGCACAGCACGCGTCCAGGGGCCCGAGCTGACTGCAAGAGGTGGAAAAAAATAAACCAGGCTTTGTTCTACATCATGAGACAACGAGCCTATAAATACACGAATGCTGGGCAGATCTGCTGTGGCTCCAAGCTGTATCGCCTGGCTTGTCAAATCAATGGATGATAAAGAAAGCAGTTCCTATGATGGGCAGCAAACTTCAGAAATAAAGGAAGACTGAGTCTCCAACACATATGGAGATCTGAGAACAAGTACTTGGATTCAGGAAATATCAAAGAATTAGAAGACAAACCAGAACCTACAAGAATTTCTGACTCATAGCTCCTACTGAACAGCCCTGCAAGGCTCCAGGCTGGTCAGCACGGACTGGCATCAGACAGCAAAACTCAGTTAACTCAGTCCGTAAGCACCTTCACAACAGAGGAACTCAGAGTAAGGCCAGATCAGTATCTTGGCCTGCTCAGAGACATTTTTTGGGTCAACTCTAAGCCTGCTTTTCAGTAGGAGATGACCTGCAATGGCAGCACGGCCTCCTGCCACAGCACGCCTCCCATGACAGCACGTGTGAGGACAGGAAATCTGCACTCACCTGGCATGCAGCCCCTCCATGGTGATGTTGTCAGCCTGTTTCTGATGTGACAGGGAGTACCCTTTGCTCTGCAGGGACGTGTAGCTCTCCTGGCCCCACACCGGCACAGGGTCCATGGGAGCAGCTTTCCTTTCTGCCTGCCCTGCCTGACAGTTCTGATCTTCAGACCGACAGCTGCTCCCACCGACGGAGTCCTGCTGGATCATGGGCTTCATAATTCCTGGTCACGAGAGAGTTCACACCATTAACACTAGGTTCTCGCTGCCAAGAAGAATTAACAGTCTACTACTGCTAGCCTGACTCCCCTTCCTTCCAGAGCTGCAGGTGACTGCAGCCATGGAAACCTTTCTGTAGAAAGGAGCCCGTGTTTGGGAAATACACAGCTGGGAAATGTACCAGGAATGATACAGAAGGTGACACGGCTTTCAGAGACCAGCTTATACACTACACACCATCACTAGCTTGAAAATAAACAGGTGCGTGAAAACAAGCCGCAAACTCAAGGGAACGATTTATACATCCCAATGTTTATATTCACATCTCTGAAGACCACTTAGAAGGTAAAAAGGTGCTAAAAGCACACAGCTGGAGAACTACGAAAATTTTTCTATCACATTTCTTGAAGGCCTATCAAGATTTCAAACGATTACAGTCACTCCCAAACGCTCTCCTTGAACAGGCAAGGTCTGCCTTTACAACTGCTACGGCTCCACAGCTGCTAAGGAAGATCTCCCAGCGCAGTGCAGGGGATGGGCAGGCGGGTGTCCTCCCTCCCAACCTCCTCTGCTTTCTCATTAGCCCTCACTGTGCCTAAGTTTCCCATCCCTAGAGAAGGTCAATCACAGCCAGTCAGGATAAGAAGTCTGGGCAGAGGGGAGATGGACGAAGCACAGCAAAGTCAGCACAGCCGTAACTATCTGAACAGCTCAAATGCTCCCCCCCCCCAGACCAGAAACCCTATGAAAGCCCAGTCCCGAGGACATCAGGGACCTCAGCTCTCGCAGAAGCTCTAGGACTGTAACACGTTCCTTGTATTCTACAATCCAGAAAACCAACTTCCAGTCTTAGGTCTGAGAAACTGCTGCAGTAACTTCCCAGATATCAGACAAGTCAACTGTCACGATAAAGGGAAATAGTGAAAATACCTTACCTGAAGGGTGAAGGGCTGAAGGGTAGAAATCCACAGGGGTGCGACTCTGGGCCATACGAGGGTCCATGTAAGAGGGCATCATCATCCAGCGAGGATCAAAGCCAAGCATCTGGGGGTGTGGTGGGTAGAATGTCCGCTGGGGATGGGAATGGGACGGGGGAGGATAGACTTGCGGCTGCTGCCAGTGATGCATCTTGTACAGCTGCTCCTGCAGGGAAGAAGGATGGGCTGTTTGACATGAACTGTTGCAGTGCCAGGAATCACACTTGCAACCCGGCCAGCCCAAGGAAAACACATTCAACATATTAGAGGCTCAAAAACAAATCAGAGGGGATGGTAGAGCAGTTCGGGGTAATTCGTTACCAACTGGGAATGAAGCAATTGCTGTTATTTAAATACCCAGGACACAATAAATGCAGACGTGAGATCAGGCCACCGCTATGGGCCACGGCGTATGGCCAAATGCAAGGGACCGCTTTCAAGACAGGAGTTCAGATTTTTCCCCCAGCACTTCTCTGAAATATAGGACAGTTTCCTGTCAAACATCGTTTCCTAATTGGAATTAAATACTTCAGAAGATGTTGCTCTTTGAAGAAAATGCAATTATAAGTTATTTAGTGTGCATGCATAATACTTCTATTCTTGTTAGCCAGATTAGATAAGAACATCCTAAATTCAATTAAGGGAACTATTAATATTGTATAGTATTTCCTGTACATCCTACGGAGATGGACTGACACTGCTGGGTTGTTGCCCATCTCCCACAAGGCCAGCCCACCTTCTTTTAACATCCTAACAGGCCTCAGCTTATTTGACTTAACATTTAACTTTTGCCTAGGGTTCGAGAAGAACCTGTATTTGAAGGGAGCTTTGTGTACTGCAGAAAGCTGCAGAAAGCTTTCAAAACATAAACAGCTCCAATTAACATGAAATACACCTATTTACCTGTCAAGCTTGCCACCACGCTCTTCTTACGAAGCTTACGGCAGCGTCAGCTACTGTAACTGTTTACAAAAAAGGCAATCCCCCACTGCAGAGCAAGAGGCAAACCCTTAAATCTGAACCTGACACGTCATTATGTCAAGAGAGAAAAACCAGATTAACGCACAGATCCTGAGTTACCTAGCACTCCAGGATCTTGGAGAAAATGCTTCCTTAATGCCACCAGCCTACTTTTTATTTTGTTCTTTTCACGTAACCACTGCTACAAAAGCAGCAACACAAGGCACCCAAAATACAAACTGCTTTATACATACTAACGATGCAAAAGGTAAGAGCAATAAAATGAAAATTTAATGTTCTTCCAGTAACAATGCTGTCATACCACCTCAGGTTAAAGACATCCAATTATTTTGAGTTTCAGATCACCTCTTTTAAAGAGTAACATTAGCAACATTTGCTGCTGTACGCTTGATTCATGAAAATGCCAACTGCTCAATAACAAGCACAGGAGAACAGCCACGAAAGAGTAATTACTAAGCCTCCAAGCAAAAGCCAAACGTTGGCTCTTCACTAAGGCTTGCAGCAGGGTTCATTATATCACGTTTCAAGTGGTCATTCTATGAAGAATGACAATTAACTCTGCATTATCACAAGCCTGAATATTCTGTCCCTTGGCTTGACTCTGCTGCTCTAAGGAGACTCACTGCAGCTGAGAGAGCTGGAAAGCACGTATGAAATATGAAGTACCATAAAGCTGGGAAAGATGCAAGATGTATGAGGAGGGTAGCTCAGGCTGGTCTCTCAGAGCCCCAAGAGAGTTTTCAGTGAAACAAAAATGAAGCAAATAGAAACGAACGCGTATTTACGGGGCAAAGAAAATGATGATCTACAAGAGCCTCATAGAAAAAAGGTTAGGTAGAAAAGGAGAGCAGATAAACGAATAACCTCTCTGCAAAGGCAGGAGGTGGAGCACAAAGTGTGCCGCTTTACGCCCCTCACATCCAGCCTAGAAGCAGAGTCCAACCACCTGGCACCCTGACCACGGTTTGCCCCGGCAGGCAAACGGCTGCCATACCCAACGGGGAAGGACACAGCGAGGGTAAAATCAAACAGAAGCAGCTGATCCCCAAAGGGAGTCAGCTCAGCAGCCTCCTTTCCCTTGGCTTGTATATTCAGCACCCTGTCCCTGCAACTGTGCTGAAGAACAGAAGCTTCCATCCCGTGCCAAGGAACAAGACCAGATGCTCACCAGGTTCGCTGCCAGCCAAAGGTGTTCAGACACTTTGCTGGATCAGGCCGACAGTAAGCACCAGAGCAGCCAGTGCTGCTTTTTTGACTTTGGACATGGGAAGGTGAAAGTCCCGTTTCTTGTACATGCACACATTTGCAAACCAGAGCTCTGCTACACACCACGGCCCTAAGACGTCACGTTACCAGGAGATACTGAGACAGCAGCGCCAGACAAGTCAACGTTTCTGACAGCAGTGTCTACTTTTCTCCCAGCCAAGTGACAAATCTGGCCTCGTCACACCTCTCCCCAGCCACTGAAAGCTGTAAGCACAACAGCTCCAGCATGGGAAAGCACACAAAATTCACATAATCTACACAGACCCCTTTTAGCCACGTTACACAGTAGACATCCGTGATTAAGACAGTAAAAAAAGCTGGGGAAAACTCCCATTTGTCATCTGCCAAACCAAAGAGAGTTGGTTATTTGGTGCTGATGGTGGTAAGAAGTAGGCAGACCACTGTTAATGTGGGGGTCCAAAGAAGAGGGGAGGGAGCGTCCCACCTATTTATTACCTGCTGCTGTTGCTGCTGTTGCCTTTGGAATCGTGGGGGAAGAGACTTCTGGTATTTGTTGAATTCCTGTGCTGGGGAGGGAGCTTCTCTGAGCTCCTCCTCACTGCTGCTTTGGGCGGCTGCTGCTGGGGCAGGAGTCTCCTCTTCCAGATAGCCAACAGAGACATCCTGTGCGTGAAACTCAGGGGTTGCTGGAGAGAAGAAAATAAGCCTTGATGAGTCCTGCCGTGACACGGCTTGTGCACACCACCGCAGCACAACATACACAAGCGTGGGCACATCCTGATTGTTAACGCGGTTGAACTTTATTCCGGTCATTTATAGCACCTCACATACAACCTCTGATTTGCCCTGACAGTTCTAAGGGGCTTTGTCTATCTTGTTTTAGCAAGAGATTTCAAGATCCCTCTCTGCTGTCAGCCTTCTGCTTCAGCACTGTGGGGGAAAGCCTGTTTTCCCTGTTACTCCTTATAACTGCCAGCACTTACTAATATACTGATTTTGTAACCCATGGCCCACGAGCACTTTCTTAATAGGATCACCCAACCACGAGAAAAACAAGAGGCCGGTTCCAACAAGGTCTCTGCTAGTACAGCTGATTGAGCATGCATAAGACAACCACAGAAGTCTGCTTGTTTTAATAGGTTGCCTTTTTTTTTTTTTTTTTTTAAATAAAATGAACCTTCAACACCAATCCAAAATACTCTGTAGGATATGTGAAGCAGCCTCTCTCTTAAGTGCAACTCAAATACTCCCCAAGTTCCCACCCCACACACAATTCAGGTAAAAGATAGCACCGTATCAAAAAAAAAAAAAACACCAACAACACTTGTTTTTACAAGGCAAGTAAATGTTTCTGTACCTCTACGGAAAGTGTGTCCATTCTCTTGCACAGCACTTTTTTCTGTGCTTGGGGGTCGCAGGTCTTCATTCTCTGTGTGTTTCTGAGTCTCCGCACTCTTCTGAGCCAGTTTGCACTTCTGATCAAGTTGCTTCAGCTTTGCAGCACAGGCTGCCAGACGTTCCTCCCTGGCTCGCCGCTCCTCCTCCTCTCGTCGCCTCCTGGCTCGCTCAACCGCCTCTGAGATCTCAGAGTGCACAAACTTCTGTCTCAGTGGCACTTTTTCTTCTTTATCCTCAAGGGACTGCTGTCTGAGAACGCTTCCCAGGGAGGGCTTCTGCCAAAGGAAAAACATTCCTCAGTGAGCATGACCCGAACATATCCTCTACCTTGAACTTTGCATCCCGTGCTCAGACAATCTCCTCCTGCCTGCCTCCATCCTCTCTATCCTCATGCACACAAATCCCCACTTCTCGTGAGGAGTTATTGCTATCTGGTTCAGTTACTCCTTTTTCTGTCTGACAAACCTACTGCTCTGGACCAGTTTCCATTTGCTCTCTTTAGTGGCAGTGCCATGCAGACGGGTTTCTCTCCAGCCAGATACAAGCAAAGAACTGAGAAATTTATCAGCATCCTGTTTTGAATCAAGCGTCACACAGGTCTCTTAATGACAGCAATGTGTTTCATCCACCAGCCCAGCACAACAAGCCCATTCACAAGAGTTCAACCTACCTGGTATTCAGATGAAGAGCTCCAACCATTCATCTTCCTTGGAGGTTGCTGTGAATCCTGCACTTTCCTGACTGTCCGGGACAAGCCAACTGAATCGCCCCAGTTCTTTCCTTCCTCCAAGGTGTGTTTGACATCTGCACCATCTGCAGAGCTCATGGACAACTGTCGCTGCCTTCTGGGATCCCAGCTGTTCCTGTCATAAAAACAGATTTGCTATTACAATTGCCACTTGCCTTAAAAAGCACTCCAGCCTTACTCATCAAGTGGCAAAAGCAACTGATTTTAACAGAAACAAAGGATCCAAAACAAACAAACACAAGCCCAAGCAATGGGCTTTTCCTAAGGCACTTAAGAATTAACACCATTATTGTGCAGGTGAGACACAAAAGGGACTCAGTTCCATGACCCACACACACCCTCGAGGCCCACTCAGAAGCCAACAGATGGAATAAACAGAGCCAAGGAGGTGGGGGTGAGGCTAAAAAAAAAAAAAAAAATCAAGCCTCAATATACGAAAGAAGTTTTTGAAAGATCCTGGTACTGTTTAACTGTATTGAAACAACTGTAGGTGGGAACACAGCCAGTTCTTACCACTTCTGTCGTCCATCTTTAAGAACTTCTTCTTCTTCCTCATCTTCACTAAACTTGAGTTTCTCAGAGTAATCCACTTCATCATGAATACCTGAGACGGCACAATTGGAGAAGGGACGTGTGAGAGAAAACAAACAGGTCCTGCCTTGTCCTGATAAAGCTTATGCCTCCTCTGGCACTAAACTAGATGCTACTTGGAAAACTGAGTGTCCAGCAGAGGTCCTGGAAGCGATATGACTAGCATAGACCCGCACTGCTGACCAGCTGGGGTGGTCCCAAAAGCTGTGCCGCAACAGTCTGGAAAGGGAAACTGCAAATGAAGACGCAGCCACCAAACTAGACTGCGTGCAACCGCATGCTGAATGCTGTGACTGAAAAGATGGGGCTAACTCTTCTTCCCAGCAGTCATACTGCTATCCTGCTGCTGTTCGGTGTTTTCAGTTTTTAGGAGTCTTCAGATCCAGTTCCATGAGTACTGTCTGATGGAAGGATCAGAAGGATCCATTGTGTCATCATTTACACCAACAGCAATTTCACAGCTGCGCAAACCACCCCTTCCTTCCCCCCTTATCCACTCTGTGGCAGTGAAACAGAGCCATTAGAATATTCTGGCTACTTCGTGTTGCAGGGAGGAAAACTGCTATGCTTTACCTTCTAAATCATTGACTGAAGCTAGAGGATGGAGGTACTTTACCTGCCCATCCATCATCCGCATCATTGTCTAGTTCATCCAGCCCCTTCAGGTTCTCTGCGTTGATAATGGTGGGCCGAGGTGCTCGCTCTCCCTGCCGCATCGGACGTGTTGGGCGGGACAGGCCAAGCCTGTTCTCTTTTCTGTGGAGAGATGCAAAAAAAAAAAAAAAAACACGTTAGAAAAAGTAAAGAAAGGAACATGCAATTGAGTTTGTAACAGTGAATCAGTCCTTCACTACTACATGCTTATTTAAAAGGCCTCCAAGTACCTCTCTGCCCAACAAAGCTTCTCTTCCCTACCAATCTGGTACCCTAGGGCTTCCGGTACTTCCTAGGGCTTATAGATCAGAACTGCAAACCTGCCAGTCCATGATCACACCCCCCAACTTCACACATCTACCTGCTCCTGACACACAGTACTCGAAATCTTGCAACATTTCTGATGCTGCTGCTGTCGGAGCAAAGCACTGATCCTTTGCGTAAAAATCAGGCCTCCTCTGTGGCCGCCTATAACCTCACAACTGCATCCTCGGTCCAAATTCTTGCACAGTCCAAGTCCCGTTCACAACCTGAACCAGGCTCTCAAGTGGGACAGTCGTGGGAGCCTTACCCATCCTGGTCATTCATCTGGTATTGTCTGAAAGGGACACGAGGCTCAAGCCGAACTTGAGGAAGGGGGAAAGACCCTCGGTCCAGCGATGCAGGGGTCTCAGGTGGCTGTTGTGGACACATCTGGAATAAAGCAAAGAATAGCCTGTTTATTCACTGCCACAAGGCTTACCCAGATTAGGTTACAACACAGGCATGGTAGCTGCGACTACACTAAAGGAGAACAAACATTTCATGTCTTGCTGGCTAACAGACATGTTACTTCTCCAGCTCTAGAGGAAAAGCAGCAAGGCTGCGTCTGTTTCATTTCTCCTCAGAGCACATTAGTGCTACACTATTCCAGCATCAAAGGGTAAACGCACAACAGGGAAAACTAAAAATAGATAAAGAGAGGGATCTCTGAGCAAGTCCTGGGAACCGACTCAGAGGAGAGTCTAGAAAAATGCTATCTTAGCTGACTTCCTCAACCCTTGTACCACGTTTTGAGAAGCAAGGACATCACACAGCTGTATGAAAAGGGCAACTTACAAAAGCAGGTAGCATGTCATGGTACGTAGGTGGTTGGTAGACATTTCCCATGAACTGCGAAGCCCCTTTACGGATAGGCTGAGCTGGGCGGAGAGACGGCTCCTTCGGATCGCTGGCACTCACTGAGGAGGGGGCTCCGTCTCCAGTGGTAGAGGTCTTGCTGCCCAGCTCAGCAGGGGAGGCGGTCAGAGATGTGGCAGAGGTTATGTTCCTCCCACCGCCCTCCCTCCAACTGGTGACATCTGGAAGAGAGGTAATAATTACGTTAACATCTGTAAGTGCAGACAGTCACTTCGCCAGAAAGTCTCAAAACTAAAATACTCTGGTCAAGTCCTAATTACGCAGAGGATGTAGGAAAACTTCCAGATGCATTTATTTTCCCAAGAGACTAGCAGCATCAGCTGTTACCAGGTAATTACTGCACCAGTGGTGTCCTCATTTGTCAATAACCTTAAGTTTCAACAAAAATTCTGCCACATATCACCACAGTGCTCATCCTGCAGAATTAAAGGTCATGAAGAAACACTCAAAGAGAAGCTGCATTACACCACACACTCACTCCACTTAAAACTCTCCCCTAGCCCACGGGAAGGTCCCTCCTTTGCAGCATCACTATGTTAAAAGACACAGAACAATGCAAACCCTCTCTGCTCCTGCACACAGAGTTTTTATGAAACAATGCAGTAGATTACAGTCCGTATTGGCTGTCTGGAAGACAGAACTCAAGCAAAGAATCTGGGGTCATTTACTAGGCAACGTGACATATGTGAGCTCATAACTGTATTGAAAAAACAACGTAGGGATGGAATATATAACACTACTGTGAAAGGGCAACCCCCTGCCCAAAGCACAACCTAAGGGATTCTGAGCTAGGGTAAGGCAGAAAGCCACATTTACTTACTCTGGGGGCGGAGGCTTGGTCCTGGCCCATACGACGGATCTAAGGCGCCCTTTTCTTTGCCAACCTTGTCCTGCTCGCCAGCTGCTTTCAGCGTCGGAAATTCCTCGGGAGAGAAGGATAACAGTCGGCTTGAGGCCCTTGAACCTGTCAGACAAATAGTTACAGGACTTAGAGAATGCCCTGCCAATCTTTCAATTCCCTTACCAAATCAGCCTGGAAATATGCTTCCTGAGAATTTGGGCCTCCAGTATATTTAAACACAAATTACTACTGTACCTGCACCTCAGCTCACATCCAAAACACCCTCAGACATCGTCACCAACTTGACAACAGATGTCCTTACCAAATACTCCCACACTCTTAACTTGGGATCATCGTTTAAATTCTCACATTCAACAAAGTCAGGGTGAACTTTCTCAGCTTCCAATTATTTTTGTGTAGCACAAGATTCAGGCTGAGGCAGGGATACAAATTCTGAAAGGTTACTTATAAATGATATCCCGTTATCAAGTATTTGACATTTCTTTTTCATTACTAGTGCTCAGATCTCACTCCACTAGGGAATTCTATTGTGAAGATTTCTGGCAATATACTTGGTGGAAGACCACAGATAAGGACCAAGTGCGATATGCTATACCCCACTCTCCTCCCTGCCGCAGCACATTTAAGATGCAGATCACTGGCCAGATCAGGCCAGCTTCATTTCCTGTCATTGGCAGATTGTCTTGCCGAGTCACCAGCTACCCTAGAATACCCTCGCTTTCTCTCTGTTACAAAGATCTGACTTCTCTCTGTTACAAAGATCTGACGGTGACTGGAAAACAAAACAATTCTCCTAAAATTGCTGGCAAGATAACACTGAATAAAAAGAAATTGTCAGCATTTTTGCACTACTTTTTTCCAGAATCATTTCTTTGTGTTACTTGGCTAATCCTCCTTCAGAATTATCATGTTAGAAGCATCAGCAGTGATTACTGAAGACCTGACAAAAGAGTCTCATCCATCTTTATACCTCCTTGCCCTAAAGAGTCAAGAAGGATTGCCTTCATTAACTCATTTTCACTTTCTGGAACTTGGACAGTACACAAGACCTTCTTCCTGAAGATTTCCAGAGAAGACACTGCAACTACTGCATGTAATATCCTCAAATATTCTGGACAAATGAGAATACACAAGAATGGACCACAAAATAGCTGAGATGTGTTAAGAGTTCGGATTTCTACTGCATTATTCCCCTGAACTAGAATCTTGAGAACATTAATAACATTTAGGTGTCTTCCAGGAGATGCACCCCCACCCCAATCCCTGGTAAATATTATGTTTTTCCCTGTAGGTAAGGCTGCACAATACAACGACTGTTAACGTGTAGTCATTAACAATTTGCACTCTAACCCTAGGCAGCATTATACCGAGAAAAGTTTGGTTCTTTTGGGGTTTTTTCTGTTCCCCCTGCCCTCCCCTCCTTTCCCTCAAACTGCCCCTTATATGGAAGAAATAGGCATGGTGCAGCTCATCTTTAATTCACTAGACCACATTAAATCTTTCTGGGAGGGCGTATCCCGAAATAACAGCAACAACACCTAGGAGAGCCAAAAGCAAAAGACTTCCCTCTTTGTCAATATTACTAGAAACTGCTGTATTAGCTTGGAAGGAAGCGCAATTGCTCGGTGCCACTGGAGAACTGATGCAGGGATGGGGTGGCCTGATAAATCCTTTCAGCCAGAATTCTGATGCTCCCGTGGTTCAATTACCTGCCAGTTAAGCTGCTCTTTAGCCACACATGTAACTCTTTTCTTGGCCTGAGAACTCTACACTGATAAGAGTGTGACCTAGAATGAGTTTTCAGAAAATCTTTAAGAACATCGTTAGAGGATCAGATTTCAAAACGTCTGCATAGGAGGCCCATAAAGCAACAGCCTCAAAAATGTACCAATTAACAAAACAATAGACAGCCTTTGCACTGGCTACCAACCTCCGACAAGCACAAGTTTCTGCTTTAACATTTAGCCTCTTAGAAACAGCCTCTCACTAAGTGACTCATTCCATTTAGGATAAGCTAGTCCCCTCCGTTTCTGCAATCCGCAGCTGTCCGTATTTCAAATCTCTGCAATTTCACTTGATGACCCAGGGGTTCCCGGTCTGTTCACATTAAACTGTGGAATTAAGCTGTTATTCTCACCACAGTTTTAATCCTAGTACTGGAAATCACCTCCTGTGTGGAAACGGATGCATCTGAAGACAACTCAACTCCCAATTTATGTTAACACTGCTCCAGAATCCCCAGTCAAGCAGAAGCAATTAGCAGCACAGCTACTCGGGGAGACTTAATAGAGAGGCATCAGCCAAGGTGCAAGCAAGTGCATCCTGTAGCAGCTTCAATGCCATTTCCACCCACTGTCACTGAAATACCCTTCGCCCAAGGACAATGTGTACAGACTTCCCGAACACTATCATCACAGCCTCACTCCTGACCACCTCATTAAGCCAGGCTCCCCATGCTACTAGCCACGGAAATGCCTTCCAGGCGCTGACGTGCTCTTTTCTCCTAAGCCAATCCCCTCCTCCATTCTGTTTTCTGCATCTTTCCACACACTACAACGGGCTGAGGAAGATGAGCATGAGGGGGCAAGCGTTTCCCTTCTCCTTCAAAATCCTCACCTCCCAGAACTCCCGCTGCTTCCCAAGGCAAGTGCACGAGCCGCTCCGGTTCAGCGCGGTGCTGGGACGCGCTGTCCAAGCCGGCTCTTGCACTGGCAGCCCCAAACAGATGCAGTTGCATCACTCCAGCCAACACATTACACAGATTCAAAACAAGACTCAGCTGGCCTCGGTGCACTGTACCCAACACAGCTGTGTCCCATTAGGCACCAGTCTAGACAGGGAGGACAGGAAGAAATGGAGTCCGCCCCATCTCCGGCCTGAGCAGCAGGCACATACCCAGCCCCCTTTCTGTTTACCATACTCACCACCTTCTTGTCCTGCTGGCTTTCCATTCAGCTGTGCCCATGACTTTGGTCCACCTGGCACTGAATTTGTACTCTGAAAACAAAACCAAAACAAAAAACGAACAAAAATGCCCACGGATCAGTGAACTGCTTCTCATTTCCTGGGTGGCATTTGCTACAGTTCAGACCTCCACATCACCCAGATGTCACTGGCTACCACAGGTCTCCCCAGTTTCTTGTTGGGGCTGAAGTCAGCTGCTCCCCACTGCAATGCACCATGATGCTACAGCGAAAATATTCTTCTCCATCCTGCCTTTTATCTCCTCTCAACTTCACCAACTATTTCCTCAAATCATTCTTCTTCCTTTCATCCCTCTAATAAAGCTTTCCCTTTGTTCTGTTGCATTTTCCCAAACTGGCCTTCTTAATCTTCCAGATTTGTTCCATGCTATTCCTCAGCTTGAAGTCTATCCTGCTTTCTCATGCATTAACCAGTCTTCTCCTCCTCAAAACACAAGTCCTGTCCTGATTTTCCTGAACCTCAAGGGCTGGGATTTTTCATTTTTATTTTTAAACTAGAAGCGCGAAGCCTGCAGCACAGAGGAGCCAGGTCCTTGCACTCTCTGGGGAAGCCTTCTTACTTGCCAGTAGTTTTTTCAGGTCCTGACACTGGCTACTTCTCCCACATGACCAGATCTCTTATCAAGTCTCATCAGGCTGGGAGCAAGAGCTGGATCTGCTGTCACCAAGCGACACTTGAATTAGACCCAAAGTAACGTAGTTTACAAGTGCTAACCAGCCATCCCGCATTCCGGCCATTCTTTCTAGATTGAAGCTCGACTTTCCCCACACACTTGAAAGGTACAGAGGTAACACGCACAAAATTACACTGTAACCGCAGCACAGCATTCCTGGGGCACAGTGACTTGGAGTCAAGAGTCAATTGTACAAGAATTGATTACACAGCAGCTGTTCCTTAAATTACAGTCCACCAATTCTTACTTGTGCAAGGTAACAGAGACAATTAAAGGAAACCCTCACGCTGACTGAGAAGGGGAAACAGGGTGGCATGGAGACAGCTTGCGCCTACCTCCTGAGTGATTGACTGTGTCTGCTTCTGTAAATTGGAGACAGATTTCTGCAAACCCTGCTGCGGCAGCGACTCCTGCAGCTGTGCAGCCGTCGCACTGGAACTGGGGAAGAGACAGCAGAGGTGAGATCAAAGGGGAAGGCAAGATGACAAACTGTGGCAACATAGCAACTGCTAAAATACCACGCTAATTTTGAGTCTGCACTGGCTTGGACAACAGAGAAGTGATCTCTGCAAGGCCCAACACACAGCACAGCAGTGCAGAACTGCTGCTGCTTGCCTGACAAAACTTAGCAACGAGCAGTTCGACCTACCTCTTTTGGTCTGGCTGATCCTGCTTGTTTGCCCATCCTGTACCGTCTTTGGGTACTATAATGATGTTGGGGTCGTTTCCTCTGTTCTCAGACTTCAAGCTAGGCAAGTTTGCAGGAGGTGGCATGCGCCGGGCAGCAGCAACTTTCCCAAGACTCTGTAAGCCATGTCTAGGAATAACTAGTGAGAAAGGAACGCAAGCAGGTTATAAGGTGGCTAGACCCTGCTAGCTCAGTAACCTCAATTAGCATCCCAACAGAACTGTAGGATAAGCAGCACCGCTGCTGCTATTCGTGACACTGACAGTCAACCTAAGATCATTTCCTGCAGGACCATCACAGAGCACCTGGCTGTTGTAGCAGACAGATAATAGGCAGCGTCCTACAACAGAGGGGAGGGAGAGACAAATAATCGTCCCTAATAGAAAATGCCCAGTCTTTCAGCTTCCAGCAGAGACACTCCTCTTCCATTTCACAACAGAGGAACAGAATCTCCCTTTCACAGCTTGGGGAAATAGCCATCGCCCTTCCTGGCCGCAAATGCCCACGGCTGGCTCATGGCCACCTTGTTGTCCACCAGGACTCCCAGGTCCTTCTCCGCAGAGCTGCTTTCCAACAGGCCAATCCCCAACCTGTACCGGTGCTTGGGGTTATTTCTCCCTAGGGGCAGGACCCTGCGCTTGCCTTTGCTGAACATCACAAGGCTCCTCTCTGCCAAATGAAAAGCTAAATTGACAGGCCAACAGTCTCCCAGCTGCTTTGCCAGAATTCCTCCATGACTCCACGATAACAGCAGCTCAGCAGCACAAAAAATCACCACCATTTCCCTCAAAGTCTAGGTACATGCCCAGACACCAGTACGAACAGTTCTGCAACCCAGCCCCTTCCCGTTACGCATCCTACCTACAGGGCCAACAACTTGAATTAGCTCTGCACCAGTACTTAGAAGACCCCAAAAGGAGCTTGCTGAAGGTATTCCTTACCTGTAGTTCTGATAGCTTCTATTGACTTTCCTTTATACTTATCAAACAGGCTGAGAGTTGAGTACTTGCTTTTCCCATCCTTTCCCTTGGTTATTTGCCCCAAACGATCGGACATTGCGATGAAATGTCATCTAGTAAGGAAATTTCTCTGCGCCGCTCCCGATCTGCCTTTTAATGAAAGAGAACCAGGGAAATGCCATCAGATTGTTTAGCCAGGGATAAGTAAACAGTAAAACAGGCACAGCTGTTACAACTGCAGACAGATTCACTGAGCAGACACTAAGTTACAAGGTTTTAGCCCCCTCCCCTTTAGTTGCTCTGGGGACTCATGATCCATAACCTACATTAAAATAAGCACAGGAAGACACAGGAACATATTTTTTCCTGCCACTCTGGTGCCAAGAGGTGAACTTCTTTAAGTACGAGGATACAAAACAATGTGGTCAACTTAGTCCTTGCTTTAAAATAAATCTCACATAAGCAGCTACACACAAGGATTCCTAAATACAAATGAAGGAGAAGTACTACAGCTTGTCCAACACTGGAATTTGTCATCCAATTTCCCACTGAAGTGCACTGATAGCAGAGTTTGTTACGTTTAGGATAATGGTTTCATGCTGGCGACAGTTAATGACTTGGACCAGCAATTAATGCGTTGAAGGCATCACCTGAACATAACAGTTATTTCTCCAAATTCCTTTTCCCTATCTGCTGGCCACAAGAGAGAGCTGAGGAGTCGGAAAAACAGCCCAAATGAGACAGGTTCAGACCCTTGAAACCACGGGTACAGCAGTTCAACTACAAACCCTAGAAACATTTTATAAAAAAAAGACTATTTTCTCTGTCTCTTCAAACACCGTTTTTAGCTATAAATGTACTTTTCACAGAAGATGTGGTTTGCTAATTTTTCACTCTGATCTCGGCCGGCACAACGTACTGCAATTAACGCCCTCCACCCGGGCAGTCTCTCTGCTTTCACTGCCTGGCTCCTAGAGCCTAGGACAAAGCTGAAACACGGGGAACGCAAACACTGCTGACAAACCTTTATCTCAGAAAAGAAACCTTGCTTACTCTCAATGGATGTTTGTTTCGAGTTTTTAAGGAATAATTCATTGTTCTCACTTTTCCACAAGTCTAGGAGCTTAATCTAACCTTTTCACGCGTAATTTAGATTTCCAGATTTCTTGCTGCAAAAACTCCACTTCAAGCCCATAACTGCTGACAGCTTTATTATACCATCTGCTAGGTCCTATCTCATGGTTGCAACTCTCTGTGTTGGGAGTAACGAAAAGCTATATATATACAAATACGTATCAGACCTTTCCCCCTTTCAGCCTTTCTGAAACTCCTCCAGCCGAAAGCATGCTTCCAACGCAGCCAGAAATCACTCAGCACTCTGAAAGAGATCGTCTCTGACCAGAGGCTACAGCTTCCACTAGCAATGCCTTATCAGACCTGATTCCTGGGTAAGAGGATTAGTCCATTACATTATGCACAGAGCAAGCACAGAGCACAACCAGGTTGGACACAGCCAGTTTGAGAACGTTCTGCAAACCTGCAGAGAGCCAAGCCAAGGCTGCTGAAAGGCTGCTGCCAGGCAGCAAGTTTCTGACCAACAAACCTGGCACCCCACAGCAAACACCCTACGGTGCGGGATTTACATCAAGCCTGGCACAAGCAAGAGGCTGTGGACTCGGTGTGCGAGGCAGCAAGGGGCAGGACAGGGGACAGAAGATGAAAAGTGTTTTCTGTCACTCTGTCCCAGCCCTCGGGATGCTCAGGAACGCCACCAGAAGCTCCGCGCAGCTGCAGCACAGAGGCCTGCGGAGGCAGCAGGGCCGGCCAGCGTCCTTCAGACACCTTTTCCTGCAGAGCAGCAAACAAATCTCTGGCTCCAGGCTGGTTCCATCTTTGCTAAGATGGTCACCGTGCGCCAAAGAAAACAACAGCTCCTCCCTCATTTCCCCATTTCCACTGTACTTTATTAGGAGGACAGGCATAAAAGAGAAAGGGAGAACGCTGTGATTAGCGCAGGCCTGGCAGGAAAGCAGACGCTGGGCTGAACAATGTCCTGTTGGAACCGACAGGGCCGTGGGGAGCCCCAGACCAGCACCAGTAGCAGAGGGAGTAGCACACCAGCCCTCAGCTGCCCTGGCAGGAGCACGGCCACCCCTCTTACAGGCACCTGGAGCCTCGGGGAGGGAGCCTACCCAGACCTCTCTGACCCCGTACCGGCCTCACACAATCCCAAGCAACAAAGTCCATTCTGAGGTTTAGAAAACCTCAAAGCAGACCAAATTATTAGGCATTAGAATAAAACCAACCAACCAACAATCACATCAGGCTCGGGAATTAGCTAGTTAACAGAAAAGCCCCAAGTTCCTCAAAGTCAGCACGCAAACAGCATGCGGGTAACGCTGCCAAAGAGAAACCCTGACAACCAGTTATGTAAGCGGGTCTCAGCCGCCTCCTGATTACATCTTCTAGCATTAAAAGGATGCGGGAGGAATCAACAACCACTTCAGAGCAGAGGAGCTGGGGACACGCTGGGAAAGAGCTCCTCGTCCAACTCCCTGGGACAGCCCCAGCTGCTGCCTGGCTGAGGGAAATTCAGACGTGCTTTGTGCTCCCTCAGTGCTCTGAAGCTGAGCACACGAACCGCGGCTTTGTTTGTGCGCTACGGACCGGCGCGTGCTCCGAGGGCGTGTGCTCCAAGGGGGGGCACAAGTCCACGGGGAGCTGAGGCGACTTCAAGCAGGCCTGCGTGCAAGGAGGCTGCAGCGATGCGGAGCTCGGCGGAGCCTCCACAGGCCGTGTGACACTGGCCCGGTCTTCCCATCACGCAGCGAATCCAGGCAGGCATCGCCAAAGCTTTCTCGCCTTGCAGAGAGAAGCCGTTTCTGCTAAAAATCAACTTAACTGAGAATTAAACTGCCAGCCTGCACCGCTTATTGTTAGGAGAATCAGAACCAGAAGGCACCTGCCGATGCTGCCACGCGGAAACTGACGGCCTCTGACCTGTGCTGCTGGTCCCCTGCCCGATCGCTGGCCCTGAAGAAAGCATCATTCCCTGTCACAGGGAAACGAGCAACCAACAAAATCCATCGCCTACATTTCTGCAAGCTTTCTCTCCGCGTTTGGTCTTTGGGGGAAGGTTCCCTATCAGTTTTAGCGCACAGCTCAGCTCTTTCTGTTCTCAGGACTAGCGAGGTCTCCTGTAATACCCATGGACAGCAGAGCGCAAAACGCTGAGCATCTCGGAGGACTCAGAACACACCGCAGTGTGAGCAGTTACGTTAGAGGCCCCAGGGTACAAATACGTGCACCAAAATTACTGGGCAGAGAGCTCGGCTGCCAGGAGTCTTCGTGTCCTCACCGTGCTGCCCTGCACTTGATGCGTGGGTACTGACCCCATCTAACCCTCATTTAAAGGGGATTTCTCCTCCTTGGAGCTGGAGCAGGGATCTACCAAGCGCTGGGAGCCCATCCTGAAAGGAGCCACGTGAAGAGCTCGAGCTGCTGGCAGTGGTCAACAACTGGAAACCCCTGAGCTGGAAACAGCCAAAGGGAGAGACTCCTGCCGAACGGGATTGTCTACAAAGCTCTCTGTGAAGCTGTGCAGGAAGGAGGCAGGGCTGCTGGTGTTTTATTCACAAGACTTCAATGGAGCTTGAATGCCTGGAAGTTAGCCAGCCTTAATTGAGCAGGGCAAACAGACTGATCAAAGGTAGCACGCACACCAGAAGGAATCACTTCAGATACTCGCACACGGCCGCGCACAATCGCTTGGGCAAAACCTGGGCCACTGCAGACTCTGTGCTGCAGACCTTCACTCCTTGACCTTTTAATGGCAGCAGTCACAAACACGAAACAAAGCAACGGGACGGAGATTAACACGGAAAAGGCAATTTTCTCCAGAGCAGGAAGATTCTTGACCTGAAATTTAACATGAATTGCTAAGAAATGCACAGGTTGCAAAAGCTGAACTGCACTTCCAGAAAAGAGAAAGCGTTTAGAGTCGGTGCTAAACTGGAATCTACTGTTGTTTCTAATGTTACCGGTAACGTGAAGCCTTATAAAAGAACAAGGTATAGTTTTACAGATCAGTGGTATTCACTCTTCCTTAAATACACCCGGTTGCTTTTCTCTAGCAGCCCTCAGAGCTCAGTGTTTATCTGTCAACAGGAACTCACCACTGCTTCTCCTGGAACACCTCCCACCACGAAGCACCTATCTGGGAAACGGTCACCACCTGCCTCAGCAGTCAAAAATGCCACTGGCTGCCCTTGGAAGAGCTCTGGTGAAGCAGCACAACCAGCTGCCCTAGGGGCTTGGTGCCACACGCACTCATATCCCGCACGAGTTCTGGTGGGGCCAGGCAGGGATCATCAGCCTGGAGAAGAAGGGACCAGGTGCGCACGCAGTTCCCAGGAGAGAGCACTTAGTAAAGAGGGGGGCACCAGGAGAGTACCAGAACCCAACTATGAAGTCAACAGGATGAACGCAGAAGGGCTGTGTAGCAAGAGCCTAGCCCACAAGACGCCAGGCTCTCAGCCTGTTGCACAGCCCAGGGGAAGCTGCTCGGATTTGTTCGTACACCTGCAAGAAGGGCCTGCTGAGATGCCGAATGTGGGACCGAATCCTGCCAGAGCAGGGAAGCAAGTCAGCACCAGCAGCCTGCAGCACGAAGAGACGGACGCCCCTCAGCAAAGACGGCTCGTGGCTCACCAGGGGACCCTCCTCACGTAGCCGAACAGGCGCACAGGGCAGCAGCAATTCCTGTATTCGCAATTCCAGCTGCTCCCTGCATCTCCTGTCAATCTGCTCTCCTTGTAGCGACAGGGAATGGGAGACCAGGATCACATCTCCCGTGATTTATCACGGAGGTATGCTGCCAGCCGAGTGACACGGCTGGAGGCCGCGAGGCAGCAGGCTGCCTGCTGGCCAGCCCCATCGCCAGGCGTCGCGAAGCCAAGCCACCGCGACCCAAACGTGCACAGCACCACAGAGAGGAGAGGCCGAGCCATCTGGGCAGCACAGCCTTCACCCTGCGGCTAGCGTTCACCCTGCGGCGTGGAGCCCTGCACGCAGAGATAAGGCCTGACAGGGGAACAAAGAGGGCATGCCCTAGAAGATGACCTGATCTCATTTTCTCAATTGCCTTCACCACGCTTACCTGCTGCCTCGCTCGTAAACGTTACCAATGCACCGACAGGCTGGGAATCGCAACTGCTGCTGCTGAGCCTCTGGGCAGCTCGAGAGAAAAGCGACCTCCGTGCCCCAGGTCTGGCCTGTGAACTTCAGATGCCTCACCTCTCTGCTGAACGGCTTTCCCAGCGCTGGGAAGGCAAGGAGCAGAGGAAGGCAGCCAGAAAGGATGGATTTGTAACACCGTGAAACAGATAATGCAGCCTGGAGGCTGGAGAAGAGCTCAACTGTATTTACACAAAAACATTAACGAGCTCTGGACAGACAATGCCCCACCCTGAAGAGGGCCCCTGACCTCCAGTAATTGAGCAAACAGACAAAGATAAGACAGACTTCCCCCTGAGCACGCAAGACTACAGCACAGAGAACAGGGGGAAAAAAATGCAGCCAGAATGCTGGCCTGCAGCCCACCGAGAGTGCTTACGACCTCCTCTGCTCCTGAAACTCCCCCTCCTTCTCAAGCAGCAGAAAACCCAAGTTTTCTCGCCCGTCTGCCCCATCATGCTGTAATAAAGGAACTGACCCCTCGGTGCCAGCTTGTCAGGAAAAAGTAACTGTATGTTCCACCCAAACAGCAGCACTGCAGGGCTTTCTTACCTCCCAGAATCAGGAATTGATTACTGCAGGGATGCAGCAAGTTCCCTGACATGGAGCAACCTGGAAGCACAGCCTGCCAGCACCGTGCTCTTCACCCCCTCAGCCAGGCCATAAAGGCGTTAGATGAGACCGGCCCTAGCACAAACCGGCCCCGATGACCCTATCCGTACATCTCACCAGGCTCTGAAGCCGTGACTTTCTGGAGGCATTTCTTCTGCAGCAAGAAACAACGAGAACAAAGGAGCACATTTCCTTGTTGTTTCACATTTCAGAGGCAAAACCCAGAGGACGGAGCAGCTCTGCTGAGCAACAGCCACCTGTGGCTTCGACAAATCCAACCCACCTAGCACCAGAGGAAAGGGAAGTGACCTAATGCTTCCCAGAGCCGCCCAAAGGAGGGCTCAGACACATCCAAATCTTCACCCTTCGAGCTGTACTTACGCTCTGGCTCCTCCACAACTACATCCAGAGCTGAAGCACAGCAACAGCAGCACCTGAAGTGATTCTGCCTTCCACTTCGCCCTGCTCTGCATCCCCTGAGAGCTGAACGTCCGCGGAGAATACACAGGTACCATGTCCCGTTCCCTCAACACCAAAACAAAGAGCCTCATCACAAACAAGCAATATAAATCCAAACAGAGAAAATTCTGGCAAAATGCTCTGTTGGCAAAACCTCCTGGCAGGATTCAGCTGAACCGTAAGGTAAGCTGGGCATTTAGGTGTCTCAGCAACAACAACAGACCGTGAGGAGCTGGTACAGATCTCCTGAAGGGTTCCAGGGCCAACGCTCTTTTCAGGCTGGGCGTCCAAGGCAGAGAACACTGGTTGCTCAAGTAACACTGCAGGCAGCGACAGAGGTCCCAGAGCTCAGGTGTCTGCACCTACCTCCCTGGGCTCCTGTTCTGTAGCAGCCACCCAAACCTGCACTGCCAAGACCCTCAAAGAGAACAGGTCTCGAGTTAAATCACAAACGGAGGAAAAGTGTCAACGGAAGTCAGAACAGGAGGGAGTGCATTGCAGCAGCAGCTGGCAGGTCTAGAATGGCATCTCCTCCAGTGGAAGCGACTGCCCGCTGGTTCACAAAGCGGACCCAATCCTGCCCGCTGCTTCAAGGGAGCCCACGAGCGCAGAGGAGGCACCCACACAAGTTCTCAGCTCGTGGACGGCACCAGGTCTCTGGACTGACAGCTCAAGTCACCACATCTGGCTCCAAACTGGCAAAGAGACTTCCATCACTAACTACTAAACCAAACCACGCCATTTAAAGGCTGTGAAACTCCCTTACGTCTTCCGTACGGAGTCCTCACGTTCCTGCTACATGTGCTTTTCAAAGTCACTGTAGTAAGAATACCCGGATAGCCAAGGTGAGACACGGCAAGAGTGATGTAGGTGAAACGCTTATGCTGCCAGCCCCCGAATCCAACCACAAGCCTTTAGCCATTAACCAGAGCTCACCTTGGAAGAGCCCAACACAACTGCGGCAAGGGACAAGCCGCAGGACTGCAATCCAGGCTGCTGCAAGGGAACGGATGCGTTCTGAAGAGCAACCGCACCGATTCTTCCAGTGAAGTCACAAACAGCCTTTCACAAGCCCTTCATCTGATCCCACGCTCGGGAACTTACTTCACCTTCCCGTGAGTGCAGGTTTTATAGTAAACAAGCAAGCAGGAGATCAGAGATGTCACCGAGCCAGGAGAGGAAACCGGAGCAGAGCTGGCAGTCTTTAGGGTTATGATGTTCCTTCAGAAACAGATAAAGCTCTTTCCACACAAATGCCATCAGTCGTTGAGTAAGCAGCTCTGTTTTCTCTGCAGCCTTGGGAAGGGAGGATCACGCTGCCACGGGGACCTGGGAGCTCACCTTGTGCCGACGAGCCTCTCTCCAGCAGACCTGGCTCTGGTAACCTCTCCACGCTCCCCGGCCAGCTGCTGACTTCGTGGCCTCAGCTCCCACTCAGGTTACGCACCGAGGAGGACTCGAGACGAAGCCTGATGCTGTTAATCTGCAGGCAGTAAACGCCAAGCCCTCGGCGCGCGCACACTCGGGAGAGGCTCCTGCATGCCCCAGCTGAGCTGATCTCTGCAGACCCGGCCCTCCCCCAGGCACTGGGAGCTCCCCGGGCAGGCACCCCTTCAGCCACACCGGCCGGTACCAACACCAGACTGCAGCATCCCCCGCTGCCCTGGCAAGGCTGAGTAGATCGTTCCCTATCAGATTTCACCAATTTCCCACGGCCATCAGGACTGACACAGCGGGTTCGAACCATCAATAGGATTCCAAGCAGTTCAGACAAGCCTGCAGCTCACACGCGCTGCGGATACCGAAGCTTCCAGGGAAGCATTACTCGAGGTTTCCCGATTTTTACAATACCAGGGCAGCGCAGCATTTCTCAACAGCCTTCCTTACAGGAACCCTGGTCACAGGAGCCATTTGCACTACAAACGAACGCTGAGGATGCTAAAAGGAATCTGATGGGAAAAGGACACAGGTACAAAGCTGTAAAAAGCTGCAAGGTGAGGTGCAGCGCGGCTCGGTACTCTGAAGAAGGGAGAGGTCTTAACTGCTCTTCTGGGGAGCTGTGCAACTCAGGCCACGCACAAGACATCTGCACTACGCTGAGCTGGACAGGAAGCGAAAGCATTTCACAGATGCTTTAATTTACAGAGATATTCTCGGTGCATAACTGACAAGGTGTGTGAGCGTCACCACTCACATTTTCCAGACAGAAAACGACACCAGGGAACTACGCAGCTCTGCTGAGCGGCAGGGCAAGAAACAGACCCTTCTCCTCCAGCTTTGTGGGGCTAGAGGAACCACCCCCTCCATCACCTCACCTTCCTAATGCTGCGTGGCCCAGAGCAGCGCAAAGTCCTGGTCCAGGGGGAGGTCTGCAGGAGCAGGTCTGCAATGCTGGGGCAGGGAAAGCCGCTGACACCTCCTAGATGAGCGACCCCACGCACTGCTTGTCCTAGAGCAGGATCACAGCCATCGGTAAAGCAACGCTTTGCTCAGATGCGGAACGCTAACGCTGTAATAATGCTCAAATCCTGTGAAACTGCTCCTAAATGACGGGCCCTGAAGTTTCAGTTGCTAGGTGGGAGCTTGATGCTTCGGTTATTTAAGAAAAAGATAAAACCATACTGTGCACTATTCCAGCCGTGAAGAAACAGTCTCAAGCACGTCCCTACTCCCCTGCCTGCTTCACAACCCACTCTAAACTCTGTGAACAAGAGCACTCAAGGCTTTTGTACGGGCTCCCAGCCCACATACAGGTAGGAACAGCTGAAGAACCTACCCCACTGCAGAACGCTTCCAAAAAAAATCAGTATATTCCCACACAAGAAGTGCTTGTGGGAGGCAAAGTCCCAATGCAAGCTCTTCAAACCTGCCTCTACGCACTCCCTGCAGCGCCAATCACAACCAAATGCGCCCAAAATGTCTCAGCGGCTACCCAGGAAGGATTCCTCTGTCAAACCTCTTCCAGCAGGGCACTAACACTGGAAATACTGCACAGTTTACTCCTCTTAAGTGCCACTCATCCAGAATTCAAAGGCTATTGAGGATGCTCCCAGCTGCTAATTCAAGCCCCTTGTATACTTCAAGCACTGCGCTGCAACAGAGGAATCCTCTTGGCCAGATGCTCCGTGCCACCACCAAGTCCTCGCTTTCTTCCTCAGATTTTTCGTCTTTGTACTTAGGCCTGGCCCACCTTCCCTCCTCTGCCACTTTTACACGTTTCAGAGCAGACCATTACCTCTTCCGTTGCACCCAAAGCACGGCTGTTTTCACCAGTCCTCCACAACTTAATGCCTGCAGCCTCTTAAGACGGCTGGACTTGATGATCTTGAAGGTCTTTTCCAACCTAGACAATTCCGTGATTCTATCCAGAGGTAACAGTGAGCTCTTGCCCCTGCTAGCTTACCAGCACTGTCCTGAACATTCAGATGTTCAGAACCACACACTGAAAAAGCAGAACGGCCTCTGCAGAACGACACACACACCTTTTACCACCTCAAAACCGCCGTCTGTCCTCACAGACCCCACAGCACCGCAAGTCAAGCGGCTTCAGAACAAACCAATGCCCCAGGTAAACACGGAACAACCCAGTGCTACCAGACCAGCCTCTAGACCGCTTGCGTTACTGTACCAGGGATTCCAGAGGGGAAAAAAGATAAAAATAAAAGGATTTGCAGCTATGCACTTCCCAATAAGTTTACTCATAGGCTCCTACTTCTCAGTCACCTCTGCACAGGAAGCACATGCTCACAGAACATCCTGAATACAAGCACAAGCTGCTAACTGAAGAGAAGCCCAAGGTACATTGCAGCAAGGCTTAACGTTATAATACAATCTTTTGCTTCGGCCCCATTTTTCCTCCTGGGGAAAAGAACATTTCAGTCAAATCAGATGGTTTGTGCATGTATCTGCGAAACCACCTTCAGCAGGGGCTTTCCAGGAGGAGTGCACCGTACCAAAACCACTTCATTTCAGCAGTTAGGAACAGCTGTTCAGTGGAAGGAAAAAACTGCACCTCCCCGGCCTTTACCTGTTCGCAGTGCTTTCGCCTCACTGCCTGATGACACCCGTCTCACTTTTGCGTTTCTTCTGTTCCAAATGACAAACTAGCGATAAGGAGCTGTGAAATTATCGACCTATTAGGAGAATGAGTCAGTGCCACGCGAAAAACAAAGCCCACTTATAAGGCATGATTAGCTGAAGAGCGAGGCCACCACAGATACTCAGGCTCCTCAGATACTGAGCCACCACAATCATCGCCAAGTCGCAGAAAAAAAGGAGGAATCTAGTAAAGAGAAGGACGACCACAGACATCCAGTCCTTGCAACAAACCCTCTCTCCCTCCTCACCCTGAAGTTACTGGTCTGTATTCAGCAAGTTTCTGCTGTCCTTTCTGCTTCTAGATCCACTACAAGAAAACGTGCAATTACAAGTGGAAAAAACCCTGCTATAGCCAGACCTCCTTGTACACGGTAAGTATCATCATAAAACAAAAAACAAAAATGCATGCTATTATTTTCGGTGCAGCCGCACTTGAGAAAGTTAGCCCAGCTTGCCTTTAAATACCTCCAATTACTCAGGTGAGCACAATGAGGGCCTTGAGCAACTCACACTTCTGGACCTTAAACAGGTAGTTCTGTAAGGGATAATCTAACAGGCGCTGCATTGTACAGCTCAGGCACACCGCAGGCACTACGAGACGCGCCAAAAACATGGTCCCGGCATTTGCCAGCTGCACTTCACATGGGAAAGCCTGCAGGACACAGTACGGGCGTCGGGAGCTATGCAAAAGCATCGGCACCAGACACCCGAAGAGCGAGGATTTGTCTTTACACCATCGCTCAGTCAGGTACTGGGGCGCGTTGCGTCAGGCACGAGAAAAACAGAGCCTCTAATGCCACCCCTACTTTTAGGAGGTTGTTCACACAAATTAGCCTTTGAAGTTAGGTTTTACAGAAAGCTTTAATAAAAGGCTTCATTAAAACGTCACTATAAAAGTTAAATCGTTTTAATAATAATAATTCTTTAGGAACATTACTCATATTTATTAAAACTAAAATAGTTTTAAATCCTGCCTCTCCTTTCCAACACTTACTTTCCCTTCTTCATCCAGGTTGGCTGAGTTTCATTTTTTAGCTCTCAAGCGCACAGAAAAATAGAAAAAAAGTCCACAGTTTATCAAAATACATACTGTAGGACCAAAGAAAAATGTCACTGAATTTAGGAAAAAAAGTTGGCCCCTCCCCCCAAAAAATTGCTCTAATAGACTAAAAATAAATAAAAATTCCATGCAAAGTGAAAGGCACCATATAACAACTTTGGAAACCTGTATAAATGCCTATGTGTTTTACTGTTTTTTAGGAGAAAAGATGCCTGTCCAAGCCGCGTAGACATGTTTTCTTATCAGTGAACACGGCTGAAGATGTCCTAAGACGTGTGACATCTTGTCTACTCAAGGTGTGCAGAACACCAGACCAGTGAAAGCAACTAGGAATAAAAGAAGCATCACCTTATACTCAATGTGGCTATCGAATTAAGCACCAAACCAAAATACAGCTGACAGCACGTGTACTAGGACTGGTTGGAGGAAACATGTAATTAAGAAAAAAGAACACTAATCTTAAGCAGTATTTGTGATTTTGTCTGATTTTTAATCTGGACTTTTTAACTATAAAAAGAAAGTACTAGAGAACTTCAAAGAGGTCATGTGGAAGAGGCCTTCTTTATCATTCCCCCCAAATACATTTTGCTAACTGGGAAGAACCTCTTTGACTACGGTTCTGAAAGAAGTAGCATCACCCATGTACCCACGAAAATCTGCGGGAGCCTGATGGAACCGAGGCCCACTTACAGTATTCCATTTAAACTGAAACGTGCAGATAGGTATTTCAACCAGGCAAGACAAGGTCCAAAGCAAAATAAAATAAAATCCCTTCCCTATAAAGCTCGATTCGGTCCTGAAATGGGAGGGATGCCTTCCCTCCCAGCCAGGTACAGCAGATGATGAAGCCACTGCAACCCGCTTACACTTAATACCTATTCCTAGAAACAGAACGACTTAAGTCCCGAACATATGTTTATCATACGTTACTGCCCCAAACACCAGTAAAGCTAATACACAAGTATTTGATGAGCTGATACTCAAGTGCGTATCCCACCCTTCTGATGTTCGGAAGACAAAAACAACAACAAAAAAGCCCTCAGAACAAACCAAAACAACTTTCCTAACAAAACCCCGAACTCCCAGCTCATTCAAACCTGGTCAGCTCTGATTTCCCAGACGAGGGGGTTGTCTGTAGTCACCTTAACAAAAAAAAAACCCTGCTAGCTGCTAACCAGCACCCTGAGCAAACCCTCCCCTCCGAGCCCAGCACCTGCACCCAGGACCCCTGTTATGGTCCCCCTGCTTTGCAGGAGACGCCCTCCCGCCCACCCCGAGCTGTAAAACTCCTTCTCGAAGCAAAAACACCTTTCCAAACCTACCTAGCGAGCTCGCCGAGCGCCAAAACACCCCAACTGCATCCTCCTTTCCCCCAGCTGCAGGGTGAGCCCCCCCCTTTCCCCCCTCATGGGGGGGGGGGGGGGGGGACGACCCGGCCTGCATTTTTCATCGCTCGGCCTCAGGAACCCTTTTGTGGGCTCCCTCACGACAACAAAACAAGGCAGCCTTCGCCGTGCCATCCCCCTTGTTTTTGCTGCGAGGCGCACGGCGCGACAAAAATATCTTTGTGTCACACTCGAGGCGAGGAGGAAAAACAAGCTGCCTGCGCGGCGGGCTGCGAGGCCGCCCCCAGCCCCCCGGGGTGGGGGGGGGGGTGTGTGTGTGTGAGGGGGGGCCCGGCCGAGGGGGGAGCCCCAAAAACCCCCAAATCCACCCCAAATCTCCCCCAGGCCTCAGCGCGGCCCTCGCAGGGGGGAATGGGGGAACGGGGAGGAGGGGGGGGGGCGGTGGCCAGGCCCCGCATCGGCCCCAGACGCCCCCAGCACCCCGGGGGGGGGCCACACACAATAAACACCGGCGGCCAAAGCAGCCCCAAACAGCGGGAGGGAGCCCCCACAACCCCATTTGTTGTGGGGACACCCTCGGCGGGGAGGCCGCGGGGTGCCGCAGCCGCTGGCTCCGGCTCCATTTTAGGGCTGCCTCGTCCCACCTTCCCTCTCCCTCCCCCCCTTCCTCCTCCCTCCTTCTCCTCCTCCTCCTCCCTCGCCCTCCCCCGGCCCCACTCACCGCCCCAAATATCCGCGGCCGCCGCCGCCGGCCCCCGATACCCACCTGTGGGGGTGGCGGGGAGCCGGGAGCGCCTGAGGAGCCGGGTGCCGAGGGGCGATGGGCGCGGGGCGCGGCGGATGGCGGCGGATTGCGCGGCGGCGGCGGGGCGATACGGGTTCTCGCTGCCGCTGCCGCCTCCTCCTCCTCCTCCTTCTCCTCCCCCGGCCCGGCCTGTCAATCCCGCCCGGGAGGGCGCCGCGCCACCGCCCTCCGCACAGCGCCGCCTGCAGAGCCCCGCCGGCCAGGCGACTGAGGGGCGGCCCAAGATGGAGGAGGAGGAGGAGGAGGAGGAAAGGGGCAGAGCTGCGGCCTGACGGCTTCCTCCAGCACCAGCCCCGCTCTCCACCCCCAGCCCCGCTCTCCACACAGCCGGAGCAGGCTCTCGCTCAGCTCTGAGGGGAGATTGTTTCCCCGAGGGTTTTGTTTTTTTTCCCCCCCCGCAGAGCCAGCAGGGCTGGCTGCCTCACCACACACCGAGCCCCTCACGGGGGTATTAAGAGGGGCTGGGGACAGCAAAGTCACCCAACACACCCCATCCCACCCAGTCCGCCCACAAAGTGCCACACACAAGCCCCAAGTGCACCGCCACATCCCCCTTCAGCAGTCCTGAGCTCAAACCACTCACCCTAGGGATACCTTCAAGGGGACTACAAGAGACTTTCCCTGAAGTTTTTGCCTCCTTGTTGAGGCCAACCCGGGCAGGGCAGCAGGGCAATGGCTGTTGTGGGGATTTTTGTCCAGCCACAGCCTTTGCCTTTCCACAGACAGCAGTGAAGTCAGCCTGGCATGCCTCTCTGATTTTATGGGCAACCTGGAGGAACTGCCCCCTGGAAGGATTTCACTCCAGAAATGCAGTTAATTTTTTTTCCATTCACAATAATGGAAATGAATGCAGCAGGGCAAAGTAAGCACTTCTATCCTGAAACAAAACAAAACCTTACCCAGCCATAAAATACAAGTAGCCTCATGAGGCAAGCCTCAAACCCCACAGGCTTGAACAGAGATGCAGGTCAACACAATGTGAGCAGCATTCCTGGCAAGAAGTTTGCACTAAAAATGTTGTAGTAGTTGCCATGAAGCGCAGTTCCTCACCCAGGGCATCTTCCGTAGCTTGGGAGTTATCTCCTCACATGCAAAGCCAAAATATTTTCTCCTTTATTTTTCCTTTCCTGTCCTGTAACACACATGGGTGTTCAGCAGTGTGACAGCTTACATTTTGTGGTGAAAGGCCAGGCTGTAGGTATACATGCATTTATTTATTTTTTTTTTTTTAGAAACCATCCAGCAGTTTTTGAAAATGACAAGCAGGCCATTTTCAGGGTGGTTTTAATTAGAGAAAAGTCACTAAAAATCTTTAAAATCTGGGCTTACTTAATATTTTCAGGATCTCTGCATATGATACATTCCTCTGCTTTGCCTCAAAGGTGGCCCTGAAGTTTCTAAATTATGCCTGTTTTTAACCATCTTGGCAGGGGCCACCACAGTGACAAAAAAAGCCTCTAAAAAATAGGAAAGAATACTGAATCACTCCCATAAATACACATTATACACACACACACACCACAAGCACCTGGGCAATTTCTACAGAGAACTGGCCTCTTGCAACTGCCTTCTTTAGCTTATTCATGGGTCACCAGTCCTGTGCTGTCACACTGTGTCCCCTTCCCTATGAATGGAAGGTGCCTTTAGAGGGCTTTTGCAGCACACAACCCTGGTGCTGCAGGAGAACGGCCCTCACCTCTCCCCGGGCTTACGGGAGCAGGGTGAAGGCTGGCACCTGGCTTGGTGCTCAGGAGAGATGTGTGTGATCTCAAACAGTCATCAGGAGTAGTGCAGAGGGAGGAAACGCAGGAACAGCTTTCTGGACCATATGTGATGTTCCTACAGTTGATCTGCACGGCTGTAGAAGTTGCCAGGCACTGAGCTACCAAGAGACGCACAAGCACTGCTAAAAACCATCATCTGGCTGTCAGATCCCTTCCTTCTCTGGATAACGAAGTATCACACTGCTCCTGCCCATCTCATCTTCCATGCAGCACATTTTTCCTCTCTGGAGACAGCAGGCCAATGCCCTCTGCTTCTGCTTACAGGCACTTGCATGGAGAGGGCCACTCTCCTTCCTGACACTACCAAACTCCCACTTACCCCAAATCTCTGGGGAGTCAGGGTATTAGCCTGGCCTGTTTGGTTTTCTTTCTCCATCAGTCTTCCCATCTGGCCAGACAAGTGCACACATGCACGCACACATACACAAATAAAAACAGCTCTTCTAACTTGCTTCCTGCCCATCCAGACCTCACTGTCCTCCACCAGCAAAGCTACAGGTCAGCCAAGTTTCCAGAGAGGGCCTCCGATTTGGGCTGCCGCTTTTCACATTCAGGTGCCCTTCCCTGCAGCACCATGCTGTTTCACAGCCCTTGTCAGCAAATGAGGAGGAAGAAGAGTGAACCATCTTGTGCTATTTGTTGTTGATGCACAATAACAGCAAACACCCAAAGGCATTAATGTTGCCCTTCGGGAGTCGGGCACTGTGGGATCCCCTCGCTTTCAATGACTTACGCAGCCACCTACAACCCAAACCACCGGCAGGTGACTCACACAGGCTTGTCCAGGTCAGCGCTATGCACACCTGCTGCTGTAATAAGCAGTTCTCTGAAGGTCTCTTGTGCATCTCCAAGGCAACAATCCAAGGCCAAGGGAATAGATGTGCCAATTAAAGAAAAAACTAATGCAACCTGTTGTGGAGATCAAAGGACAAAGTAAACAAATGAAAGACAATTCTATATTCATTATCAGGTGTGTACGCTGCAGCTCCCACAAACTGCTTCTTTACCTGCGCCTCGCAGCACACTGAGGCCAACTCCATGGAGCTTTGTAAACTCTCATGGGTCAGGACTGTATTGGGGCTGAGCTCTTCTCTGTTCAGAGATGGTCACCATCTGAAAAGTGAAAAGACATTGTGTTCCTATCACTGAAGGGAAAAGCGTGGCTCCTCTGCAACCTGGTCCATGAGGATGACACCAGACCTTGGCATAACGCGATGAATTCCTGTGCCACTCTTCGAACATCCTGCAGCACCTTTCACCTGCCTGTGTATAAATGAGAATGGGTTTAACATGAGTCCTGCTGTGATTAGACCCACAACAGACTACAGTGAGCAGGGTGGGGACGGTGAGAGGAGACTTGGACAGACTGATGAATGGGTTTCACCTGGATGAAGTTCAATGCACAGCTCCGTGTAGGATCCTTTCTGGAAGGACTGCTCACCCACTCCGATTTTTGACCTCTTCCAGACTGCTGAGCAAATTTTCCCCTGGACGTGAGAGTCAAACTCAGAACCTCCTGCTTCCTCTTCCCAGGATTAATTACAAGTGAACGCATGAACCCTGCTGTGTGCTTCATCCTTCCACTAATTAAGAATCCTGTCAAATAGAAAATAACCACTGCAGAGGGCTTACAGCCCTAGTATAGAATTTGTATCTACAGAAATGTCTTGTGCTCTAAGGCTTCCTAGAAATAATTGAATTACTATTATATTCTGCAGCTTCTTCAAACATTTGCTCTACATCTATAAATCCTCACCCATGGCCTGCATCTTTCAGGGTTGTTTACAGCAGAGCAAACTGAAGGCTAAACGCTCTTATGCTATTTTGCTATCACTTTGCTCAGCTGTAAATGTCAGCCTGCAGCATAAGACAGCCCCTTACTGTCCTTATGGTCATTCACAAAATGCCACAATCCATTTGGAAAAAAGCAAAGTGATCCCACTCCATACTCCATCCAGAGGCCATTCAGCACACACAAGGCATGCATTTGCTTTATGGGGTCAGATCGTGGTCCTTCTAGTTTTCTGTCCATCTCAGACAGCAGCCAACATCAGCTGCTGCAGAAGAAACATCGTGGACAGTTGTGGAGTAACCTGTCCATGGCAGAATGTGCTTTCTAATCCCATGAGGGATTAGAAATGTGAAATGCAGTGAAATGAAAATGTGGGGAATGTGAAAAGAGCATGAAAACTGAGGACTCTTGGCTTTTCCTCTAAACTAGGTTAAATCTGATCAGGGAAAGCAAAGACTGCAACACTGTGCTCATTTACACTAACCTATGGCATGGTCCCCTCAGTGCATCTAATTAAGTGCCTGGGGTCTTGCCATGCAGTTACAGCAGCTCTGCTCTCAGGGCCGGTTGGTAGTTTCTTCATTTTATTTTTTCCCTCCCACAACATTCATTGAATACCTGACCAGTTCCCAGGGCACTGAATTCATCTCAGGCCCTGAGATTGTTGAACCATTACATGCACAAAGATTTATTTTACAGATGGGTGTGGAAAAAAAAACATGCCCTATGGAGGGGAAAATATAAAAGAAAAAAGTAAACCACAGACTTTAATCAAGGTCTTCAATATTCTACCTGAGTAGCTCCAACCATTGGGAAAATGTGTTCTTGCTGGTGTTTCTGGAAATAAAAAAAAACAACACTAAATGTCAAGTTTTCATTGTGTATCAAAGAAGGGATGTCAGAACTTCACTGTTTTCACTGAAAAGAACCTTTTTTTTTTCCTCCCCAGCTTGCTCTATCCCATCAATAACTGCAACAGAGAAATCCTCCGGTCAAACACGACTTGTCTTTTCCAGATCCAAAGAAAAACAATCCTCACAGCTACCCAAAATCCTCTTTCCCTTAGAGTGTCATCTGGTTCTGACATCCCCAGCTGCACGCTCTCCTTCCTTTCCCTGGCCAGCTCTGCGTGGAAGGGCAGCAGTCTGGGTGCCCAGGTGGGATGCAATCACTGCCCATCTCCTGTGCATTATGCAGCCAGGCCGGCTGCTCCTCTCCTGCTCTCACAAAGGCAGGTGGCGGCTCTCTCGGCGTGCCAGCACCCACATCCCCTCCCTAGAGGCATCCAGAGTAGCTCTGGCCACCCCCAGGCCTAGGGGTCCCCTCTGTCTGCCCCCAGCTCCCATTCTTTTTCCCCATCAAATCTCACCACAGAGGCAGGACAGACCCACTGACTCCAGTTCCTTCCTACTGCAGGAGGGGCCGGGCGCCCCAGCCAGTCTTATTTGCCTTTTTTTTTTTTCTTTTTCCCCTAGCTCTCACAGGTGAGTGGCTCTTGCTCCTGTAGCTGCTGAAGAAGTACCTCTTCTTTATTCCTTTGTGGCCTATGGGAACCCGCAGGCTCTGCATGAGAACAAGATGCCATCGAAGCATTTCCGTTTGCCAGACTATTGTTTGTCCTTTTAAAGTCTGCAGACCTACGCCGTTCTTAGTGAGTGAATGCTGGCTGCCTGAAGGAGAAAATAAAATGACTATTTAAGGCTCTAAAAAAGGAAATCATTTAAAACAGGGCTGATTAAAAGGAAGAAACTATTCTTCCAGTGAGAAGTGGATTGCTTTCAGCTGGCTTTAGTGCTGAGCTTTGTCTGCAATGAGGATCAAATACCAGTTGCCTGATACTGCAAGTATTTTGGAGGCACTTCATCAGCCATCACTTCAGTTTTTCCCTGGGTGTAGCTGCAAAACAAGGCTACAGCTTCTGCTCATCCTGGCTTCGTGATTTTTCATTTGGCTGTGCTGTTCAGAAGCTAACAAGGCTGTTCTCAGTCCAGATTTAAAACCCCAAACTCCTTTTTACTACAGCCACTGGGAAGCCTTCCCACAGCCTTGATTGCATAAATAGGAAGAGGTTCCAGGAAAAAAAAAAAAAAAAGAAAATTCAAGAAGCCCCATGCACCTTCCTCACAACAAAACTGTTTGTATTCTTGAAAAGACTCCAAAGACTGTTGGTGACATGCTGACATTTCAGCACACTCAGAAGAAACCAGGGAAATGTAGCTGCAAATACTAAAGAAGTTTCATCAGGCAAGGACCTTTTTGTTCAATGCAGCACTTGCCACCAGAGTATGCTGAAAACCAGTTAGGAGTGTCTGCTTTTGAACTTAGCACCTTTGGTTAGCCTCTGTCAAACTCTCTTTTTTTCAAAGAGTTTGGAGGAGGAAATCAAGACAAATATGGGAATTCAGTTATTTGACATAGGATCCTAGAAAGCGCATCTCAAAGCACAAGAAATATTTCCCAGAAAGGCAACACATGACCGCCTTAGCTCAACCTGTCTGACTTTTACAGCCATTCATAAGCAGGTCACTGCATTAGGCAATTTTATCAGCTTTATTTGGCTCTGACTTGAAGATCAGCAATTGTCCCAAACAATGCTGGAGCCAAACCTCTGGAGAACCGATGGGGAAATTTCAGCAACAAAACCCACTGTCTCTTGAAAATGCTATTTCACTTCTGTCTGTCCATACAGGAAAACCACAGCCTACTTTGGGGACAAACTCAGCCAAATATTTCAGGCTGGAGTTAGCCACAAGACCTGCACTGACAAGGAGGTGCAGACCTCCCAGAAATCGAACACGTGGACAGGCAAACCCATAGATGCCCTAAATTTATTAAAGATATTTTGAGGCACCTTAAAGTAATTCATTTTTGCAATGCCTGATATTCAGTCAAGATTTAAACCGACACGGTTTTGTTGCCTGCCTTGAAGCCCTCACAATGACCACAGATGTGGCAGGAATGCAGGCTCGGGGACGTGTTTGGGTTCACGGTTCCAGCCTTCAATCCCAACCATCTGATTCCCCCGCTCCGTGTGCTGCGAGACAGCTGTTGTTTCGCAGTTCAAAAATATCTCGCTTCGCCCCGCCGAAGGGAACGATCAGCTGCCTCTGAACGTGATGAAGCTGATGAGAATGAGTGATTTTGGGAGAACTGCAGCCCCTGCTGTAAGCGAGCAGACTCTCGCTGTCCCTGACAAGCGTGCCTCTGATCTGCTACAGGATGATCGCAGCCCGGCCAGCGTGTGAATCCTGCACACGTGCAGAGACAGAGATGACAACTTGTGGTTAGCAGGGGCTGTGGGATTCACTTCCAGAGCTCCCAGGCAAAGGTCATCATCTGGAGCCTCTCCAGAGCTGCAGCATTCCCCTTTTCACAGACGATTTATAAAATAACGCTACGCTTTAGCGAGCCCTGTTTCTCGTGACTACGTTTGTCCCTTCTGCCTCATCAGGTCTCACCAAGTCCCTCATGAGTTCAGTCTCCTTAATTATTACCACGCTTCCTAAATATTCCAGCGGGAGCCGAGTATCTGCCTGGGAAGGCACAGTCCCGACCCGAGAAGCTCCAGCCCCCAAAGGCCGGGATCTCCCCATGCCCTGCTGGGGAGCCCTTTGGGATCAGCTCGACAGAACGGGCCGGGATTTCTCCCTCCAGGACCCCTCCTGGCAGCCCAGCGCCATCCTGCTTCGTCCCCGCTAGAGGGAGCGACAAACCCAGCCTGGGAGCCGCCGCCGGCCGCGCTCAGTCCCCGGCATCTCCCCGGGGAGCACCGGGCTGGGGTGGGGTGGGATGGGGGGCGGACAGCTCTGTGCCCCCCATCCCTCAAGGGTCCCACACCTACCGACTGTCCCCGGGGTGGAGATCAAGGCGATAAGTGGTGGTCCTGCTGCGGGAGACCTAAATCCTTCATCCGCTGCTGGGCCGGGATGTGGGGTGGGTGTAGGGGGAGAGGAGGTGGGGAAATAAGGGGGAGAAAGGTGGAGGGGATGGGAAAGGAGGGATAGAGCCCTGGGAGGGAAATGAGGGAGGTGGAGGGGGTAAAAGAGCAGTAGGGAGAGAAGGGAAGGGGTCGCACTGCTGAACTAAATCCGTGTTGCAGAGCAGTCCCTTTCTTTTCGCCATCTGGTCCTGCCAAGGGGCACAGCAGGATGGAAACGGCCACAATAGCGATGGAGAGCCCAAACACCCTTGCTCAGGACATAAAGTGGAGCTGAGGTGCTGATGCAGCCAGGGAAACAAGGGGAAATTTGTGCTGCCTCCTTCCCCAGCTCTGGTCTCCGTCAAGGCAGGGACAAGTCTGCCTGCTGGGCTCACAGGAGAGCAAAGGAGGAGGACTAAGGATGGGGGAGAGGGACGAGGCCAGGAGGAAAATAAGCCATGGATGGAGCCGTTCCTCCCAGCAGGGCCCTGGGATCTCCTCCAGGGCCCAGCAAAGAGCCCAGCTCTGCCACAAGCCACTGGGCTGGGAAGGACACAGCCTCTGCAGGGGGAGATAGGGAGGTTGGAAGGGTCCGAGACGCTGTTCCGAGTGCCGGGGGATTTATGGCAGCAAGAGCAACACCTCAGCCTCTCCGTCAGGGCATTGCAGAGCGGGTTCCCAGCAGCTGCAGCACATGGGGCCTGTGAGCAGAGAAGGGGGAAGCAGAGCAGGAGGGAAGGAAGCGATCAGGGGAAGGAACCAGGGCTCCAGCTGCACCCAGGGCTGCCCCAGGCCTGAAGGTGGCTCCCACTTGCCAATTTAAAACCTGCCCAGGGAGTGCTAATGAACCTGGCTAATGAGCACCAGCTGCGGTAAACACCACCTGGCTCACCCTCACCCCAAATCACCCCGCAGCTCTGCTGAGACCCCTGGGGCCAGTTTGCATGGTGTGGGGGGATGTGGGTGCGCTGCTGCCCTCCGGTGCAGGAGGAGGCTCGAGCATTTCTGCTCTATGCATCCCAAGGCTGTCAGCGACCCCTTGCTTGGGGACCCCCTGGTGCATGGGGAGCCAAGAAGGTCCTGATGTGCTCCAGTTGGAATTGCCCAAACCCAGACTGCGTCATCACCACGGTTTTGCTGAGTGTGTCACTCTTTCCCCTACATCCCACACCTACCTGGAGGGTCCCCGAGGGCTCTGCAGCTCCTCTCCTTTGCCCTCGCAGCCTTGGCAAGAAGAGTGGGCAAAAAAGAAGTCTGCGACCAAGGAGGTCCGGGCAGACCCCAGCCCTTCCAAATGGGCACAGGGACTGGGCACCACTGGGGTCTGCAGCAGCGGGGCCACCCCACATATCCTAGCCTGGGGAGGGGGCAGGCAGGCAGCAACACTGATGCTGTGGTCCAGGAAACCCAGCGCCTGGGCTGATTTTAGGTACAAGGGAACAGGGGACCCGGGACAGGGGCGCGACAAGGCTAATTTCAGCAGCACCAGGAGCCTCTCCTGTGCTGGCAGGAGGCACGGGGGCCTCAGGGGCTGGCCAGGAGCCTCGCACCACCTCTGCCTGGCCCTGTGGGTGGGGATGGGGCGTGGGGGCCATCAGGAAGGAGCCCCTGACCTTGCCCGGGGTGCGCGTCTCGCCTGGCTGCGGAGGAGACAGGTGATGCCAGGGCTGGCAGGCGCTGCGGCGGGAGCACAGCCAGGGGGTTATTAATAACCTGCTGAGTCAGGGGGGGCTCTTGGGTTTCAGGATCACAAGACACAGACGCCAAGCGGCTCAGATGGATCCCTCACCCCCCCCTCCCCATTCCTGATTTTTTACATTGACGGGGACAACTGTGAAGCTGGGTGGGGGCTGCAGTCGGAGCTGGGTGCCCTCGAGCATCGCGCTGCCTGCAGGGCTGCCCAGCCCCGTCCTGATGGTCCAAAACACCGCAAGAGAGGGACACTCAGCCGCTAGGACACGTTCGGTCACTGGCTCCTTGCTGAGCCCCAGGAGCTACGTCAGGATATAGCAGCTCTGGAAGCCCAATTCCCCGTCAGCATAATCAGATCGCATCGTGAGGAAATAAATGAGCACGTGGGCTTCACTGGCAGTCCTGCCTCCCTGCAGGATCATCGCTGCAGCCCCAAATCAGGCTGTGCCAGGGGCTGGTATCCTGGTGCCGCCCAAAGGGATGGAGCCAAGGGCCTTGTAAGATGCCAGGAGCATTCGGAGGATCTTGCAGACATGCACTTCGCAGTGCCTAATTGCAAGAGTTTTGCAAGGGATAAAAAGCTGCAGGTTATGGGGCAGCTCTCACTGGTCAGATGTCCCAGAAAGCGTCTTGTCCCATCCTGGCTGCCACAGGGTCACTTCTGTTGAAGCAACACGGACAGGCCGAGGTCTGCTCTGGGATGGCGATTCCTTTTGCATGGCTACGGAAAAGTAGTCGGCAAGGTGGAACAGATTAACTTTCCGATGCAGCAGCCCATGGTAGCAGCGTGCACCTTGCACACCGAGGGGCCCCATCACTCCCTCTCTGTGCCCTGGGAAGCAGAAATTCACACCCAGAGCTCTCTAGGGCCATGCATCCCACTGGGGGGGCTCGCTCCCCTCCACTGGTGGCTGGTCCCGTTCCCAGTTTCCCCATCCAATCCCCCTGGGTGCAGTGGGGACGCAGCTGCATTTTGGGAGAGGAGCACTCCTGCTTTTGCCAGCAGCGTGCTCCCCTCCAGGCTGGCACCCGGCACCGCCGTCTATTTTTTCCCCCGGGACAGGACAAAAATAAGCCTGTCGCACCCCTCTGCAGCAGCTGCTAGGGACATCACGCAGGCCACGCTGCTTTTCCCTGGCCCCTCTGCTGTCACAGCGCTCACACCCCAGCGCCCGCAATTGCTCTCGCTGTTGCTGCCACTTGCAGTGGCTGAAATAAGTGAAGTGCTGACGCTCTCCTGGCCTGCTGCGTCCCCGGAGAGGTCTCGTTTCGTGGTATCAGGCTGGCTGAGCAGCCAAGCCCCGTTCATTTCAATTAGCCCGACAGCTCTCAAATCCTATTTACCTTTATGGATGTGTTAGCATCTCGCTGCTGCCTGCATTGAGCCCAGATGAAAGGGCGAGCGGGAATACGTGCGGTGCCGTGCAGATACCACGTGTGAACCCTCGCTGCGAGGCCAGGCCGAGTACTGAGCACAGACACTGATAAAACCGTATCAGAGGAACACAGCGAACCTCACGTAGCCCGGAGCAGCCTGCAGCATTAACCACGGCCTGGCGAGGAGCTCAGGCTTTGGGCTTTAAACATTTTACACTGTAAGAGATGCGTCTGTGGAGAGATACAATACAAAAAAGGCCTGAGATCCTGTAGCCCCGTGGGTCTCCTTTCTGACGAGGTGCTCCCTCCCAGCAGGACCTGTCCTTAGGTTCATGTACCTCATTAGGATTTTAACAATCGTTTACCATCGCGACACATTCCAGCACTTAAATAAGCTCCTTGAGAGGGAGAGATAAGGTATCAGCCTTCCTGTTCATCTTGCCAGTCTGTCTGCAGCAGATAAACATGTTGGGCAGCAGGAAAAAGGTTATCTAGAAAGGAAGCCGAGCAACGGCTGCTGTTATTGCAGGAGGCTTTGAGAAAAGGAACGCCACCAGGAATCCCGCACGGCGTACAAGCCCTTCCCGGCGGGACTTGATTGATGATGGCTGGAGCCCAGCTGAGCCTTCCTCCCCGGGGCAGGGGCATCCTCCTGTCGGGCCGAGGGAGGGCTCCCGAGGCGGTTGTGCTCTCCCAGGGTGAGGTGACGAGCAAGGCAGGTGCCCCCAAGCCTGCTGCTTGCCTGCACAGCAGGGGGTTGATGTAGGGTCCCTCCATGCCCTGGGCACGCATCTCCCATCTCAGCGAGCAGGGAGAGTGGGAAGGAGTTTGGGACAATCCCCGGACTTCCTTAACCTAAATATCTCCTTGCGTTTTGGGATGGGACAGGAGAACCAACCTGTGCTGGGGGGTTTGTTTACAGCCTGGTAGGAAACTTGCTTTTCCTTTGGATGGCAGCCTTTTGCTTTATCGTCTGGTCTTTGGTTTGTTTGCTCGTTTGCAGGTGCAGGAAAAATATATATAATTTATAGAAAACAAAACCAAAAAGCTGCCATTTCCAGTCAAATTTGCAGAGCCCCTTCTTGTGATCGCCCAGGGACAAAAGATCCCAGAAAGCAGCAACGTGGCTCAGGAAATGTCCTGGGCTGGGGGCTGCAGGGCAATGACAGGAGCAAATCCTGCCAGGAAGCGCCGTGGGTCTGCTTGGCCTCTTTTCCCCCCCGGACCCTTCATCTCCCTCCTGCCTCCCTCCAGACATCCTCCCCACATCCCTCCACGTGCTCCTCCATCTCACTGATTCCTAGTAAGCTGCGTTTTATATAACCCCTGGCTCGCGCTGGACACCGAGGCTGTGCTTTACCACGCTGTTAATACACATCTGTAGGTTCAGGATTTAAAGCAAATAACCCCCTTGCAGCCAGGGGGAGCAAACCACGACCACCCAGGGCTGGCAGCCCCGAGGTGCAAATCCCAGCGGGGAGAGGGCACCAGCACTGGGTGCATCACAGGGCACCCACACCCTGATGCCAGGGATGAATTCCTCGTCATCGTGTGTGTGTGAGCACTGCGCAGCACTTCGGTCTCTGGGCAAGTGTTTCGCTAGCATCCATCATCCCGTTGCTCTCACTTTAATTAATCTCTGCAGGTCTGGCTTTCCAGCGCTGATGGTCTTGTACAGACCTGCTGGTCCTTGGGGAAGGGAAAAAGTCAGACAGGGTCCCATGAGCGAGGGGGTGTCAGGGGAAGGGGACTTCACAAGGACAGGGCACTTTCTGGGGAGAGGAAGCCAGCTCCACCTGGTAGGAATTTGGTTAGAAATGCTTAAATCGGGTGAGATTCCAGTGCAATGCCCAGGTCCCCAGCTCCATCCCCATCCTCCAAGAGGCTCAGAGTGACCACACTGCAAAGGGAAGAGCATTGGTGTTCCCAAGGGCCCCGAGCTGTGGTGTGCGGCCAGCAGCGTTTGCCACAGGGCCAAGGTGCAACCCCGCTCACCCAGACCCGCTGAGCCAATTTGTTCCAAGGCTACAATTAGCTGTTCATCACGGCCAAGCCTTGAATGAGATTCCTCCTAGCTGGAGAGGCTTCCCCTGCTCGGGAAGCATGGGTTTGCCAGGGGAAACCCTGCCTGGGGGGCTGGGGGAGCGCTGCCCCCCGGCCGCTCAGCACCATCCCACCGCAGCCGGGGCTGCTCGGGCTGCGCGAGGTTAAAGGTTTTATGCAACCCTTGCGATTAATTTCTCCTAAATCTGCAATTCTTCCCCACCTTTTATTTTTATAAAAAGAAAAGGGGGGGGGGGGGGGGGGTATTTACGAGGGATTTCACTCGCATAATGAAATAAATGTGATCAGCTGAGGGACCCGTAATCCGCTTTGACTCTTGCATCCCGGGGAATGACCACGGAGATCTTCGCTGCTCCGAGTCCCAGCGAGGTGGGGAGCAAAGAGCTCCCCCGTGCCCGCCCTGCCTTAGCTGGTTTTGGAAATGTTAAACAGGCAGGGAAGTGTCAGCCAGGGTCCCTTGGGTGGATGCTGGAGGAGAACACCTCCTTGGTCATCTGCGCCCCCCCTGCCGCCCGCCGTGCTGCGAGGAGCTGGCCGCGTCGCTGTTTGGGGCGCTCTGGCTCTGCGGCACACACCTGTGCAAAAGGGAGGAACCGTCCTGTTTCTTTAAGCTTTGCCCAATATATTAAACTTTTAGCCTGGAAATGGCATGGTTAGTTATCGCTTCAATACAGAAACTTAGCTGAAAGCCACGCAGATGATCTTCCTGACTGGGGAGAAGTCTCTGAGGCCCAGAGTGGGTTAAACCCATGGGTCCCTTGTCCCCATCAGAAGCACCCCAGAGTGAGTAAGAGGGGTGCACTTGCCAAGAACACCCAGCACAGGGTGAGCTAGAGCCACGACCTTGCTACCGCAGGGAGATCTTGTATAACAGCCCTCCCAGTTCCCCCCGAGCCCTCAAATCCCCCAGGCATCTCCCTGGGTGACAGCCAGCTCCCCATCACCAGCCTCATCCTTGGGGGGACACGGGGCTTGGTCACCCCTTCCCCAAGGGACCGCAGAGAGGATCCCCAGCAGCCCTGGGCAGGGAGGACAGCACAGCCCTGACACGGGAAGGATTTGTCCCACCACATTTGTCATTACTGAGGCCACCAAAGCCCAAATCAGCGTGTTCAAATAAAACACCGGCTTAGGCTGGGGAGGGGGAGCTCAACACCCCAGCCGTGATTCCCACATATGCCCACGGACATAATCCAGATTTGCTACTTTCCCTGGCACCCTCTGTAGGGTTTTTTGTTGTTGTTGTTTTTAATAAATTAAAATCTCTTTTTGCTGCCGAGCACGATCAGTGCTAGGGCGCGGGGAGGAGCAGCCTTGACTGCACGCAGCAGAATCAGAAATGAAATCACCGCCACCACAGCCTGCATCTCTCCCGGATGCACAGACGCATGTGGCACAGATGGCAGCAGCCCTCCGAGCCCATGCATCGAGCTTTCCTCCTCTGGGGCTTCTTCCTAATTCATCTGTTAGCTGAACCGAAAGTCAGGAGATGCCCAGAGCCGCCTGGCTGCAGTCCCCCAGGAAGGAGGCTCCTCCCCGAGCCTCGCGTGGATGAATTTGGGGGTCTGAGGGTGCAAGAAAAGCACCCACAACCCTGGGGAGTCCTGAAGGAGCTCAACCCATTTGGCTTTTTGCCTCCCTGCAGCCCCATGGCCGTGGTGGGCATCTGCACGGCGCGGCCCCAGCACCCTGCTCCAGCTCCTCCAGGACAGCCGGGGCTGAACCTCTGCATGAGCATCAGCACGGGCTCCAGGAGAGTGGAGGATAAGGCCCCAAATTATTGCGCCCAGCTGCTGACTTTGTGTAACATACCTGCAAGACCCACGGTGTTTCTGACAGCCCCTGCCAAATCTGAAGCGAGCAGAGAGCACAGCCAGACGATGCCCCAGCACTTTAGCCCATGGACAGGAGTGGTGCTGAGTGGTGCTGAGATCCATCCCCATCCCCATCCCGGGAGGGAGAAGCCCCCTGGGGCTGGATCCCAGCTTTAGGGACAGCCACCCTGCTCCTCACTGCATGCAGGACGTGGAAGGCAGGCAGCATCTGCACGGATCGAAAGCCCAAAGCCCGGGGACATTTTCCTTCCCATGCTGCTGCGCCCTCCTTGCCGCTGGGCCAAAACACTCGGCATCCATCCCTGTGGGTGCAGGGGGGGGTGCTGAATCCCTTCCAGCTCCCCGCACAGCCTGCAGCAGGATGGATGGCTGTGTTACCCGGCCTGGAAGCTGAGGACAGCCCCCCCAGATTGTACCTTGTCAGCGGAGGAGCCAGGTCTTCCTGACACCACTCCCCCCACATCCCCCAGCCCACACGGCTGCATCCCCAGGACCAGGGGTCTCCTGCCTGCCCCGGGAGGTTAACGGGTAACCTAGCACACGCGGGGACACGTAAGGACACGGGAGGGCACCCCCATCCCTGGCTGTTTCCATAGAGACAGAAGCTGGATTTGGCTGCAGCGATGCTGGCACCCTCGGCACGGCAGGGACGAGCGCTCCAGGCAGGCTCCGTGTCAGGCACGCCGCGGGTGCTGTGCCGCTCGCCTCAGGGGCTCTGCCACAACCTCCCCGCAGCGAGCACGCCAGCGCCGGGGCCGCAGCTCTCCCAGCATCCAAGCTCCAGGGGCTGAGGGGCTCCGGGGATGGTGGTGCTGAGGGGCTCTGGGGGTGCTGGTGCTGGGGGAGGCTGCCAGGAGCACCCCACATGGGAGCCAGCCCCATCCTGCGAGCCCCAGCGCAGCCCAATGCCCACAGCAGCCTGGTGGAGGGAGAGCAGCAGCAGAGGAACCACGGCAAGGAGCTGCCCTGGGCTAATTCTGCTGGTTTTCCACCCGAACGAGTGCCGTGCCCCCGCCACCTGGTATCTGCCTCATCAGGGTGGGATTTTTTTAAAAGCTCTTGGTGCTAAGAGCGAAGGGGAGACTCGGCAACTTCAGGTGGTGCTGGCTGCCCACCAGCATCCAGGGCTGCTGGAAACAGGCCTGGGCTCCACAGATTCGTGAATATCCCCAGGTGCAGCCGGACCCTTCCTGCCCCTGCCCTCCCTTCGCAGGGCTGCAGCAGCTCAGGCGATGTCACCGCCACGGCCAGGTGTAGCTCCTCCAAAGCCATCATGCATGTACCAGGAGAAGACAACGCAGGTGCGAGGAGATCCAGCAACATGGCTGTAGATGAATCTACGAAGGTCGAATAAAACCTAGAGTTTGGGATAAAATACCTCCAAAGGGAGAGCTTCCCACAAAGAAATCAGGGCAGAGTCTTCCCCTGCTCCTTCGGGTACCCACCACCTCCAGCTACGTTCGTGCCGTCAGAGCTGCAGTAACACAGCCCTGTCCTTCCATGGGGTGAGGATAAACTCTGCCAGGCGTAATAATGCCTGGAAGAAAGAGCAAGAACCACGGATCACTGCTTCACGTAAGTCTCCGCAGGAGGAGGAGAAGGTTGGTGAATGAAAACCCTGCAAATCTCTGCTCCCCGCCACAGCATCGCCCCCGTCTCAACAAGCATGGGGGGGAGCCAGCACCAAGTCCCCCCCTGCTGCGCTGCCGGCTGCTGCAGCAACCCAACAGCCCCGGGGGAACGGCGGCACCAAGAGCTCCCTGTCCCCGAGCACACCACGGCACAGCCTCCCCAGGGACCCTCGCAGCGGGGGGCTCCGCAGGACGCTCGACAAAAGGACGCGATGGCCTCTGCGATGCCCACGCTCCCACTCCAGCCTCGGTGTGGGAAGTCACCAGCTCCCAGGGCTCCCAGCTGGAGACGCCTGCCAGGGATAGATTTTCTGTTTATCTCCTTTTCATATTAATTATCAAAGAGCAACAAATGTTAGCAGCCTGCTACAGTCATTATCTGCATGTCGCCTCCTTCTCACCGGCCTCCCCTGCAAGAAGAGGGCTCCCCAGCCCTGGGGATGGGTGGGAGCACGGGACCCGGCTCCTTGCTGCCTGGCATTGCAAGCCAGGTGTGTTTTGCTCAGCTGGGATGGACAGGACTGGCACATCTGCTGGAGCATCCAGTCAGGGAAGGTGCTGGGCCTGATAGTGTCTTCTGCCACCTAAAAAAACATCAAAATCTCCTCTAAAGAGAGGAAAACCACAGAGAACGGGACGGTTCTGTGCAAAACACGGGATTTTCTTAGCCAGTCGTGAGAGGTGAGACGTTTCAGCCACAACACGTTGAGCGTGGCCATTACCTGAGAACAGCTGGAGAGAAACAACAAGGCGGAAACAACAGCAGTAACGGAAAGCAACAGCACCGTGTCTGCGTCACGCTCCTCATTCAGCAACCTCGGACCACTTCATAGCCATCAATTAGCTCGGCCTTGTAATCAAGGAAGGCCAGGACCGCTCTCCTCTTTTCAAACAGGGTGAGACACAAAAACCTTCAATGTTTTCCTCTCCAACAGGGTGGCCCCGGTGCTGGCTGCCTGCCCTCCTGCTGGCTGTACCAGAAAGCATTCAGGCCCACAGAAGACTTACCTTGGACATTCCCATCCATAGCATCGTTTGGCATAAACAAAATCATAGCCATGAAGAGGTAGAGAAAACCTCTTTGCTGTGTATCTAGACCCGCTTTCCAAAATCACCACGACCCGGCACCATGCCTATTAAATTACTCCCTGCCAGGATGAAAATGGACATCTTTTATTTGTCCCTTAGCAGGCAAAATAAAAACCACATACCCTCGCGGAGCAGATTGTTGAGCAGCAGCTGAAAGCCTGGCTCCAGTGTGGCACCTGGCAAGGTCCTGAGCACCCTCCCGCACCCACCCACCCAGAGCAAGTGGTTCAAGGGGCCGCGTGTCCCGTGGGAGCCCACGAGGCTGCAGCACCTGCCCCACGTTGAATACGAACCTCAGCGCCGTCCTGAGCTGGCCTTCGTCCCTTCCCTCACCACAAGAACCAAGCAGGGCAGGATTTTTAGGATTATTTATTAACTGCGAAACGCCAGCAGTGCCCTGACTGTACAAGACACAGTCGCAGCACTGCGGCCCAAATCATTTAGCCTCAAAAACGTTAACGAATGTGTCCTCAGGAGGCTCTCAGGCACTGCCCATGCTGAGGACGTACCGAGGTGCTGCTGTGAGCCACCCCAAGGCAGACATGTAGCTCACTTCTCTCACCCGTAAAGCTTAATTTGGTTGCTGTCCAACTCTAGTTTGAGAATACGGCCGAAATCACAGGTACGGCCCTTGGGTGCTAAAACCCAACCCATTGCAAGAAACTCTTTTTTTTTTTTTTTCAGGCGGGGAAGCAACATTAAAAAACGCCACTACTCATGGAAGGTGCAACTGTTTCCGACAAACAACATGTAGAAAATACCGGGAGGGAGACTCTGAACGTATCTGCTAGTTTCCAGTGCAAAGGCACCAAGTCCCCCACGTTCACCAGATCGATATCAACATCTGGCACGTGTTGGAAGACATCCATATCAACTCCACCAGCCGGAACTGCAAGTAGCCGAAAACAAAGCCGGAGAGGACATCGGTGATGTGGTGCCGTCCGATCATGACGCGGGAAAAGCCCACGCAGAGGGCCCAAAGGACCAGCAGGATGCGGAGGGGGATGGCCAGCACCAGGTGGTTGAGGAAGAACTTGGAGAGCATGGCCGCCCGGCTGGCGTGCCCGGCCGGGAACGCGTAGGTGTCCATGGTCAGGTAGTCCAACAAGCCGGGGCTCACGTCGTACGGGCCCTTCCGCTTGGCCAGCTTCTGCAGGCCCGCCACGATCACGATGTCCAGCAGCAGGGCTGTGAAACGAGAGGCGAGGAGGAGAGGTCAGAGGCAGAAGCAGAGTTGGGGCAGTTTTCAAGGCAGAGTGCGCGAGGGTTGTGGCAGTTCTGGCCCGGTGCGTGCTGCAGGCAGCCCCCGTCACCCTCGGATCACCACCCGGGTGTTAGCTACCCCCCCGGCTCACCCGTGAGCAGGCGAGCACCGTTATCATCACCGCACAGAGGAGGAACCCCAACCGCAGAGGCCAGCGACCTGCCTGGGGAGGAAGAAAGCGACCGGCGAAGCTAAAATTAAAACTGCCGGCCCTCCTCTTGAAGCACCAGGCTGCGTGCTCCTGTTCTGTCCACGGGAAGCCTCGTGCCACCAGGACGCATCCATGCCCCCAGTGCGGTCACCCCATGCCACCACATGTCCTTCCCCCGTGCAAAGTCACCCGCAAGCAGCACGCCTCCCCCTGCCCAGAGCCGGGTCGCACCGAGCTGCTGGATTTCACTAAGAAAAGAGCATCAGGAGACGGCAAGGCAAGGGAAAAGTCGTGCAATTAAGAAGAAGGGCTCCTGTGCTAGGAACAGCACCTGGGTGTGCAGATGTGGAGCCCCCTGCCTGCTCTTTTGCCTGCCAGAAGGGCAGGCAGGGGAACAAACCCCCCTGGCCCGGCAAACACAGGCTGGTGGCAGCAGGGACAAGGTCCCCGCAGCTCCAGGTCTCAGCACCACATCGCCTTTTGTCCTTAACTGCTCCGGAGCGAAACCCGTCAGCACTTTCTCCTCTTCCTCCTCTTCATCCCACCCCCTTCCCCCAGCCAACAGCCCTGTCGATTTATTTCCTAGCATTGATTTTTTGTTTCTCCTAAATCCCCTCCTCTGCTTTTCCCCGGCCCTCCTAATGAGGCAGAGTGCTGATTTCAGCTCCTGACGGCGATGCCAAGGAGATGCACGCCGCCGCGGGCACAGCCTGCTCCGCCTGGGGGAAGGCGGGGGGCCAGCACCCGCTCCCCTCGGAGCACCCCGCCGGGTCCCAGGCATTCAGTGCACCCGCTACAGACCTTCCCGCACCGAATCTGCCCGTAGCTCAGAGCACAAACATTTCAGATACACAAAGCATTCACCATTGCCTGTCCTTATTTTGCACTTCCAAGATATTTTTTTCTGGTCAAAGGTGGTGTCAGGGCAGCTCGAGGGAGGCAGGTGTGGGTGCACGGGGGTGGTGAGAGCACGGATAACAAACCAAAGGGCTGCTTTTATACCCCTTTCATTCAGAGGATGAATAAAATGGACCTTCAGCGCTGCTAGGTTAGATTTTCATCAAACGGTGCCCAGAAAGCAGGAAGCCTCATTCGCTCGTGTTTCATGATCTGAAGGCACGGCAGCATTAAAACCGGGGGTTAATTTGCCGTTAAAAGAAAAAAACAGAACCAAAACCAAGATTGCTCCACCGGGTGCTTTTTCTGTCGCTTCCCCCTGCACTTTCTGTTCCCTGCACGCTGCACACCCCGGGGAAGCGGCCTCAGCAGCACCCCCTGCCCCGGCCCCAGGCGTGGGGGGGGTCCCATCGCCCTGCCCTGCTCGGGGGGCACAACCAACACCCGTCCTTCCCCAGCAGCCACCAACGCTGCCATCGCTCAGCCGCCCCAGCCCGTCTCCTGTCCCCTTGCAGTTCCTTGACCTACATACCTGCTCGGACTCGGGCTCCGCTGACTTTTTCCCTGCTGCTGTTTCAGCTCAGCACAAACAAAACCCTCCTCCAGGCGGGGGGACAGCACGCGGCGAGGGGGGGCTTTATCGGCCGCACCTGTGGGCAGTGCAGCTGCAAGGGGGGACTCTGCGCTCCCAAAGGTGCCCGCAGGCCACCCAAAGCCAACCACAGCCCTGGATGTTTGCAAACCAGCAGCTTCACCCATGGTCCACCCTTCCCCTGTCCCTAAAATGGGGACGTGCACGTTCTCCAGGCCGGGAGGACCGCAGGTTGGAGGAAAAAGAGCCCCAGGAGGGACCTTGGAAGGAGCCCACCACTCATTTAGTGGCCTGCCCTTGCTGGAGGTGGCTGGGGCTGTCAGGCAGCAAAGAGGGCTGAGAGGAGAGGAGCAGGGAGCTGTAGTGTTAAGCCTTTGTCACCATGCTCTTCCCACACGTGTGGGTAGAATTGGATTGAAAACAGCAAAGCCACCAAAGGAAGGATTTGCTCTCGCCCATCGCTCCTTTCATGTTTGTCTCAAAAGGTCCAGAGTTTCCTCTCTGCCCCGGCTATTAAGGGAAACACAGCAAAACCATCCGATCACCCCAAGCTCTATTAACATCCAAAACTTCCTTAAAGCACAAACCCAAAGAGCGAGTCTTGTCTGACTGCGACAATTTTAGCATCAGAGATCACCTTGGTATTGTAAATAGCCAACATCTGGCATCAGACGCACAGTAAATGAGCTGAAAGCGAGCCCCCTGGGCAGACATTTTATATCTATTAATAAGAGAAGGAAAACAATTATCGGCCTTGCTCCTACCACCAAACGTTAGGAGCCAATTAGGAGCAGAGAGCAGAGAGGCAAGTCCTGCACAGGCAGGGCACAAGGACAAACTCCAAGTTTGGCCTTAGCAAAGCCAAGCCAGCCCCCAGCCCTCTCCTTGAAGGGGAGCCGAAGCAGCTGGATGTCCCTGTCCCTGCCATGTCCCTTCTGTCCCAGCCCAAGCTGTGGTCATGGCGTGGGCGAGGGGCAGCACTTGCTGCCTGTGGGCATCGCCTGCCCGGGCTGGAGCCAGGCAGCATCTCCCAGGGCCGGGCAGACTCCAGATGAGCTGTTAACACAAACACGTTACCAAAACCCCAGCTGAAAAACAGCCTGGGTGCAGTGCTGGGGGAGAGAAAAACAGGAGAAAGCCAAAAAAGCCTTTGGCCTCATCTGTTCCTGCAGCACGGATCCACAGGACTTTGCGCACATGGGACCGCTGAAGGAGCCAGGGCAGCTCACAGCCCAGCCACGAGGAGCCGGGCACACGGGAGAAGGGGGATTTTGGTGACATGAAAGAGATGCAGAGCGATCACATCCCGAGCCCAGCAGCCCCCTGGCACGGCAGCAGACGGACCTGTCCCCTGCCCATATTAAAGCAAGGACAAGGCAGGCAGCAGTGCCATGCCTGGACGCAGCAGAAGCCTGCCGCCTGTTTTGTCCCCGGTCCCACTGTGCCAGAGGCCACACAGCCCCGTGGAGCACACACGTGCTCCCAGCCACGCTGGCTTTGAAGGTGCTTTGCTTCCCAGATTAGCCAACTTTGGACAAACGTCACCCTTCCTACGAAACAGTTCCTTTTGCTCCACAAGTAGAATTCATTTTCCTTCCCCAAATTTTGTTTTGAACTTTATCTGTTCAGTTTTTACTTACATGCCTCATCCTACTGCTTCTGAAATGACCTTCCCAAATCTCCTGAAGGCATTAGGCTCCCTGACCTGGAAAATGAACCGTTTGCAGCCTTGACTGGTTGACACTAACGAAAGGTGCAGGTTCCAGAGCACCTGCACCCTCTCTCCGGTAGAGCCACTGACAGCTGGACAAGATCCACTCCTCTGGAAGTGAACTCCTCTCCCTCATTTTCTTCCCCAAACATGGTACCATTAGGCGCAAGAACTGACAAAAAGTCACAGATGGCACGACACGGTTACAAAGCACTGAATCAGGCACTGCAGCGTTTTGGGGGAGGTTATTTTTCGGCTGAACAAGCAGCAGAGAGTTCTGGGCGCTGGGTGCAGGGCGCGCTGGGGTAAGTGGCCACGGGGAGGTGAAGGAATGGCAGAAATCAGCATTGTGCAATTAATTAAAAAATCCCCAACGACTGAGAACAGACTTGCTATGCCCTAGAAGATCAGAAACAGCCCCGAGTGTATGCACAGGCTGCCTGGAGCTCTCCCCTTTTGGAAATCCCCCATAGGTGCTGGGCAGTTTGCATCTCAGCACCCATCACCAAGTGTGCCTGCCCTACCAGGGCTCTATATGGCCTGGGGACAAGGGAGTGGCTGCAGTGACAAGGGCTCATGCTGATGGAGGAAATGAGCTGAGCAGCTCACGGCAAGGCCCCGCGAGCACCCAGCTGCCTCCCAGAAGGGCTGCAGGAGCCAGCGATGTCCCCGCGCTCGGTGCCAGCGGTGCGGGGGATGCCTCCCTGCAGCAGCATCCCGGGATGAGCACGCACAGAGCTCAGTCTCAGCACTGCTTAGGTTTGTGCTTACACCTCACTGCCTTCAACAAAGCAAAATGGAAAATAAACAAATAAATAAAAATTCGGGGTTGATTCTCTGGTGTTCACAGGGCCTCCAACCACCGCATCTCACAGTGCTTTAAAGACCCAGCACAGTGAGGTCGTCCAGCATCTCTGTATGCACAGGGATGGAGGCTGAGACCAGAACTGCAGCTGAGGTGAAAACATGGAGCTTTCTGCCAACAGGAAGAAGAAGAGAGAGGTGAAACGATTCCCCCCTCACCATCGCTGTCCTCACCGAGCCTGGCCCGGACCCAGGTACCCGATCAGTCTCCCTGCCCCTGCTGCTCATCCCGCTGCCTTCTGTGCCTCTGCCTTCCTCTGCCCGGCCTCTGCTCCTGCCGAGGTGCCGGGGCCAAGCCCCCCTCACCCTTTTCTAGGGACGCCCCTCGGGGCAGAGCCCCGCTCAGCTGCCCCAGCAGGGCTGGCAGCGCAGCAGGCAGGCAGCTCTCGTCCCTTCGCAGCGCTGCGGCGGGGGCACGGGGAAGCTGCTGGGGAGTGACAGACACGAGCATGACTCATTTCCCTTGTTTATTCCCCCTCTTCCCATTCAGCAACCCTCGCACTTCTTTTCTCTTGCAATCTGCATTCAGACTGGGGAGCGGTCTGCCTGCTGGCTCTGCACAGAGGCTCGGCTTTAAGCTCCCTGCAGTGCCCCAAAGGCTGCAAACGGGGACGTGGGGCTCACACCGTGCTCAGCACCGAACAGGCAGGACCCGACCTCTGTGCTGACCAAGGGGCTGACAGAGAGACCCTATCTATGCTGGTCCCTGGAAATATTCCCCATGCCCGCTCCAGCCTCTGTGAAACGGGCCCCGGGCTGTCGCTGACTGTCCTCTGTGCGAAGGGACACTGCAGGCACTGCCTGCCCTGCAGAGGAATGCACTTGCCATAGAGCGAGCAGGCGAGGAAGGGAAGGGGGCAGGGCGGGCAGGAGAGCTGGGCACCACTCACGGTGCAGAGCTGCCCGAGCTCAGCAGGGATACGGGGGGATGGCACCCACCAGAGAACCAGGGACTTTAACTGCAGAGTCTGGGCAGGACAACAAGGGGCGGATTGGCAGCCTGATGCGATGGAGAGGAATATTTAATGTCGGGCTGGACCCGGTGCTGGATGCAGGGAGCGGGCATCTGCGGTGTTCCCTCCGGCACCTGCCACGGGTCGGTCACGCTGGGTTACTCACTGCTTACATCCTCCTGCCCTCTGGGCAGATGTGCTGCAACCCTGCTGAGATGCCAGCAGGCACTGGCAGGGCAGCAGGGCTGGGGCTGAGCCTCCTCCACGTGTCCAGCTTCACGGGAGGGGATGAGCAGAAGGCTGGGAGCGGTCCCAAAGCAGGGGACACATTCCCGGGCTGCTCGTTCCTTCCCTGCTGAAACGCTTTCTGCCCCGTCTAGCTCAGAAAATCCCCAGCCTCACAGTGGGAAAATGAAAGGGAAAAAACAGACACATCTGGCCCCAAACCATCTCTGGGGCTCTCAGCTTAGCAAGCTCCGCTGCGTACAGACTGATCCATCTGCCAGCGCAGCTCCCCATCCTCTCTGCTGGGGCTGGGCTGCCGAGCCCTGAGGCTCATCGGGATGAGATCGTCTGTGCTGCCTGGGCATTTAATCTACTCAGTGACCTTTAACAGCCACGGGCTGTACAGCGATCTGAATTTTCACCGCACAGACTCCAAAGGAAAGCATCCCGATACATGAAGTACCAGTGCACTGCTAGAGGAGGGACAGGGGGTCTCGAGGGACCTGGTGAAGACATTTCGGTCTCTCTCTTTCCTCCCTGACCTACCATTCCTGCCAGTCTGCTCCTGCTTGGAGGCTGCATGGGCGGATTGCGGAGTCCCGTCCCTATATATTTATAAATACAAATACATTTATAAATACATACATTCTGCTCAGGATAAAGTCACAGTTCTGCAGGGGACTGTGCCTCAGCATATTATGGCTTGGTTCCCAACCAGCCTAGTGCTAGGTCTGCATCCAGGGAGAAGGCTGGAGAGAGCAAGGACTGACTTCTGGCTGAGCTCCAGGCCTGGAGAAGTGACCCTGGCCTCCCCTCCTTCCTTCCTCCTGTGGCAAGCGACCCATCCTCAGCTGCTCCCCATGACATGCCTGTGGCACTGTTTTCCTGGGTGGTGATAAATGCTCAGTGTGAGCTGCCCCACCTGTCAGAAGCAGGATGCAGAGCCAGCAGGTGACGGATGAGGACGATTACCCATGTCACAACTGGACATGGGGACACAGCCACCACCAGGCTTGGCTTGGCCCCTTTCCAGCATACCAACAGAAGGTTTTAATACCTATTTCAGAAAGCCATGACTAAAGCTGAACCAGGTATTTCACTCCACACACAAATAAACACATCTACGTGCAAGCGTGAACCAACCAGATATCCTCCTGCAGCAAAGGCACACAGCTGGACCACAGCTAAAAATGCAAAGAATCACGGTGATGGGTGGCAGTTTGGCTCTGAACATAACAGGGGGACTCACCGAAAGCACTACTTTGAGTAGATCACCATATTCCATCCCCATCACTCTAAGAAGGTGCCTGGATCTGGAAAGACCATCAGTCTAACGAGATCAGTCTGTTCAGCTTAATGAATAGGAGGTGAAGAGGTGACTTGAGCACCATCCAAAATATTGAAAGGCAGAAGGGATGCTGGATAAAAGAGCTACTCAGCTGAAGAGACAAAGGTATGCAGAGGCAGCCGAGGGAAGGGAACAGTCAAACTAAGAGCAAGGCGCCGGGGAGAACACCTACCACTGCAGTAATATAGAAATGGTTCTGACAAGTTCACCGCCACTTGAAATTTTACATCTGATTGAGTGTTTGGGTTTTTTCCCTTAGCAAATTGAACAGGAATAAATTAAGGGATGTGCTACCACCTGTATTTTGCTGTGGGTTAGATCAATGATCCAAATGTTCTTTGCTGGCTTTGCAGTCAATGAATCACTAAATTTGGATCCACATCCTCACCAGATGGATCAGAACCAGAAACCAAGGTACCGCTTTCCCTCAGGGTTTAACGGCGCTTCTGTCTGGTTCTAGAGCAGCTCTGGTAGTTTTAGTGGGAGTTTTATACCTGTTTTCCCCCTGCAAGCTCGATTGCAAAGTTCAAATGATTTTCTAAGCACATCAGTTCTCATTAAATCCTTGCAGAGGAAAGTTTGAATGGTCCTAAAAGTCCCAACACCGGCAAACAACTAAAACGAACTTAAACTGGGGTGTTTCCTGAGTTACAATTTTCTTGATGTGGCAGAGGGGGAGCAGAATTTCTTCCTGACTCTTTCACAGCCAGGGCTGGCAACACTGAGACTGTCTTCCTGAAAGCACATTCTGGCAGAGGGATTTTGACAGTGGGCACAGATATCTGATTTCTTCCATCTTTTCAGTAACAGGCTGTGACCGTGCTTCTCTGGCTGTTTGGCATTTGCTGGAAAAGATTACGATGAGAAGGAGAATCAATAAATTCCATCACAGATGACAACTGTGGAGGGAAAACATTGCTGGGGGTTGCTAATCAACATCAGCAGTTGGGAGGGATGGAGCGTCCCAGGGAGGGAGGTCAGAACCCCTCACCCTAAATGCTCCCACACGTCTTGGCAAAGATCCTACCAAGAGCTCCTCCGGTGCAAGTGCCCCCCCTCCATCTGCAGTGGTGCTCCTGCCAGGTTCCCGGTCCCATTTCAGCAGTCTCCTGTCTCCTCGCCTTGAAAGCCTGATTGCAAATCCTAAACAAGTGCTCTATGATGGGCTGGCTCCCTGCCCAGAGACTGCATCAGAAATTCTGCTTGATGTATCAAACCCTGAGCAAGCCGGGGGGAGGGAGGAGAGCCAGGGGACGTAAAGAAGGGGTGCCATAGACAACCCTGACTTCCCTGCTTGCCTCCTTCCAGGACACCAGGGAAGCATTGGGGATGCTCCCTTCCCTTTGACCTGTCCCCAGCCAGAAGGGCTTTACACCACAGCCTGCTGGATCTCAACCCAGGGAAAAAAAACAGTGAGAGGGACCCGGGATGCCAGATGCAGCATCACACTCTTCCTACTGGCTCAAGGGACCACATCTCACATGGTTGGTCTGGGTCTGCCAACCCCACGCAACCCTGCCGGACTCCTTCGTCCATCAGCAATGCAGGCGTTACGGCAGTAGCTGCTCTGATACTAGGAGCTCCTGACTGCAATCTTAAATATCAAGCCAAGGCCACGCTCACAGCAGAGATCCTGCTCTGCAGGGTGACACAAGTCCTGCCGAGGACGCTGACGAGAGAGGCTCCGGGCACCTTGGTCAGTGCTGCCAGGCAGCGTGGTCTGCAGGGGGGACAAAGAATCATAGAATATCCCGAGCTGGAAGGGACCCATGAGGATCATCGAGTCCAACTCCTGGCACCACACAGGTCGACCCAAAAATTCAAAGGAGGCTCTTCGGAGGCTGCCAGACCTACAGAGCTGTCAGGTCACACCGCGAGCTAGCTCTTTGTACAATTTAACCCGTTTCTCTCTTGGCAGGCGTGGACAAGGGAAGGGAGCAAGGAACCAAGACTGTGGAGGCCCCAAGCAGCCCTGAGCAGCACTTTTGAGCCAAGAAGACCCGGAGATGCAGGGCTGAGCTCTCCCAGCCATCACCCGACACTCAAAGTTTCAATGCAACCTGGAGCTGGCTTTGCGTTTGGCCTCCTCAATGGCAGTGGAAGAGCGAGAAGACCTTTATTGGTTTTAAGCCAAAAGCGGCATTAGCTCTTCATAAAGATCTCAAATATTTTGGAGTCAAAGAGGTCGGTTTTCAGGCTCCAGAACTGTCAAAGGCCCTCAGGTCAAGAGACCTCTGGAAACTGTGCCGGTTTTTGCTGGCCGCCTCCTATTTCATCTTCATGCCCTTTTAAACGGAGCTTCTTTTCTCAGTGAGGGTTTGACCCAGAGCACCGGGCAGCCCCTGGAAGAACTGCTGACACCGGCGGGCTCTCCATCATGCCGATGCTATTCCAGCTCCCTCCCCGCCACGGCCTCCCCTCGTTAGATGTCACAGCACGGGGACAGGCTCCTTCAAAGGCAGAGGGGAGAAAAGGCGGACACAACTGTGCTTTTCAAGCCAGTTCAGCGCAATCGCTGCCCTCTCTGAAGGATGAACTTCTGAAAAAAAGCTGGGACCATGCTGCAGAACGTATCGTACAGCAGGCAGTCCCTGAGAACAGGACGTCCCTTCCCTGAGGTGCCTACTGCAGGCTCCCTAAAAAGCAAAGGCCTAAATCTAACGTCAATTCCTCGTACTGACCAAAAGTGGGAGCTCCGCGGGCTGGTTTTTCGGGGAGGGTGAAACGCCAGGGTGATCTCAGCCGGATGAGCTAGCAATTAGTCATAAAAAAAAAAGTGATAACCAGGCCACAGGCCAAAGGCAGAAGAGAGGGAAGAGCAAGTGCCTCACGTGAATGCAGGCAGGGTGGTTTGGGGCCTGCATGTAGGGAAAGTCTCACCCAGAGCTCAGCACGGTCACTGGTGGGATGTAGGGCCATGGGGACGGGTTGGGCCCTGCAAACTCCCCCGGCACACCCCAGTCCCCAGGAGCAAGGAGACCGACCACCCCACAAAAAAAGGGGCTGGCAGGAGAGACAGAGAGATCTGATCCATCGTAACAGCCTCTGGGTCAAGCTAGCGCGTGGAAACGGGGCCAGCAGCAAGAAAGGTCCTCCTGGGACGACGGATGCGAGATCAAGTGGCAGCAGGGAAGGAGACAGGACTCCTTTGAGCGGCTGCGGAGACGTTGGGCCAGGGTCTGCACAAGGAGGTGCAGAGGGGATGGAAATGTGTTTTCCTTGAGAACATCTTCTGTCTCTAATCCACACACTGAGATTAAAATCTTTATGTTTTCCCCAACCTGACAAGCCACCAAGGCAGAAGACCGTAAATCAAGGGCACTGCTGCTGGTATCCACCTGCACATCACAGACGCTTTCTTGGCCTGACTTGGACCAACCCCGCCTCGTAGAGGCCAAGGATCTGCCCCTGCCCTGCGGGGATGGCTGGCTACCGGGATCCATTCCACCCCCTTACAAAACTTTTTGCTACTTCCATCTCCCACCATACCCAGCACCGTCCCAAAGCTGCCAAGGTGGCTGATAAGTGCAGCATTCGCCCAAAAGGTCACTGCCTGCTGCCTGACGCCGCCGGCGGTGGGAGCAGTCAGAGGTGGAGTCCCGATGCCGCTGTCCCTTGTGACTAGGGCTGGGCTTTCCCGGCGGGGAAGGAAGGAGCTTTGCCACTCACCTAGCAGCAGGTTCATGAGGACCTCCTGGCCTGCCAGCGTGCTGCTCTTCACCAGGCAGATGAGCGTGCCCGCGATCCAGGGGATCCCGTGCCCCGTTATCCCCAGAAGGTTGATCATGGAGCGGGCGCCTCCCCAGGACGACGCTCTGTTGGCACACACTCCCAGCCGCTTGGACATGCAGATGTCGATGGCCAGCAGGGAGTTGAAGGCGATTCCCTTGAAGGAGGGGTTGAGCTGCATGCAGTCCTCTTCGGGCAGCTGCTGCGACTGCCTCCGCTCCTTGGGGCTGCTGTTCTGGGTGCCGGCTGCTCCCGCCTGGCCGCTCTGCTTCCTCCCCTGGCTCCTGCTCTCCTGGGTCCCTTTCAGGGGCTGGTTCAGGGAGAGGAACTCAGCCCTGTTGAGGACATTGTTCCTGTCTCGTGCCCTGGACCGCGGCTGGGATGCTGGCATTGCAGTCTCTCGCTAACGGAACCTGCTTTGCAAACACCGGGAAGGAGAGAAATCCCTCTTCTCCTTGCGGAAAGCTTCCCCCACTCCCACCCTCACGAGCTGGGGATTTGGGAAGCTACAAAGGTTCCCCTCTGTTGCAGTTGCCCCCAGCACAGACTGCAGCTGTTAAATATAGAGTAAGGAATGCACATGGCTGTTTACTTCATGGGCCTAGCAAGCTTGGAAGGAAAGTTAATGCCAGGCTTGGCAGCCACTCCAGTGCCAGGGAAAAAGGTTAAACAGCCAATAGATTGGAAGAAGAGGAGGGAAATGCTTTGTGCCAAAGGTTGGTTGCTTCTGGTCTGGTCTATTTAAATCTTCCAATTGCTTATTCCCCTGGGCTGCAAAGGAAACTGGGAAATGTAGTTTGTTTTTTTTTTTTGGCACAGTAATTCATATTTGAGTATCAGAGCATCAGCGCTGGAAGAGATCACAGTGCTCTAGTGGCTGCCAGGGTGGGCAATGCAGCCTGGCTTCCCAGCCTCTGTGCTGCGCATCACTTGGGGGCTTCTCTGCAAGGGGCCCGACCCAGCTATCTCCTGGTTTTGTCCGTCCTGCGGTGTCTCACCCCTGCTAGGGCACCCTAAGTAGTATTTCTTTCTCCCTGGCATGAACACCTCCCGAGCACCACCAGCCCCATCCTCTCCCCCCGCTCAGCACACATCCCCGCAGCTCCTCCATCACCAACCCTGCCTGCAGCCTGAGGAGAAGCAGCACCTGCCTCTTGATTAAAAGAGATGCGGCGCCGCTAATGAATTCCCATCCCCCTGCCCCCGGCGCTGAGCGTGCCCTAAATACCACACACGTTTCTGCCGTGTCATCCAGCATCGCAGCTCCGGCGCTGAAAGCAGGTGACAGGCGCTGCCACGTCCCCGAGCTGTGGCTGCAACCAGCAGCGGCCCCGTCGGAGCTGGCACCAGGGTTCGATGATGAGGAAGGGTCCCCACGGCACAGGCTGGGTGCTGCGGGCTTGTGCCGGGCCCTGGGGAGTTCTGCAGGGGGGAAAGGAAAAGATGAATATTGCACCAAGCAGCGGCACAGGCACGTCTCTTGGTTCCAGTGCTATTTACCTATGTAAAATTATAAAGGTCAATATTAGAAGAGGTAACACTGGGAAACATCCATGTATCTTTGAGAGCCTTATCTGAAACCTACAGGAGCGCTTAAGTGCTAAATGGAAGGTGGTCCTGGCTTTCTAAGATAATAAAAACTTTGCACTTTCTTTGCACTTATTATCCATAGCTCCCAAAATACTTCAGCCGAGCTAGACCTCCAGCCCATGCCCATCTGACAGACACAGGCCCAAAGAGGCTGCTGCAATATTTGGCCAAGTAAATCAGTGCTGGAAGTGCTGAGGAGCCTTTGCTCACCCTTGTGTTTTGCTTATGAATCAAAGGAAAATAATACGCATCAACTTATTTCTGAACCACATCCTCCAGGAACTCCTGAGCCTGCGACGGTGACCATAGCCGTGGGAAGAGCTCTTCCCCTCCTTACCCAGCCCAGCACCACCAGCTCCTTTCAGCTCAGGCAGCAAATTACTGCTCGGGGCTGAGGCCTCCCAGGAGCACACATTGATGCTACCCCAGCACCTACCAGCTCTTACTTGCTCGCCTCCTGCACAGCTGCATTCTTACGCTATCAGGCAGGTCAGTGCCCCGTCCCTGTGTGCCCGTCCCCTGCTGCTATCCTGCTGCAAGGCTCTGAGGAACGTGGAAAATCTCAGCCCGCTTGACACCACCCAGTGTGATATCGGGAATATCGGGAGTTGCTGTGGTGCTTTGCCATAGCCGTCACCTCCCTGCTGGATGGCCTCTCCACTTCTGCAGCTCGCAGCGGCACGGGGCTCCTTGCAAGCAAGAGTCTCCGAGCAGAGGGTTAAGACGGTGGTGGCCAGGAGCCTGCAGAAATAGAAAGGCTCCTTGCCTCTCGTCCCCTCCCTGCGCCGGGGATGCTGAGGTATTACTGAGCACGTTCCTCAGGAGCTGTCACTGGGAAAAAAAACCTTGAAAGCACCAGGAGCTCATTTCATCCAGTGCCTGCCTGTTCCTCTGACCCCTGGTGCAGGCACAGGGGGCTGCTCTGCCTTGCACACACTGGGGGCCAGCCCCAGCCACCAGCGGGGAAGGAAACAAGGAGGAAGCACGGCATGGGGTGGACACGCTGCTAACATGCCTCTGTTGAGAGGAATGGGAGAGGAAACAACTTGGTGTCCCATTTACGGTGGTTATTTTCCTTTACCATGGCTGAGATGAGGAAGGGGAGACCCTGCCTTTCGGCAAACCTGCAGGGTTTGTAGGGCACGGGGTGGGCCACGCTGCCGGGGGAGCAACAGCAGGAGCAGGCCCAGCGGAAGGAAATGCAGCTCCCAGCATCGCCAGATGCTCCTAATTGTTACTCATCACAGCTTGGCCTCAAAAGCCAATCTCCAGCAATTTCATCAGAGAGCACCAGGCTCACGGGCACAGGAGCTGCTCTGTGCACAGCTTAGTGCAGCCACTCTTGGGTGAAGTGCACTAATTCTTTAATCACACAACAGTGTGATGGAGACGGGCATGGCCAAAAAGCAAGGAAAGCTCCAGCCGAAGATGAAAAGCTGATTTAATTAGACTGAGATAATGCAATTTCCTAGTTGACCAGAACACCAGAGATTGCCAAGTTGAAGCAAGACCTGGCTGGAGCGGCGGTGAAGCTGGAGTCTCAGAACATGCAGCTTCACCCGATGCATAATGCTCCGGGAAACTGTGACAAGCTTGTTTGAAAAGTGTGAAAGAGTCTTGGAGATGTCAAAGTATTTCAGCACCTTCTGGAGGTTGCTGAAGAAACTGGATTTTTCATTTGGAGATGCTCATTTCATTCTTTCTTGTACTTCAAGTTGTTTGTTTGCAACTTGAGTGCATTCTTAGTTTCTCTCTCTGTTGTGGGGCTAGGAACAAGGACGGTGCCCTTCTCAGAGATCCTGTGATGTTTAACACAGATAAATATTTAGCCAATGCTTTGAGAAACACACAGAAGGAAACCATAATGTTACCCTATGGCTCTTCCACCCCCTGCCACACGATTTGCTCAGAGGGCTCCGTGCACGCCTTGGCAGTGCCTCAGCCTGGGAAGGGCAGGAGCCAGCAGGCAGGAGGTGAGGACCCCGCAGCCGGTGCCCTGCGTGGGCAAGGCCAAGTGCTGGGGGCAGGACCCCCCCAGGACCTCAGAGCCAGCAGGAGCAGCCTCCCCTCGTCCTGGGGCATTCGCCTGTCAGGATCACCCAGTAGCTCCAGTCCTTCCTACCTGCTGCAGGGCAGACAACACACGCACAGACGCTGGAAAACGCCATGCAGTGTGTGAGCTAACCCTGCTTGCTGTGAGTGTGAGGCAGGAAGAAATAAAGGACACTTTGCTCTGTGCAAAGCCATCCTTCCTCCTCATTCCCCCAGGTTTCCCAGTCAGAAAAGAGCCAAAGTGCATGCAGGTGGAGCTGTGAGGATGCTCAGCACCCTGCAGCTATCGCTGAGTGCCCCAGCACCCACACCTCACCCAGGGCTGAGCTCTCTGCAAGCCACGGCCTCAGCTGGGTGATGGTCAGCAGGAAAGGCCAGCCACAGTGCTCCTCAAAACATCCGTGCCAGAGGTTTACAACTTCCCCACAGGCCACTGCTGCCTCAGACACCTCTCAGCACCCGCTCCTCTGTCCCTTTGCTGCTACCGAGAGTTTTTCTGGTTGCTGGAATCGCAACTCATCCGGCCCAGGGCTGCAGGTTTTGCAAATAAGGAGACTGCCCCTGCACTGAACCTATCAGCCAAGCTCCAGCCGGGGGAGAAAAACCTCCAACTGCAGAACCAAGAGAAAATACATGGCATTTAAGTGAGAGGGAAGGAGAGGGAAAAAGAGAGAAGGAGGAAAAGAAAAAGAGGAACGAAGGAGGGGAGGAGAGAAAGAAAGAGAGAAGGAGAGAAAGAAGAGAGGAGAGAGAAGGAAAGAGAGAAGGAGAGAAAGAAGGGGAGAAGGAGAGAAGAAGAGAGAGAAGGAAAGAAAGAAGGGGAGAAGGAGAGAGAGGAGAGAAAGAAGGGGAGAAAGAAGGGGAGACGGAGAGCAGGAGGGAGCCCTTATCTCCAAAGAAACTACATTACCCACAAGCCGCGGAGGCGTGGGAGGAAATGCTGCTCTGCAAAGGAGGGCTAGCTCCAACAGCTGCAGTTTAAAAGAGAAACCCAGGGGGAGGGATGGGAGGGAGGGAGCGGCGGAGGGCGGCCGGCAGGGGCAGGGGGGTCCGGCCGCTGTCCTGCTGCTCGCCGGGGCGGCGGCGGCGCCGCGGGGCGCGGATGCCCGGGGGGGGCGGCGGCGGGGCCAGCGGGGGCCAGGCGGGGCAGGGGGCGACTTGCGGCAAAGTTTGACCCGGCCGCGATGCCTCCGGTGCTGCCGGTGCAGGGGGAGCATCCCCCCCCCCGCTCCCCCCTGCTCCGCCGCAACCCGGCGCCGTCCCCGGCTGCATGAGCGCGGTGCGAGAGAGGAAGCTTGCGGCAGCCAAGAGGCGGAGGCACCGATCCTGCTCCTCTCACCCCCCCCGGGTACACAGCGGAGAAGGCGAAGGAGAAGAGAAAAAAAAAAAAAAATCCATCGCCGAGGAGCCTCCCCCCCCCCCTTACCCCTCCCCAGCCACCCGCCCCTCTCCCGGCGCTCCTCGCCCCCGCAGCGGTGAGCCCGGCGGGGCTCGGCGGGATGCTGGGGGGGCGCCCCCGGCCCGCAGCACCCCCCCGTGTGCGGGGCAGCCCCGGCGGCAGCCCCTGAGCCCCGCAGGCTGAGCCCGCAGCAGCAGCAGGAGGAGGAGGAGGAGGAGGAAGGTCGGACACCCCTGCGGACGCCGCTCGCCCGGGAGGAGGAGGAGGAGGAGGAGGAGGAGGAAGGCCGGACCCCCCCCCGGGATGTCACGGGAGGCGATTGTGCAGCGCTGAGCGGCCCCAGGGCGGGGGCAGCGGGGGGGGCTCGCCGCCGCCTCCTGCCCCGCCGCACAACCCCGCCGAGCGCCGCCGGGATTTATGGTGCCGGCTATTTCTAAGGGGGAAGGAATTAACCAAAAAAAAAAAAAAAAAAAAAAAAAAAAAAGGAGAGGAAAAAAAGCCGACCCGAAGCCCTGACAGCGCTGGCGGAGGAGCCTCCAAAATCGGAGATCGGGCTACTTTCTTTTTTTTTTTTTTTTTTTTGCATTTTCCACCCGTCGCTTTTTTTTTTTTTTTCTGTTATTATTGTAATTTTGTGCGAAAGGAAGTTGTGAACAACTGCAAGTCAGGAAGTGGAAATCCACACCGGTTGTGACAAGCTGGGGCTAAAAACTATTTCATTATTTATATAGATGTGTCTATCAACATTCTGCTTTTCATCCAAAGAATAAAGGGAAATACCGGCCAGTCCTATGTCTGACGGGGAATGACAGACCGCATCTGAGAAAAGGAAGGACTAAATATACCATCTAAGAACAACACCGTTATTTATTGAACTCGAGAGACTTTTCTTTTTTCTTTTTTAACCCAAAGACTGTTTGAGTGAAAGATTTAAAGGGTCATTAAAAGGGAGAAAAAAATATTAAAGGCCCTTTTGCTTCTGAAGTGCAGCTAACCTCAAAATAGGAGCCGTGCTTGTAAGACAGATACTCAGATTAAGGCTTTACATGATGAATTGTCTATCCTATGGATATCGGTTCTGAGATTACAAACCAAGAAGATCTGTAATTGATCTAGCACCAGATAATTTCAATGCCTAATATTCCCCAGGATTGCTGGAGTACCCTAGGAGCTGCGTTGGACTGTATTCAGGGTATGCCATGGGCTGTATTCAGAGTATTAGCTGCAAATCCAAAGTTTTCCGGGAAAGTATTTCAGTGATTGAAGTCAAAGCCTCCATCGATCCCATTCCCACCAGCATCGACGAGTCCTCCAGCGTGGTCCTGCGCTACCGGACCCCTCACTTCCGAGCCTCTGCGCAAGTGTTGGTGCCCCCCATCCCCAAGAAGGAGACCTGGATCGTGGGCTGGATCCAGGCGTGCAGCCACATGGAATTTTACAATCACTATGGGGAACAGGGCATGTAAGTATTTCCAGAGCGCGTGCGGGGGCATTTGCCTAGCGGGAAGGAAGAGCAGGAGAGCCACGGCCTGGCTGGGGAGCGCTGGATTAAGCCAAAGTCAATAACCCAGTTGGTTTGATATTAAAAGCCAGCTCTTCTGAAACTTAACAGGACTTTCTCCTATGCTAAAAAAAAATAAATTAGGAGAGCTTGTGCCTGCACCTTTTAAAGCAGTGGGTGTCCTTCTCTTTTAATGGCAATGTAGTCAAATGCTAACCCCAAAACGTGCTCTGTTGGCGACCCAGAGCAGTACCATATTTCCCAAAAGCTTTTGAGCAGCACCGGGGGGCTGCAATCCCAGGTCTCCCTCAATCCTGCGAAGGGCACCCCTGCTCTAAAACACCCTTGGCACGAGGGGGGCCCCTGAGCGCCGGCTCCTCTCCTCTGCATCCCTCCCCGGCTAAAACTGCGCATTGACAAGCCCCGGGGAAGCCCGGAGGCTGACACTTGTGGCACGCCGTGCTGCTGCTGCAGTGTGCCATCAGCGGCCAGCGCCACAGCCCCCAGCTCTGGCAGCGCAGGTTGACAGCGCAGGAGGAATCCTGCTCGCTTTGCTCCCAGCAGCAGGCAGCCCGCAGGGAGAGAGCAAGAAGGATTTAACCCCCTGCTGATTTAACCCTTTGCATCACCTTGGAGTAGCGTAAAAATTTTAAAATAGCTTCATTTTGGATAATGTAAGAGCGGGAATGTACACGTATATGTAAGGTAGGAGGAATCTAGGGGCCGTTTGCACTCCAAAAGCCCCGTGTTGCTGGTCAGACAGTCATAGTGAGGCAAGAATGAGTCAAAATGTCACCTCCCTGCTGCGAGGAGTCCTCTGCCCCCGGTACTGCACCCCCGCCGGTTTGCTCACCAACCGTCCTTGCAGGCTTTGGCCCACGGTTACACCAGCAGCAGCCGCTCACTGAATGCCTGCACAGAGCAGCGATTCTGCAGCTCACGGTGCCAGGCAGGCTGCGGGTGCAGCAGGGACCTGCCCGGCTCCACAGCCCCGTGCCCGCAGCGGGGTCGCTGGCTGCAGGCCTTGGTGCTGCCCAGCCTCCGGGAGCACGGAGGAAGGGTGCAGAGGCCGGGTTTAAGCAGCCCTCCCGGCTGCTAATCCCGAGGGCTCTGCGGGAGGGGGATGCTGGCTCGGCTGCTCACTAGTCGTTCACATAAAAAATAGGTGAATGGGGAGGGCTGAGAGAGGGTGGGAATGCAGAGGAGGGCTAGAGAGCAGGGCAAACTCGGACATGGTGCAGTGCCTTCCTGGAGGCCTGAGGATCTGCTCTGCGTGCGCATCCCAGCCCTCGCCTGCCTTCTGCCTGCAAGCCCAGATGCAGGCACAGGTTCAGCAGCTCAGACACGGAGCAGATGCGTGTTGGAAGATGCAGGCCGTGGGGAAGGGCACGCCAAGGAGCAGCCGTAAGCGACAGATTGTTCCCACCCCATCCCCATGTTCTCTCCCTGCTCAAGCAGAAAGTGCCTCGAGACGCAGACTCCAGCACCTGGTGAAAGCAGGAGCAGTAAGGGAGCAGAGGAGCTTACCTTGATGCTAGAAGTACTTACAACAGGCCTGAGATCTGTAGGCTTTTTGGCTCCAAAACCATCTTCAGCAAGGACAATTTGTTGCTCAGATGTTCCCAATTCCAGGCCTTCGGGATTTGCATGTGTAATTCTCAGGCTCATTTAGAAATCCTGCCTTCAGCAAGCAGCTGCAAGGAAAACAGAAAAGTCCGGTATGTATAAATACAGCTCGCATCCACTGGAATAAGGAGGGCAGGGCAGAGAGCTGTTTAGACAGTGCTGCTGTGGATTGCAACCCCAGACATGTTGCTTTACTTCTCTGCACCCAAGTTTCCCTATTTTTAAGGGAGGATTTGGTACAGTCTTCCCTTGCTGGAATGCTTTGAGAGCTATAGACAAAAGTTTCAGCTAAAAGCTGTAAACAGGTAGTCAGAATTAAACACTGCGGATGTGTAGGAGAGCCATTATCCAGAAAGTCATGGAAGCAGAAAGATTCCTCCCTGGGAGGTTCAGGCACATTTCGCTGATACAGAAGAGCTGCCCAGCCACAATTCAGGATTGGTCTGCTCCTCCACCCTGCTTCTTTACATGTGTCACCATCGGAAAGCTATAAATAAAGGTGATTGGGAAGAAAGGCCTCTTTCAATGCCATCGAAACATACTCTTGGGAGACCTCTATAGAGCCAGGGACAGGACACAAACCTGTCTGAAAGAGTGGGCCTTCAGCTGATGCAAGTCCACATAATTCCACTGACCTCCATGGAGCTGCATCGATTTATGCCAACAGACTGCTTGTCCCAACTCACCATGATGAAGAGACACCACTGGAACAACCTTTATTATTTTTTTTTTATGATTTTTTAAATCACTGTGGTGAGGGGTAAACAGAAAACTCCAAATAAATGCCATCAGTTGGTCAACCTGGGCACCGATACTTAGAGCAGGGTTTGGATTCGTTTTTCACTCCTGCCCGCTGCAGTTGGTGGCTGTGCACAAGCTGCCCTCACGCTGAGGACAGAGACAGCTGAGAAATACTGGAGCAGATGGAGCTGTGCATAAGACTCATATACGGATGTTAGATACAGAGGGGATAATTTCGACACGCGTTTAAAGCAGCACTGACAATTTTTTGGCTAAATGCAGCGTTTTTAAATGGAAGGAGAGGAAAATAACTAAAGCTCAGCTCACACAAAAATGCTGGGGTTATTTTGCTTGTAAGTCAGCATAAGCTGGCAGGAACACGAGCACCCTTGGCAGGAGGAAGTGGAAGCGCTCTCTGACCTCTCTCAATGCAGAACTGGGGAAAACCCCCAAGTCCCAGTGCTGCCGTTACTGCTCACCCCGAGCAGGGTTTTACCCTGAGCAGCAGCTCCCTCCCCCAGGGACACGCAACGTGGAGCATCAGGATCAGGCCGCAGAGGTCCAGCCCGCACAGGACCAGCAGGACCCGGCTCCGGGCAGCATCTCCTGGGCACTCGTGGACGTGGTGGGACCCGCGTCAGCGTTGGGGACGGCATCACTCAGTCGTGCTTCTTCATCTCCATGGAGACGTGCGAGGAGCAGCACAGATGGTGATATGCAAAACAGAGCGAGAAATAAATCAGTTTGAATGCGATCAGCTGAGAATCTTGGGAAGTTTCAGGTAGATTTGCTCCCCCGGCAGACTCACCAGGACAGCTCGGCAGCACCGCATCGTCGCTGCACCTTGACCGGCATCTCTCTCCTGCGAGATTAAATCTTCCGTGCCCTGCAGCAGAGAGACAATGAACTCGAGAAAGCGACTTGTCAAGAAAATAGACCCCCCGTCCTCGGAAGGGAAAACAGCCAAAATCGGATTCACAAAAAAAATAATTTAAAAATTGGTTGCATTGCCCAGCTGAGGACAATTCATTGTAGCTGCCCCTCCAGGGGGGCTGAGGGAAAGGCTTTGCTGCCCTTATGTGGCCTGTGGCTCTAACCCCATCTAAAGAGGTTGTCCAGCCCTGACATGAGCCCGCTCAGCTAAACCAGCAGCAATCCCTCCCGGTCGCTTAGTGTCGGGTCTCTGGAGTTTTACTACCTGCATCCTGGTTCGGGAGGCACATGGCTGGAGGACAGGCTGATGAGACTGCGACCACATCTAAAATTTCTTTCCTGTTCTCCACTGTAGCCCTGGCTGGAATTGCTTGACGTGCCAGAGTAGGTGAGAGAGACACTGTAAAGGACAAGTTCAAATTAAGCAGCTCTGAATATCAGGTTTTCCTCCTTTCAGCCAGTCACCAGCCCCAGTGCAGGAAGGCAGGGGTCAGGGGAGCGATGGCTCTGTCTGTGCCGAGCAAGGGCTGCATCCAAGGAGGGCTTTTTAAGTCAGGGAGCTGTTGGAGAGGAAGGGCATGGGAAAGCACGAGGTTCTACAAGTCCATCTGCCCCGTGACTGATCAGGAGCTGGCTTTGAGGAGCAGGGGCTGAGGCTGCACGAGTGCCTGATGCCTGCCTGGAAGGGTTAGCTCGCTGCACCCACATCACGCTGCTGGACGCATGGAGCCAGAGGCTGCTGTGACTGGGGCTGCTGTCACTGCACAGGACACTGCCCCCCCAGCATGTGCTAGGGGCTTGGTTTCTCGTAGCAGAATAGGAAGAAATGGAATAGAATGAGAAGCAGGGGGGTAAAGCTGCCTAAAGCAGCATGGCTATCAGCAGCAGGGCTGCTGTTGGGCCATGAGAAGTAGCTCAAAGGTCCTCCTCCTGGTAGCAAGAGGACATTTGTCAGGGGGGAGATGCTGTGGTTTCTGGTGATGCTCATGCTGACTGAAGGTTTCAGAGCGGCAGGAACAAGCTTGTCACTATCAGAAGCTGGAATCTAACGCTTTTGGAGCTGCTCAGCCCTAGTGAGCCGATGAAACCAGATAGGTGGGTGCCTTTTCATGCCTGCTCCCTGCTATTGTCAGCAAAGTGTTTACTGGGCACTTTCTGGCCTTTCCTTGGCTCGACACCATCACAGAAAGATGCTGATGCAGCCAGAGATCCTTCCATAGCATTCTGCCCAAAGCCAGCCAGAGGCCGGCCACTGGCACATTACTTAACGCAGACGAACCCTGCAAGGGAAGGCTACTGCCGCGGCTGGCAGGCAAGGGGCAGCCACCAGCAACCCTCGTGCAGCCTCTCCTTTTGGTCCAGTCATGGGATCATCACAAGGCCTCACTTCTTTCTTTTCTTGTTACTAAGCACTGCACATAAGTGCAATGGCTTTGAAACCTCAGGGTTAACCGCAGTCGCTCAAATTAGGCCCAGAGCACTCCTCAAAGAAAGGCAGGCCGGCTTCCTCCTCCCGGTCCCTGCCCACGGTCCCTGCCCACACCGTGTCTGAAGCAGAGCATGCTCTGAGGCCACGCTGAGCACAGCCTCTGGTGCTGGTGGCGAGGTTTCGTTTGAGGCTGGACTGTGTAGGTTCTGCAAGCAACCTCCTGCCCCTGCCCGCTGAGGCCAGCCTGGCCCTGCTCCCCCTCCTTGTTCCTGCTTGAACCCTGAGCAGGGCCTGCAGCCTGGATGTGCCCATGGGGGCTGAAGATGGAGCCAGGAAGCTCCCAGAGGATCCCCAGCTTTTAAAGCAGCCTCGAGCGGTTGTCCTGCCCTTCCTTCGCCTGCCAGCCCCAGACCGGGGCCAGCTGGGATCAGCCCCTCACAGCCCGTTTGGCACTGCCACATCCACGCAGCCTCCATCTCCGCACCTTCACACCGCATCTGTCACTTACGTGAGCCTCCAGGAAATTGTCACATCTCATCCCTGGGCTGCAGTCAAGCTGAGAACCAGGCCTGTGGAAAGTAACCCTAAAAGGTCTGCTGAAAGCAGAGAAAGCCGCTGAAGCGTTTCAGGGGTGAGGGACCAGCTCGGTGGCCGATGCCCTCCGGTTCATCTTTCCCAGGACAGCCGAGTCCATCCAGAGCCCCACCAGCTCTTCCCTCTGCAGAGGGGTGCAGCGAGCCCGGACAGCTCTGGTTTGGAGGGGAGCCTGTGAGCATCCCCCGGCTGGAGCAGGGCTCCTGGCAGGGCAGCTCGGGGATCTCCTTCTGGCTGCTTTGAGTACGCATTTTCTTCCAGGGAAAGGACTCCCTCTGCCTGCTGGCTGCAGGCTCGGGCGCAGAAGGCTGCAGCAGCCCGGTGCCGTAGTGGGCAGCTCTGATCCCACAGCTCCGATCCTGCAGCCTCACATCCCGCAGCTGTGCGTCCTTCATCCTCACATCCCAGCCCTGCTCGCAGCCCTCAGCACAGTGCCCACTGCAGACTCAGCCCAACGCTCGCCCTGGCATCCACAGGAGACTTTTGCAGGGACCCACGCTCCTATGAAAAAATCAATGAAATAAATCCTGCAAGGTGCCTTCCAGCTACAGCCAGATGCTTAGAGCTGACTAGCAAACGAGCCAGTGATTACAAACACACAGGCACTTCACGGTCATCAACTAATTAACAATCAGCCTCCGAGATGGCCACATTAGTGTCAGCTGGTGGAGAGGAGCAGCTCATCCCACGCCACCCTACACAGACCAGGGGAGCAATACACTTTCCCTGTCCCTCACCCAGCTCCAACCAAGGCTATTTTAAGCCACAACACTGTGCTCTGGGTGAAGGCCATGACAGGCACCCTGGTGGGCTCCGACACAGCCCCTCCATCTCCCTCCCAAAACCCAGCATCTCAGCACCAAGCCTGGAGCCTGAGCACCACAGGAGGGCAAGGGAAGATGCCAGCAGGGAAGCCGTTGTGCCATGTCCCCTTTCCCAGCCCTGCAGCAGCCCCCAGCAGCAGGACTGCTGGGATCTGTGGGGCCTGGCAGGAGCAGGAGGTGGCCCAGGTGAATTTGAGCCTCTGGACCAGCCTGGGTCTTAAAAAAAAAGGTCCTCAAATTACTGGCACGTTCCAAGCATGTGGGTCATGGTCGTGCCGTTTTGGTGCCATTAGAATTATAGAATCATAGAATATCCCAAGTTGGAAGGGACCCACAAGGATCATCGAGTCCAACTCCTGGCACCACACAGGTCTACCCCAAAATTCAGACCATTAGGCTGTGAATATCTACCCCTTTTTCTATCTCAGACATTTACTTCTCCTTGGCCATTTAAACATTAGATTGGAAGTCAATAAAAAATCCCAGTTCTGTAGCAGCTCTGTGAGGTGACAGAGGACTGTTCTCACTTTACTTTCTTGCTAGAAAGTCTGACCTTTCTGCCAGCCTTGCAAGCACAGAGCAGGGCGACCAGTGAGGGGCTGGGGCAGCCTTACAGCCAGCTGCCCTCCGTTTCTCTGATTACCGTAACTTCATCCCAGCCCTGGTGCGCAGCCTTTGAACCGGGCTCCTGCCAGGGCTGCAGAGGGATGGGTTACACTGCCAGCGCCACGCGGACAGCGGGAAGGGCCAGCGGCTCACCCAGAAAGATAAGAAGCGTTTTACCAGCCGGGGCTCAAGGAAAGTCAGAGCTGAAAGGGGAAACGGGAGCCCTTGGGGCAGGAGGTAGCAATGAACAGGGAAGCTTTACAGTCACGCTGAGTCCTCGAGAGTGCTTTTAGCCCAGAGCTTAGCCCGGCTCTCCTGTCCCTTAGCCCAGAGCCTGCCAGCTCTGCCCCCAGACAAGGAGCCGCAGGGGGATCCCTGCAGCACTGGGCTTTTTGGGGGCCAGGGCTCCCCAAAAACCTCCCCCTACAGCCTCCTTCAGACACTGGCATGTCCCCAACTGTTGCCCGACCCTGCAAGGAGCGCGCGGTCCCGCAGGGTCAGACTTTCACCATCAGTCCTGGAAATCTGCAACCACCCTTTTAATGGCAGGGAATTGCTCTGCCTGCAGGGAGGGCAGTAAAAGCTGAAGGGGGAGTGCATTCACAACTACTTCCTCTCCTTCCTTAAGTCCTGCGTGTTTCTAAATCAATTAATTAATGCATTATCCATAACTTGTTGTTGACGATGGCAGGTCAAGTTGGGAGCTTCCAGACCTACTGGACGGTAAAATCCAGGCCATCAGCGACTCAGACGGAGTGAACTATCCCTGGTATGGGAACACGACGGAAACCTGCACCATCGTGGGGCCCACGAAGAAGGAGTCCAAGTTCAACATCAGCATGAATGACAACTTCTACCCGAGCGTGACGTGGGCCGTGCCCGTCAGCGAGAGCAACGTGGCCAAGCTCACGAGCATTCACCGGGATCAAAGCTTCACCACCTGGCTGGTTGCCACCAACACAGCCACCAACGAGATGGTGACCTTGCAGACTATCAAATGGCGCATGAGGCTGGGCATAGAGGTAAACCCCAGCAGACCCCTGGGGCAGCGTGCCAAGCTGCAGGAGCCCTCTGCTCAAGAGCAGCCCCAGGTCCTTAGCAAGAATGAGCCAATACCACCCAGTGCCCTTGTCAAACCCAATGCCAATGATGCTCAGGTACTCATGTGGAGGCCAAAGGATGGACCACCGCTTGTGGTGATACCTCCAAAACACCGATAATAAGAACCTGGCGTCCCGGCACCAGAAGGGAGAAAAAACAAACAACAAACACAAAAACAAAGCAAAACAATCACTTAGGTATTAGAATAATAACACGTGTAATCTGAGCAAAATCAAAATGCACTTTTTAGTCATTCAACAAATGCAACCATTCTACCTTCTCCCATTGGGACGGATTTCACTGTGCTAAAGCTAAAGAGGAGACCTTTGACTGGGGTCTGTCTCATCACTGGATTCCTAAGGGAAGAAACTAACACTGATGTCTATCCGTAGAGCTTTCTTTTTTCTTCCCTACTTTAGTTACTGTTTGAACTTCAGTCTCATTAGCTTGTCCAGACTGCCCAGAACAATAAGAACATTTTATTTGGGATTTTAAGAGTCTTTTTTTTTTTTTTTTCTCTTTTTGGTTGAGAATGAAACAAGTTCCTGGAGCAAAAAGTTGACTATTTAAGATAGGGATTTATTTTTTTTTAAGCTGTAAGGTTCTGAGTTGCAAATCCAAGTCATGCGGCCTTATGTAGACTTTGCTTTGCATTGCCAAACTTTTGCCTTAAAGCTATGTTTGAAAAAACAAACAAAAAAATATCACCAGGCAGAATGTCCTTTCTACAGAATTTTTGGGGAAAAAGTTTTGGAGCAAGGAATAGATTGTCAGCGTGTCACAGGCTGATGAAAAGGGCACAAAGCGTGATCAAAAGAGAAATAAATCTTCCTGGTTTTAAAACATGGAACGAGGAAGCATGGAAGTAATCCCAGTTTCAAAGCAATGCAAATAAACCTGCTGTAGAACGGCTTTTGAGTGGGAGCTGCTAGGCCATCTCCTGCTTCGCGGAAGGGATAGGGAGCAAGCTTGCACCGCTTGCGCTTTCTGTTCTCAGTCTCCCATTGGCATTACAACATGGGATAATCTCACAGGCAAGGCCCACAGCTGGAATCATGGCCACAAGGGGAGAGGGGGATGCTCAGCCCGGCTAGCCCAGGAGCCCGCTGCTGCCTGGCTCAGCGCAGACGGTGGTCGGGTGAGGTGCTGCGGCCCTGTATTTCCACGAAATCCAAACAATAGTGCTGTAAGAAAAGCAGGATGTAAAAGGGATCCTTCTGGAGCCATTGGGGAGATGCATGGGCGTAAGTGAGGGCAGATCTTATTGACCAGGTCTACCCAGCAATAGCCAGAATTCAGGAACAGCCACGTCTGAAACCAACAGGCACCTATTCCTAGCAAACACTATAAACAAACCTATGAAAAACTCTTCTTCCTACCAGTACAAACCATGCTGGGGTTAGTAGATCATTCTCTTCCAAACGACCTCATGATCTACATGACTTTTAGGAATGGGGCACAGGCAGGACCGCCGGTGGGACCGTTCCCACTGGTTGTGGCGCAGGAGTCTGTAGTGAAGGAGAAGGCCTGAGGTGGTGCAGGCAGGGAAAGAGCAGAGCGTGGGGTGTAGATCCTCCAGGAAATAAGGTGCATTTGGAGCAGGAGTCAGGACCGGTAGGTTTTAACAAGGACCATGTCCTTGTTAAACCAGAGATAACCAGAGGCACTTCTCCCAAGCAAGGAGGGGAGGGGAGGTAGCTGGCAGGGGACGGGCACAGCACACAGGCAGAGGAATTCCACTTCCCCTTCCCTCTGCAGCTCTTTCCACTAAGATAACGTTTCTTCCTCCTAGTCACAAAAGGCCTCAGGAGCTAGGACTGAGGAGAGCTCAGCGCACCAGATCGGAGCCTGGCCCAGCCTAGCCGGTCCGGACAGGGCTCCTGAGGGGCCTCGCCTCGGAGAGGCACCGATAAGCTGCTATTGCTACCTTCATCTTCCACACAGGACATTACCAACAAGAAATTCTCCCTCCTTGCTTCTCCAAAGCCATATCATCTACTCGGGCAACAGGTTCAATATCTCCCCTGCCTGGGGAAAGCGTGCCCAGAAGATCTGTCCCCCCACGGCAGTCTCAAACCAGCAGACAAGGATACGGGGTCCCCACGACTTACCCCATACCCAGGGCAGGCCACCCTCCTCCTCACACCACTTCCAGAGATGCTCAGCTGCCAAGCTGCCCTCTCCCCTTTCAACAGGAAGATCTTCACGGTAGGAAGTCCAGCATCACAAGCAGCTTGCAGACAAATGGACTGGATCAAACCCAAATCCATGAGCCAAAGGTTGCCTAAATCTAGGCTTTGGGACTATAAAGGATGAGGCTAGGGAGGCTTTGACTTGCACAGTCTCTATTAAACTCCATTTTCTTACACGGATTCAAATCCTAACTACAGCTCCACTGGCACAGCCCTTTGGGACTTGTCTGTATTTTCTCCTAGGCAATACACGCAGAAGAGGACAAAACGGGAGCTGTGGGGGAATAGCTGATAACACTTGCACACATCTTGGCTACTGCTTAGATGCACTCTGGGCAGTCTTGTGGGTGGGAGTAGAAGGGGTATTTATGTCTGGTATTCACTTTGTCTCCAGGTGCTGAGTACTTACAGTTCTCACTGATGTCAGCATGGGTCGAAAAAAGCAGACCCGGTTGTCTTAATTAGCTGCACAAAGGAATTTCAAGGAAAGATTTCTTCTCAGTCACCAAAAATCACATTCAGGGAACACCTACGTCCTTTTCCACTTAGCTTTGTGTTGGACTCAGTCTCTCCCAGTGCGTTAAGTAAATCTGGTTCCTCCTCCTCCTCCCTCTACCTGGTGAACTGGATGCATCCATGCAATTTGATGCTAACCTCCTGGCTAGTTTGTCCTGTTGCACTGAATAGACCCAGCTGAGTAGTAAATATAAAACTCAAATTTCACATTGGGGTCAGCTTTGCATGGACTTCTCCCCTCCCAAAGAATGCCTTTATCCCGTGCCTAGTTTGAAACGTGGCCCCCCCCCACCTCCATTCACACCACCAGACGCAGCACAGAAAAGGGATGCTGCCTCTCTCGAGATTTCGTGCTTTGTGATTAAAAGTGATGTTTTTCCAATGCTGCTTCATTGCAAAACTGACGAGGACAGATCGTTTGAATATAAAAGGAATGGTGGCTGGAAGTGACAGGCGCTTACAGACACCACTGCTCGTGGGGCTGGTTAGAATGGGGACCCAGGGCATCCTGCACCGAGCGGCTGCAGTCAGCAGAGGTAAAGCGAGCTCCTGCTCGGGCAGCTTTGTGCAGCCAAGCTGGGGTGCCTGGGGTTGCCCTGGGGGGGTGACGGAGCACCACCATGGGGTACCCTGTACCTGAGACTGCCCCTGCCCAGCGGGGCCAGCAGCCTCACCGCTCCCACCTGCGATACCCAGCACCGCTCCTGCTCTCCCCACCTTCCTGCTCCCGACACCCAGACGGGGGCAGGAGCCCAGCAGAGCGAACCAAGGTACCAGGCAGTGGTGGGGAGGGTTAGACCCGTTCAGCCAGTGCAGCAGAGAGCGAGGCTGGCCCCGGCAGCACCCGAGGGCTGCCCAAGCACCGCGTCCTCCCGGCCATCCTTGCCCTGGTTCGCGGCGCAGCAATAAGAATCGTCCTTGGTCTTGCAGAGATACTGTGAAAACAAAACCACGATGTACCAAGTCTGGACACTTACGGCGATGTAAAAACAAAACCCTGCTTTTATAACAGACAGAAAAAATAAAGTGAAGTTTTCAAACGCGTCTGCCTGGTGTCGTTAGGGTGGTGGCTGTTTTTACCCAAGAAGTTCCACCACCTCTGCGCTCACGTTTTCAAGACTGATAAACAGCCTGTTTACCGGGAGTGCATTTTCTCTCTGTTTCAGCTCTTACGCTGCATCAGATAAAGAGAGGAGGTTTCTGGTTAAAAATACCAGCCAGCATCCTGCATTTTTCATTACCAGGCTGCCGCGTGCCTTGTGATGGAAGGACGGCGCTGATGTGGTTGGAGCAGCTCCGGGGGCAGACAGCAGCTGAACTTCCACAGTTCAGCTTCCTTCTGCTGCTTGCTTCTTTAGCAGAAGACGAGTGGTAGCTGTAAATGCTGCTTCTGCAGAGAGGCGACCTGCCTGGAGTAAGGAGAGCCTGCTACACCCTTCTGAGGTTGTAGCCAGCCTTTCCAGCCCAAAAGCCTTTCTTGCACGCTTCTGCCAGCAGCAGCCGAGCTGCTCCCAGCCTGCAAAACTCCTGGGTACGTGTGGGCATGAAACATGAACAGCAGCCACGTACCCTGCTTGGCAGGGCTACGCCAGCACACGGCGGTGTAACAGACACAAACGCTGCAGGGAAAGGGGGGGAAGTGAAGCGCAGGGGAGGGCACGGCTCGGGGAAAGGAATTTGCACGGATGGAGCCCGCACAGATGAGAGGACAGGTTCTGAGTGGGATTCGTTTCCACAGTGGAAACTCTCCAGCCTCATCTGTTGATAGCAGGCTAAATTTAGATGTCCTACTTTCGGAGGGAGGAGGGGGAGAGGGGATCCGAGGCAGCGCACAGCTGCTTTGGGTGACACCCTGAAAACGCCGGGGCACTTATTGTCTGCACGGAGACACTAAAAAGCTCCTGGAAGGATCAGGAGAGGGGGAAGGACGTCGGCTGCCAGACCCAGCAGAGGTGGGGTGATGCCGGAATAAATCCCCGACGCCTGTGCGCTCGCGGATGCTGAGGCTCCAGCTCAAGCCGCACCCTTCTAGAGGTTTTACTGCTCGCTTCGTGATTTTCTAACCTTGGTTTGAAGCAGACAGGCAACGGTTCCTTGATTTGCAGAAATACCCTGCTTGCCTCCACTGGCCTTGCCCAAAACTTTTTGCAGGGGACTTCCCTCTGCTGACGCAAATCAGGTTTTGTTTCCTATTTCTTCTATCTCACATCTTAGTAAGCTGTGCACATGCAGCAGCTGCAAACACCACTTTTATTCCTCCATGTTTTCAAGCTTTAAAGCAAGTATTTTTTAGCAACACACTGACATGGATTGCAGAACCTTGAAGTATCTACTCAAAACCCATACTGTGCCATGCGCTGCGTGCACATAATTAAAACAGAGCTCCTCCAACAGCCTGCATCAAGGTTCCCAAGGATGCCTTTGAAAATCAGCCAAGTGCCCCCCAGCAGCCTGTTGGGTGCGGAGCCCTGGCAAACACAGCAGAGCAGCTCTGGAGAGCCAGGTCCAAACCTACAACAATTCATAATTTTGGGGTGGCCCTGCATTTCCCCTTCAAAATATATTAGTGGCTTGTTTCACCTCTGACCTTGCTAACGCCCATTTAATCCCAGCACGGTGACACTGGAAGCTCCTGGCACCTGCAAAGCAGAGCTGCCCCGAGGCAGACCCTTTCCTACCAGCTCAATTCTTCGACAGCCACCGAGCACGGCATGACTCCAGCCCCCTTATCCAAAAGAGGGTGCTTCCAGAAGGATGCTGTGCTTAGGCAGGAGTAAAGAGCACTGAGGGCAGAGCCCAGCCCACGGCCGTGAGCTCCCAGTGCCTACTGCAGCAGCTGGGCTCATGGAGAACCCGTTTGTATTATTTGAGGAAGAAGCTGGCTGGCAAGGCACTTGATTCAAGTCTCATTCGCAGGAAGTGTTACGAGCTCAGATGCAGATGCTGGCTGCACAAGTTGTGCCCACCTGTGATAAAGGCATGCAAGGAGAAGGCCAGGCTTTCCAGCAGGAGCCAGACATGCTTGCAGAGCTGTGCAACCTCCTGAAAGCTGCAGAAAAACGAGGTGTGGATGGCGTGAGACAGGAAACGTGCTGAGTAACCCTGGGGCCCATCAGGGAGCCGAGCCGAAACTGCACGGGCACACGCAGGTGTGCAGAGGGGAAAACCACAGCGAGATGTCCACGCTCACCCTGCGGCGGGGAACATTTGGTCTTTTCTCAATGGGTCCAAGCCCCTGGGGCCTTCCCTGTCCGTGGAATTGCTCCAGAAACCTCTCCAGTGCCCATGCGAGTTGGAACGCTCTCAGGTGGGGAAGCGAGGAGGACCAGAGGGCTGGAGGAGGGCTGCTCAGCCCTGCCGAGCTGCTGTTGCTTCTTCCCAGCCCCTGGGGCTCAACGTGACATTTATTTAGGAACAGAAACTCCCTCAGCGCTACCAAACGCTGCCGTGCCCAAGCCCCGTGCAGGATTATTTTCCC